>NC_081211.1:24035875-24344375 GCF_902713425.1 Acipenser ruthenus
CTGCTTGACTTGTTTTTTACCACACAGACTTTTTCCCCCCAAAAAATCACATGGGTCAGCAATATAGACACACAGGCCATTCTTCCTAGTGGGACGATTACACAGTATTGATTTACTTCCTCTCTGTGGCTATTTTAACCCAGCATCAAGCATGGGCCAGTTGTTTGAATGGAATTATTCACATCGTTTTTAACTCATGAACTGGAACATTTTCATGAATATCAAACTATTAATTAAAACAGGCATAGCTTTATGAATAATGTCCCATATGATAAACCATCTCATCCACCATTGCCTAACCTGAATTTTGTTACAAAGAACAAAATAAATTAAAAAAGTGAAAAGTCTGTTCAGCCTGTGAAGGCTCGTCCCAACCTATTTATAAACCCACCATCTTTGACCATATCATAACCTTGAAATGACTGTGCAAGATTTGTTTCCCACTGCTACAATTATTCAGACAATAAGATGGCTGTAACAGTGCTATAATTGGGATTTGACAAGGCCAGTGTCTCCTTAAAGTCTATGCACTGAAACTGAAATGCACATCCATGTTGCAGCTGAAGACAAGTTCCTTATGGCTTTATTTTAATATTCAGAAATCTTACCTGCAGGTTCTGCAGCGTCTCCGTTATTTAAGTTGTAGTTTCCCAGTTTGTGCACGAATCAAGAGAACTTGAGCTGGAACCGCTGGAGAACTGCTGGCCCTGTTGTCGTTGAGAGCTCTGTTATGAAGACAGCATTCTCCACACTCCACCAGCTGACACCATTCAGAGCAAGGGGTCACTCCCTCAAGCATTCTGCTCCAGCAGCTAAGGATGACTTTTTCACACCGGCTGCTCCAAAACTCTTTACACTTTAATGACGCTTTTATAATCTTTTTGTGTTTAATGTTAATTAAGGCAAGGGGCATTCAATCTGATAGATGTATAACAGTAGATTATATGATATTATAGTATAGAATGTCATATATAGATCTGTGTTGAATCTTGTGCGTTTTGTATCTCACTCAAACTCCAAAAGAGGAAGTACAGCTCTCTGAATCTTCCTTGAAAGAACACCAGACTTGCTCAGTGTAGACATGCCAATCCGATCGCATGCAGCCCATTCATAAACTGTGTCCTTCCTGCAATTCAAAGGAAAGATTTAATTAGTATTATTTGTTTTCAATGGATTAAAGACTGAAGCAATGCCACTGACGAGGAAAGTTGGATGCCAAAGTTAACTTGAGTTTATTATTTTGTGTAATAATGTTCTGAAGTGATACCAAAGAAAACAACGAGATGCTCTCAAAACAGAACGATTTCAAACTGTGAGCGCTGTCACAAAGCATCCCTTCACAAAGTTCTTATACACAAAACTCGGTCAAGTTCTATCAAGTTCTATACAAGGGCATCTCTGGTTTTAACCCCCAGTTATAGCCTCTATTAATCCAGATTTCACAGAGAAATGCTGTCAAAAAAACAAGTTCTTGTCTGACAGATACCTTATAACCCAGTTTCACACAATTTGCCTGGTTAAGCCAATTTTAATCCTAATTAAAAAATCCTAATTAATATAAGTTAACACCACTTGACTACTTTACGATTGCATTTCTTCTGCCTGAATCTGCACATGGAGCTGTGGGATTATGTCTCACAATCGTTTGGCATCCAAATGTTATTTGGGCATCCTTCATGCCAGTCTGTCATAATCTTTAAAACTGGCTAAAGAAAACATTCTGTATCCTCGTCAGTGGATAGTTCTAGTTTGATCTGCTTTAATAAGAAGTGATTGCTGTCTTCTATTTACAAAGCCGTGACTACCCACAAGCCAATGTTAATGAATTATTAACATTGACAATTCCTCCTTTATACTCCATTATAGGCAGCCCCTGTAGCACAATCCTGATCCGGTACCACCTAAATACTGTGAAAAGAGCTCCACAGTAGAACAAGCTTATGAGTTTCAGTGCATCTGTATCAGGATCTGACATTGTTTCCATTATTACAATGGACCCTATTTACAAACAGCCATCCATGCTGGGCATTTCATACAGCCTTTAAGCTTGAGGTTAGTGGAAGATACAGGGCTGTGTCAAGTCAGCATCACTGAAAGGCCAGCATGATCGTGACAAAGCAGGCATCCTTGATTGCCTCGGGATATAGGTGTCAATGGATATCAATTTAACAAGGAAAGACGGCTTCCTTTTCATGACACTAAATAAATGAAAGTGTTGCTTTAATTGAAACTGTCAGTTAACCAAAGGTTGTGAATTACTTTCTGTTTTTTTTTTTAAATCTAGTGTACATACCCGTATGTACTGAAGACAAGTGAAATGTTCCAGTGAATGAAATAACACAGAAAGCTTCCTACAGTATTGTTTTTTTTTTACATTCTTTAATTTATTACATTTCACAGAGTATTTTGGCTGTGACCTGCTGCAGGCATAAGGATGGCTGATTTTCGCAAGCCTGCCAACACTGACTGACTAAAACCAAGGCTGGCAGTACATACCTCCTGTAAAGTATCTCTGACTAAATCCACTCCATCTCTGTACAGGTGCAAACATAATTAAAACCTGGGCTTGGACTCATTATTGTGGCATGCATTCACTGTTGTCATTGCACTAATATATTGAAATGTACGGTAATGTTTTAATGTGCTTCAAGAAATATACCAGAAAAGGTAGTTAATTGATAAAAAAAATGTTGGCATCTTTGAGTGTGCAAACAGTAACTGACAGTAAGATTAGTAAAAAGCTGTACATAAAACAAACCACCCATTTGCTATGGTTAATTGAAGCGTGCTTTCATTCATTCAATGCACCTATATTATTTTTTTTTTTTTTTCAATGACTACGAGGAAGTCATGTTTGCAGATTGTTTCATTTAGTAGCTCTTTGCGTGAGCATCTTCAGCTCACCGTGATTGATTGATGTCATGGCCCCAGGCTCTGCTGTCTATGTTTGGGATGTTTGCTCAGTATTAATGACATGACTTTTTTTTCTGGAAGTATTGCATGAAACTGTCATCTAACCATGTCATGTGTTATCTGGAACCCTTAAAGTTCTGTGCCTGTTTAGAATACACACACATTTAAGCAAAGGGAGAGAGACATAATAGTAGTTTGTTCTGCAAAGTCATACAAAATGTAAAAATGATATAAAACATGATCTCATTTAACAAACAAAACTACAGTAACCTCTTTAAAAGTGTCTTGATAATCCCTAAGTCAGCCAAGGTGTCAAGGATGAGCATTTATGGCTTATATGTTTATAAATAGGTTAATACATATTAACTATAAATAGTAAAATGAACAGTTTGTAAGCCTGTTGTTAACAGTTAATGCAAAAGACAAAATGATAAGCGATAGCCTTGCAACATGTATACAGATATATAAGATGCATGTAGTTGATAGCACTATTACATCGATATAGACTGTATATTGGTAGTGGTATATATATTTTTATTTCTTTATTATTTGGTTTTAAAGATGGGATTTGAACTGAGCACAGTTAGTATACAGTGTGCAATGCTGTATCACAAGAATCCTTTGTATGCTTTTAAGTTTTAGGTAATGCACACAGCTAAGGAGAGGACCAGTCTTATTTGCAATTAATCTCTTCTTTGGCAAGCAGTATTTTTACAGCTAGCTGTTTAAAACGTTTAACTTACACTGTGCCACAGACAGTTCGGTAATATTGCTCAAATAAATTATCTGGCAATGCAAACACAAATCAGTTAATGGCTAATGTGATAATGATCAAACTTCCTTAATGTTCTTGGTTCAATAAGCAGAACAGATGGCTCCTCTTGATATCTATTCCAACATTTTAAACACAGCTCAAGGGGGCAAAGCTGCAACCGACATATAAAAAGCCTTGTCCTTGTTGGGGTGGACTGTTTTTAACACATCAGAATATATATTTCACCATCGAGTTGCTTGAATAAGAGGGACAGCATGCAAGAGCCTCTGTCTGGATATTTTTAAAGAGGTAAATCCAGAAGTGTGGTTTTATGAAGAAATATCGGTTTACCTAGCAGTCTTAAGATGACATTTGTGTTTATATTGCATAGAGCCATTGAAAGGGGTTAGTGAAGGCAGTTTGGCATGTGTTGTGGGTGCTGTTTGCACTGGATAAGTGTCAATGCAGCTCTGTGAACAGGTGCAGTGCTTTTCACCAGGTGATTGAGAGCACCAGCCCTCCTGCTGAAGAAGGAGGATGCAATCCCCGAGCTGTGCGTGCTATCAGAGATGGGAACTGCAGCAAGGAAGCCTGGGAAAAGGCTGACCTCAAAGGATTGCGTGACAGGCACAGCTCGTAACATTTTGTTTTTAGAAACTGAAATAACCCTGTTGCAGATACAAAGGCTGCATGGCTGTTTTTTTCATATATAGAAATACAGATTCAACATACATATCTTCACATATACAATGGTATAGAAAAATACATTATATACCAGTGTTCAACATGCAATGGCTAATATATTTTTCAGATGCATTTTATAAACACAATTAATTAAAATCTCTTATAATTTGCCTCCTCCAAAATGTATCTTACAGACTAAGGCACATATTGTTTCTGCTTTATTCAAATACAGTTCCAGTCCCTACTCTCGCTAAACTATTACATTATTTGGACTTGAACTTTGTAATAGCTGTTGGCACATAATAAAAAAAGCTGTACTATCTACTAGCCAATGTCTTGAGCCACTCTATATTTAAAATACAACTTAGACAGGATTTATATACCTGTACTGTCATGACAACACTTACTGGAGAGTTGACCCCACAGTAAAAGTTGCCTTGTTGGTAACCCTAATTTTCTGGAAGCACATTCTACTGTACATGTTTTTGTATTGCAATCATGTAATCAATGCAATATGATCCTTAGAAATATACACACTTCTAATATTTCATCTTTGTGGTTTACCTCATTTATAGTTTGTGTCGCCACATACTAAATCATTATATTACTTTCGGTAGGTTTCACATCCCCCTAAGTTGAGCCTCATTTTAACTGTTCTATATGAACTCAGTTTGTTGCGTGCATCACCGTTGATGGATTAGTTGCTGCCTAGAATATTTATTGTAGCCAGGGATAAGTACTTTCCTTTGAAGAACAATGAAATCCGCACAACGCACCTATAATCTTTTATACAAGGTCCTATAATTTCAGTCTCTAACCAATAATTAGTGGCTAATGTGACTTACAGTGCAAAGTCTGTATTACAATAAATATATGTATTTAACTGGAATATTAGACTCATCAGAGAACTCCGCAAAGTTATAATTAAAATAACCAGGTGCATTTTCAGCAATACGATTAGTGCTGAGAATGTTGAATGTTTCGATAATAAAAGAAAATTTCCTGTTGCATTGTCAAAAAAGGTTTCAAAAGAAAGCAGGTTCATTTAAAATAATATGAATCTGCACCCCTGTTTTTCTGTCAGATTTGTCCTTTTCTGTTCCCTCAGCGCACAACAGCTCAGGAGAAGGGAAGGTCAATAGGAGTCACCGTCAAGCCAATCACCTCTTCTAGGAGCTCAGCGGCGGATGTTGGTGAGCTGTCAGCCTCTAGAGGACAAAGGCCAGCCTTGAAGGGGTCCTCTTGGCAAGCCAGGGCACCCATACTGTGATAAGGAGACTCCCTACCAATGTGACCATCCTAACCCACGAGAACACCAAAGCCAATGCAATGCTTCCCATGGAAAATGTTTGTGCAAAATTAAATGATACTTTTATTACCTGCCAAGCTTAACATTAATTGCACTGAGTAATCGGTGAGTTATTTTTGAAAGAAAAAAAGCTGATATACCAATAATGTTTTTTTTTATTATTATTATTTAAATATTTAAATATTATTCATGTGTGTTTTAATGACATGCTAATATTTTTAAATAAAGTCCTTACTGCGCCTTAAAAGCGAAGTTCAAACAAACAAACAAACAAAACCAGGTGCGCAGATAAAAAACCACTACAAAATCAAAACTATTTGTAGGACAGGCAAAAAAGTGATATAGTGCAAAAAAAAGTGCTCAGTGCTATTTTTAACACTTTTTAAAATATTTTGCAACTGTGGGGCTGATTTTGCTAAGCAAATTGCTAAACTTGCTATTGTGTTCTATTAAACATCTACGGGCCTGTGAAGATACTAGCTATGAAACAGGTGAATTTCACTTATGAAAAGGATAACCACATGTTGAAAACAAACATACAAACACACACAGTAGAAATGACACCATCAGCTTGGGGTGAATTGGCTTAACCTTATCCTTAACCCTCACCCTCACTTTAACCACAGCTCAAATCCTAAGGGATCTTATTTGAATTATCCACAAGGCATTTTTCAGGAGACTTTATTGGAAATCACTCAATGCTGTAGCAACGGAAGTTGCCCAATACCCATTTATCGCAGGTTAATCACATATTGACATTTTCTTATTATACGTTACCTAATATTGAGGTTTACTAATTTGCACCATTACACATATTTTTTCTTAATATTAGAATAATAACATCTAATTATTATACAACCAGGAGCATGTAGTGCTCTGCTCAAGTCATGCCATGAGTACTGCATCCGGATTACATACAGCCATGCACATTGCCAGCGGGAGTCATTTTTTATTATTCTTTTTTTTTGGCTTACAATGCACTATAAAACCTCAAATTATATAGTCTGAGCTGGTTAACACAATTGATTACCTGGGGAGGGAGGGAGTGGGGGGGGGGGTCAATCCTATACATTATATCCGAGTACATTCCTCCAAATGCTAATCCAACATGGGGTCCCTGAGTAGCTCATGTGGTTGAAATTGCTGATCTTCACTGGGCATTCCTCAGTGAGCATTGCAGTGGCTCTGTCACAATCGCCAGCGGCTGTTACTGGCAAGGCACATGGGGAGCAGCAGTGCTGGCCTCTGTCTTTCAGGGGTCAGGAACTCACCAGCATCAGCTGTCAAACTCTCAGGTGTAAAGAGATCAATTGGCTTTGCAGGCGGATCTACCATGCAAGTAGCTGTTTGATTTGTTCTAGCTTTTGATATTTATTCTTTTTTAGAAAATCCACCCAAAATGTATAGTCCATGGGGCTCCCGAGTGGCGCATCCAGTAAAAGCGCTCGCTAGAGTGCAGGATGCGCTCTATAGACTGGATGTCGCGAGTTCGTATCCAAGCTATTCCACAGCCGACCGTGGACGGGAGCTCCCAGGGGGCGGCGCTCAATTGGCCGAGCGTCGCCCAGGGGGAGGGAGGGTTAGGTCGGCCAGAGTGTCCTCAGCTCACCGTGCACCAGCGACCCCTGTAGTCTGGCCGGGCGCCTGCGGGCTTGCCTGTAAGCTGCCCAGAGCTGCGTTGTCCTCCGACGCTGTAGCTCTGAGGTGACTGCACGGTGAGTCTGCTTAGTGTAAAGAAGGGGGCGGCTGATGGCACACGCTTCGGAGGACAGCGTGTGTTCATCTTCACCCCTCCCGAGTCAGCGCAGAGGTGGTAGCGGTGAGCTGAGCCTAAAAATAATTGGGTATTTCAAATTGGGGAGAAAAAAAAAAAAAAAAATGTATAGTCCATTTACCAATATATTATAAATCAAATATGGGACAATTTTGCAAACCAATTCTGTTTGATGGCAGGTAAGTAAGCCCTGTCTAGTTGGACAGCTGTGAAACCAGCTAGACATGGAATCTTTTCTAAGGGTTGTAAATTAAGAAGTGATATGATGTTTTGAGCCAGATCCTCCTTTCCATCTCTTGCTGCTGCCAAACACAGCGATGCTAGAACTCACAAACTGGAGGTGGCACCGGGGCTTTCCAAAACCATTGTCTCTTACACGGACTGATGGGAAATCCTCTCAAGTGCCAGGTGTAAAGTGGAATTCATGCGCAAGTTATTTTTAAATTATTGCATTTTTATTTGTCATTGTTTGAAATGTGTTTTGTTACCTTGGTGTTTCTGAAAGGTTTCGACAGCAGGACGTTAAAATAAATATAGGCCAAAATAAATATTGACGATATTGTTATAAATATAAATGGGATTTGTTACTGCTTTTTAGCATTGTTATAAACAGACTTTTTGAGTAAATTAACTCATTTTTTAGTTTAATTTTCAAAAAATGTTTACAGCATTTGTATTTCAATCTAAATGCAAGGTTCTGTTTTGAAAGTAACGATGAACAACATGTAATAATTAACCCTTTTCCATCATTAACATAATTAACCAAGCATGGCTGACTAATGAATTCATTAAAAATGATTAAATCATGATTAAAAACAAAACAAAAGCAAAAACCATTTTGCAACCTAGTTCTATCACATTTGAAAGTGTTATAAAAACGAATGCTACCATAAATAAACCTTGCATTTGAAACAGTTTCTGTCCACCAGGAGGTTGGAGCTGTGCCACACCGCTGCTCAATGAAAACATGTAGTTAGAAGGGAATGGGATTGCGTTTTAGCTGCAGTCACGCAAGGTAACACCTTCTAAGTGCTGCATGGCTTCAGGCCAAAAACCAGTTCCTAAAGTAATCCTTTAATAGTTAGTGGTATATCACTGTCAAAGTGTTTCTTTTCAGCTGAGGAAACTGAAAAGAAAACAGACCCACTTCGCTGCATTACTGCAATGTGTTAACAAATTGAACATTTTCCAATGAAATACACAACTTGAAACATTTTAGATTTTTAAATTATTCATTTTGCTTGAATGCTTTTTTTTTTCTTTACGAATAAACAAAGACATTTGCCTTTTTGAAAGATCAGAGTTATTGATTAGCTATAGAATGCGGATTCACATGGGTTGTTGTATTTGCTTATCGTCTCTTAGAAAAAGAGTACTATTCACTGCAAAGTACTTAAAAGGTTCGGTTTTATGTTAAATGATTCTTCTCTGTCCCCTCAATACCATTTTGTGCACTCTGCTTCACCTGCTGCATATCTTTAAGGTAGTTTAAGCTGCAGACATAATTTCCTCCCCATGTGAAGCCTTCTTTCCACTCTATCACAATGTGAACTACACATGCTACAATCTGCTTATGAAGTGGCAAATGACAACAAACTGTCATATAAAGTCCTCCAAATATGTTTTATTTGGATTACCTGATGTTCATTGTTTATGTAACTTTCTTTATTTGTAATTTAGTATCAGCTGAACAGGGGATGTAGCTGTTATTTGCGACTCTGGTGGCCTCAAAACAGTACAAGGAAGGTATTTACAAAATCTAACACGATTCATGCCTTGAATCACGGAACTATATTGCATTTTTCCATTGTGGCCATTTCATTTAGTCAAAGGTGAAAACACCCCCACACAGAACAGTTTGAAATACATCACATGAATAATTGGTGCACAGTTTCATCATTCGAAGCACTACACCAGCGCCTACTCTCCGCTGGTATACGATAAAATAAATGAAACTGAAGAAAATACAGTTAATAACATCCATGAAAAATAGTGCGTTATAAATACCAGCAGGCATGACTAGCCTAGTAGTGCAGCTGCTACCTTCCCCCTTTATGAGAAGGCTGCAGGATGAGGCAGGGGAGCTGGACGGCTGACTTTTGTGAAGACTTTTAAGTAATTTGTCATTCAGAAAATCAACCTTCGTTTCCAATAAACAGTGGGGCCTGACTGCTGTTTGAAGCGGATCTGGTCATAGGGATTTTCGAAAGCGTTGTAGTTTCACAGGGAAAAAAATAAAACCGCTTGGTAAATCCCTTGACATTATAATGACCTTTTAGTGGTATATACTTTTCTAATAATAAAAAAAAGTTATACAAAATAATGACATGCTTTGACTGTCCCTTAAAGTAAACAAATTAATATAAAGCTTGCGAGGTTTTCAGGCAGGAAATCTATAGTATCATTAATGCAGTTTAGTACATCACATTTATTTATTGGTCAAACTACAAGCCAAGTTCCCATCAACCTATTAGGTATATAAACCTACTTAGCATGTCTAGGTATATAAGCCCTGCCATGCTTTCGAATTACCAACTCCTCCCCAACCACCACCACCACCAGCACCAGCACCACCTCCCCCCCAGCCTCGTCCGGAGTGGGGGAGTATACGATGCTCCTCTGTCTAATGTTTTTGGTTCACCAGGTTGAACACGTCCCATAGATTTATTATTTTATTCCTTGTTTTTTAGCAGGCTGCAGCGTAATGCTCTGAAAAGGCTGTGCTCCAGCTATTTTTTATTCTACTTTTATTTTTCTTTAACCATTGTTTGGGTTCAATGTTTTTGGAAATCTGTAAGATTTTGTATTATAATAAAGGTGGTTATTTAACACAAGATTGTCCCGACTGAAATGACACCAAATGATTTTGCAATTTTGTATGTTTTTTTTTGTTTTTGTTAATTGTTGTATTTGCTTCAAGCTGCTGCTGTTGCTGCTGGGTCTTGGTTGTTGATAGATTTTGTCAATGCGTTCAACTGTCAGTCCGCCTGATAACTATCAGTTTAATGAAACAGTATTAAGTAACAGATTTACATGTTTTGCTGTATGTCAGAAAAAGACAATCTGTTTCCTTTGCAGCTAAAAATAGGCTGGTGTTCGTGACAAAACGAGTGCTGCCGTGCAGCTGGGAGGAGACTGACAGTTCTGTGGCCAAAGGTAGCAGCTCATCCTTGATCTGATAAAAAAAAAAATAAGAAAGTTCACCCTTTGGGGCAGGTAACTAACTAGACAGGAAAACTCAAGAGCTGGTGATAACACGTCATTAGCACAAATAATAGCTGGGCCATCATCTTCAGAAATGAAGATCTAGACAGGCCATTATGATTATAATTAATACAGGTATGCAAACTGAAGGAGTACAGTGTATGTCTCAATATCTTCCAAAGGTATCCGCTTTGGTGGGCATACTATCCCAAATATGAACTGACTTTAAGCATACATTAAAAATAACATGGAGACACACATCAATGAAAAACTGTTACTGATAGCAACAATACCTACCCAGCATTACCTGATAATCAAAGCATGTCTTTTGCACGGCTTGGTGTTCTCATTTTTTATTATTTAAGAGATACAGCCCTGATTAGAGAACATTGCTGTCTGACAGCTGACCACGCCGGGAAGACAAGAGACAAAGTCAGCAAGCAAAGTAATGCCAGATAATCAAGGTTTTATTGTGGTTAGAAATCGGTAAAGAGTCTTTAAATTATACATTTATCTTCATTTTCAATGCTTGGCTTTCCTTCCAGTTTGTTTGTTTTTTTAAGCTAGATATTTCAATGTCATTCACCAGGTGGCAGTGCCTTTTAAAAGAGCTTTCTGAGGAGAGTAGATGTCAGTTCTAAGGTATCATTGCTTAATTCCAAGATAAGAGCTATTGTTACAAAGAGCTAACAGTGCAGTTTGATATCCTGATATCTGAATATCTAACGAATGCTAAGCAAGCCCCTTTATTTTAATGACAACGAGGAGAGATCTACAAAGTGGACAGAAGGATTATGTCTGGCATTTGTAACTTTTTAAAAGCAATTGTACTGAAAAGGGCATTGCAGCACTGTGTTTTTGTAATGAATTCAACACTGTGACGCAGAGGTAGAAAACCCAGTTGAAAAAATAAAACGCCTTGCCCAACTGTTGATTTGGGTTTCGTATGAATGGAGGTTCACTTCCCAAAGGCACAACCGTGGGTGTGTCACTATACTGGATCTGACAAGATAAGTGCATGAGTGAATGATAGAAAACAAGTCCTCAGTAATTATGCAGCAGAGTCATTCAGTGACTGCACAAATATACAGCTGTTTCTGTATGTAATACTGCCCTGGAATAATGGTCATTGAAACCTGAATTCTCCAGCACACTGCTACAATTTCAAACAGGATGGTATAGTAGTAATATTATTAATAATAATGGACAAAAATGTTCATGACTTGCTATTGAACAGCTGTTGTGAAACTCCATAGACCTGAAGTTTATTGTTTGTCAGCACAACCAGGTTTCATTAATGCAAGACAAATATTTTCAAATGCAACAGCATATTTTCAAATGCAACAGCATTTAGCATTTAATTTATATTGTAATATAAAAATACAAATACATTTTATGGATTATAAAATGCACAACAATATCACATATTTAATATATATATATATATATATATATATATATATATATATATGCATATTTTTTGTGCAAAAAATGTAATACATAAACCAGAATTAATAAGAAGAATCCACACTTCCAAAGTATGTGTGTTTGCAAAAGCATGTGTCCATAATGTGTGTGCAATGCGCATTTGCTGACTGCATATAAAGTTATGCAAGCAGTACTCAGTGTGTGCTTATGGAGGCTGAGGCCAGCGTCTTTGTGGTCTCAAGGTCCCACAAAGACAAAGTCCCAAGTGCCACATGTGACACAAGGAGTAACGGTGCTTCAGAAAACACAAAGAATAATAATAATCCTTCAACCAGCACTGCTGCCCAGGATCACGAAGGACTCTAAAAGCAAAAGAGAAAACAAATTCACATGAAACACATAAAGGAAATCGAAGAGACTTTTACTTCCAGCAGTCAAGCAATGTGTTCAGAAGAGATTAACCCATTCAGTGCCATTGTCCTCATTTGAGTAAAGGCTATTTTGCCATTTGAACGTTCTCTTTTACTGTAGTGTTATGATAACTTGCTCTAATTTTGTTAACCACAAAAGTAGAAATGCAATGTATCAAATTACATAAATACAGCTTGTGTTTTAATGTTGATTTGGTACTTAATGGGCCTCATGCAAGAGACTTGGGAGAGTACCACGGTATGGTTTATAGTATAACATGGACATTAATAACAGTATAGAGATGAGGTGAGGAAAGTTTCAGGAAATACTAATTGCTTATTTTCACAGTCTGTATGCATTCTTGCGTCAAACAAAGACAAACACATTTACCATAGTATGTGCAATATCAGCTAGTGTGTCCAGTATTAGTGCATGAGGTATGATGTGTGGGAGAGTCGCGCAAATACAAACAAGCAAAAACAAAATCTTGAAAGAAACATTTTCTTTGTACGTAGGTGGATGCATTTCTTTTGCCAGTAATACTATAGCACTCAGTCGTTGCAAGCCGTAATACAAACAGGCTTTGGTGTATAAGGGACATTGACAGCAGAATTCAAAGATGGCACGCATGTTACAGTATGTTTCCAGCAAATATTTCAAAGAAGCCACACTTTTGAATAAGATAGACTGGCAAAAAACAGAAGCCGTGTAAAACAGCAAAAAATAGATATTCCAGAAATATAAGACAATCCAATGTGACTGTGCAGAGTATACAGTACAGGATATGACATCACAAAACATGGTCTTTCAGGTTATTACTGGAGTGTGTACACAGGAGAGACCCAGTGGAATGAAGCAGCAAACAAAGTAACTTATTTGAAAGTAAAAAGACTTGCAAGGAAAGCAGACAGACGCTACACATGGTATTCATAAACCATCCGTCTCTCTATAAGACATCAAATGCGTGGGTAGCATTTAATGCATGTTCACCTTCGCTTTAATCAGTAAAGGGAATCTATTGTCTACAATGATTACTGGGGAAACTATTACAAAATACAATGACATTAAATTGTAATTACATTTAGTCTTTTATAAAATAATAATATGATGGCAGTGCACCCAAAGTGTAATGGGATATTATTGAAAAGGCACAGAAGAGAAATATGATTGGTGTAAATTATACTGTGGGAAGTATGATAGCTTTTTTAGTTTCATCAGGTGAAACTTCAACACAACATGAAAATCATTTTTACTAAACATAATATCCATTTAAGTTATTTTTCTTCTATTCGGAGAATAAATGCAATATACAGTATATTTAAAAAAAAAACTTGAATTGACTCATATTTTCATGATTGCAAATAAATTTTATTACAAGAAAAAATAAATAGATAAATAGCATAGTTGACTTCATCAAATACATTAAAACAGCATAGTTCCTAATATAAATTAATTTGAGCATCATCAAACATTACATTGAAATGATGTAACAGTATATTTCAGTAAAAAGTAATAATAATAATAATAATAATAATAATAATAATAATAATAATAATAGTAATAATAATAATAATAATAATAATAGCTTATGATCATTTTTAAGCTTACCCTTTTACAGTGTGTACAACAACAGTATTTCCTGTGCTATATACTGTATGCTGAATAATTATGGGATGTTTTTTTTTTTTTTTTTCCTGTTTGAAAGGTTACATTGAAAACCGCAAGGTCAAGATAAAACAGTACTGTCAAATATGTCAGGTACACATTGTTAATGAGAACCGAATGGAGTTATCCTGTTTGAAGTGGCTGAGAGCTGAGCTTTAAAATCCGTGGTGGATTCTCTTACAGTGAAGGCATACACAGCACATCACTGTGTTAGCTGTTCTTTTTTCTGTCACGGTTTTCATTTCTTTGTTTCTTAATTCTTAGTTTTTTGGAGCAGCTACAAAAAAAAAAAAAAAAGTCTGTTCTAAGTTAAATTGGTTTTTGGGTACGCAATATATATGAGATGTTTATGAGACACATCCTCTGAGTTCAATAGCTTGTTGCCAATTGGCTCAGAGCTCAGAGGACAGCAGCGTTCTGATAATAAATCGACACACTGTAGAATTATCCGTACAGTAAACTAGTACCGGACAGTGAATATGAAAAACTAAAGTATCTATCACACACCATAATCATCCCGCAAGTGCATATTTTACAGCACATATAGTGCAAATGCTATATCAAAGCCTGGATTATACATACATTGCGCTCCATTCACTCCAGGGAGAGTTGCAGTACATGTCTTTTGCTCTTACACAGAAAACATACTTCTTGGTGCTATGGTTGAGCTGCAGGCTGGTCTCTTCAGTGAAGAAATGATAGGAGCCCTGTTTTTAAAAGGAACATGCATTTCAGTCATAAAATACCACTCTGAAATATGTTTAAACATTCATATATCATTGTAATATCATTTTAGTCACTGGTACAGTATGCACATTATTTATGATGGGAAATCCCATATGAAAATAATAATAATAATAATAATAATAATAATAATAATAATAATAATAATAATAATAATAATAATAATAATAAATGTGGTCTTGAAATGGTACCCCTTCTTAAAGCTGTAATAATAAAGGGAGGTGCAGAGATTTTCCATTTCCACAGTCGTGCATTCCTTGTGGTCTAACAACAATCTCACTTCATAAATTCAGCTTTTAGAAGTAGCAAAGGGTTAAACAGGTAAGTATTGACTGTGGGTGAGAGCCCCTGATTTTACCCTTGGGGTTTCTCTGCAACAAAACAAAACATTGAGAAATACAGCATATGAGTAGACTTGTTATCCTGTGTTTTAAACTTTGTTTAACCACCGTACCTTGTGTGGCAGCTTGTGATTAGGTGTGCGCGGGTCCGAACACACTTCATGGTCGCAGTTATGTTTGTTTTTCAGGGCTTTAACTTCAAACGTCAAAGGGAAGTAGGAATGCGGGTGATCCCAGGACTGGGGGTATTCCCAGGACACGACAACCTTTTTGTCTCCCTCATCTTTCTTGTGAATTTGTACCTTCTCTGGTTTCACTGAGCACAAAAAGAAACACACATGTGAACACCTCACAGATACTCTCAATTTGCATTTTAGTTCTCTATATTTTAACTGCGTTATATGAAGAAATGCCGTTTTTAGAAAGTCTGTTCTGTTTGCTCCTTTTTTTCCCACTAGAGGGCAGTATACGATTTTCTAAAACAGGTGTGGACTTTTTACTGCAGTATGGAGATTTCTACTAACCACCGACCACTGTGTTGCCATATAATACGTATGACATCACAATCCTCTTGTGTGTCTGCACTGAACTTTAAATTTACAGGTTCACACAGCTTTTAGAACTTCAGAATTAGAATTCAGAATTTAGAACTCATTTGTGATGAAAAATCTGATATACAGTTTATTATATTTATTTTAGTATTTCTAGTTTAGGACTATTGAGTGCTTTAATGCTATAGATCAAAATAGTTATTAGTTTAGAGATTGTTATTATTACTGCAAACTACTAGACAGAGTAAATTGACATAGTATAATGAAATACAAATGTTTTTAATAATTGTGAATATCTACGCAGTAATGTTTGGCAATCATAATCTTTCAATAACTATTATAACTTACCAATGTCTGCAAGGAAGAACTCACTGGAGTAGTTTTCAAAGCGCGGCCCATCGATTGCATGCAAATTA
Source organism: Acipenser ruthenus (assembly GCF_902713425.1). Taxonomy (NCBI): domain Eukaryota; kingdom Metazoa; phylum Chordata; class Actinopteri; order Acipenseriformes; family Acipenseridae; genus Acipenser; species Acipenser ruthenus. Next base: position 24,052,070 of record NC_081211.1, read on the forward strand.
AATCCCACTTTCTCCAGCTCTTCTTGGAATGGGCAATATGTCAATTCATGACAGACAGCCCTGGATTTGTCCTGATCATGAACAGTGCAGGAGATGCTGGAGCTACAATAGAGAAAGCATCCACACTGTCCACTTAAATGTTCTTTTGTTTAGCTTGTTCAATTTACATTAGACTCTCGATATTCCAGACCATGCTATTGGGACGTAATGCCTTGTGATCCTGGGATTTGAAACCACATTTCTATGATAAGTGTAGAAAGCACTTATTGCTTCTGATTTCTCAAAGGGTTATTATTTGATTTGAATGAAATCTAAATATCCCAAACAAAGACTAGACAAGGTGTTTTTAGTACAGATTACAATCAATACTGTGACTAAGCTGAACAGTGCCCAGTTCCACTGAGTCTACTGTCTAATGGACAGAAAAATATGAATGTGGAAAACCGTTTTTTTATTTTTTATTTTTTTTTATTTCACTGTTTAACTGAATCTGACTGTAAAAAAATTATTGTGGTATTTTTACAGTACTACTGAAACAGGTCATTCAAAATACTGCAGTAAAAGTATTATAAAGTGCAGTTTATTTTAAACAAGAGTGGGCTGTTTTAAGAATTGATTTACAAATGATTGAGAAGCAAATGAAACTTACTTTGACCGATGAGCTTCAACTAAAATCTGGACGGTGTTGCGATTCATATTTAGATTCCACGAGCACTCAAATACACCAGAATGGTTTTTTGTTTCACATTTAACATATATTTGATCTGAAAAAAAAAATAATAATAATAATAAAATAAAATTATATATATGTGTGTATATATGAGTAAATTACATTCTTAACGTTATTAACAGTCTCACAGGGCTTGCACAAAAAGCATCTTGACTTGGGTAGAATAAACACAGAATAAGTAGACTAAGCTTGTATTGTTTATTTCAATCAACTGTTACTGAATTATGCAGTAACTTACCAGAGATTTCTTGAAGTATTTGTTTGGGATACTCTCCTCTGTCGTTTTTTGTCACTTGAATTAACACGAGGGTGTGGTTGAGAATATCCCCATTGTCATTGTGACAGGTGAAATTACCCGCATCTGGGAAATCATCCACGTGAATGGTTAGCTCACTCCCCTTTCCTATCTTCTGTTTCTCCTTCTGCCAGTACACACTGGGGCCATGTTCCCCACACTGGAGCATCACGTTTCTGCATGGGCTGGGTGTGCTGAGTGTCATGTCAACATCCACAACGACAGCTAACAAGAGACAGAAACAAAACATTGTATTCTCAATACTGCTCCAAAGCAGCTCAAGGAACTTCCATCCTGGGTGTCTGTGTTCTAGCTACAATATAACTGCACATAAACTGAGGTCAACTTTTGCTATAAAGATGCAGCACTAAAAGGCTTTCAATTTCTATTGGACATTTGTATCTACTTGGGTAATAACGGCTGGGGTTTTCAAGGGAGGCCCAGACAGGAGAGTAGCAAGCACTGCAATGTAAGTTCCAGCAATCACAACCAGGCTTTACAGCTGTCAGTTTCTATCCTTGCATGACAAGTGTGACATTTTGAACTCGTTACCAATAAGCAAATTCAATGGTTCCTGGATCTATTTGCGCAATGTCAGAATGCTTCGATATACAGCTAAGCATGTCACATGTTCATAACTTCTGAAACCATGTAAAGTCTGGCTACTCTTTTGCCTCTTAGCTGCTTTTTTACCAACTCATCTATTTTTGTTCATCATCTTTGTGTTTGCTTCTTAAAAATCTCTTAACTTTTTTATGTTATCCAGCACCTAATGTTTCATATTAGTTATGCATTTAAAAGTCAACACAATCATGGAATGAAAGTAGGCTTTGTAGGAGATGACATTCTGCATAAAGAGTTAATTATGTATTTGATTATAATTTTCATTACTTGTATGTTAAAATTTTATTTTCATATTTATATTTCATTTTTTTTGATAAAAAAAAAATCATTTGTCAGATTTATTTCCCTACAGCATCATGCTTTGCAGGGTTTCTACAGAAGTAGCTTGAATAGGTCCATTGTTTTATATTTGAATCTAAACCGCCATTCATCCCTACATTATTTAACACCACGTTCTTCCTGGTTATGGGTGACTATGACCGACAGCACATTCTGTAGATTCTATTCAAACAGTACTATACGGTATTAGTTCTTAGTTAGGGTTAACTGTGTAAAAAAAAAACAAAGTTAACAATAATTCTAAGTACCTAACTTTAATTTCTCAAACAAAACAAAAACAAACATATTTTGTCGACAATAATAAATAAAATACATAATTAATTAATTAAATACAATTGACACATGTCTGGGAGAAAATAACAAAAGTGTATAAATAGTGTGAATGGAATAATCTGGTATCTATTAGGCAAATTACAGGGGTTTATAAGGAATACACAAGACACATATTTAATTGAGAGAGGAAACAATTGAACCTAATTCTGTAATGTGATCAACTGTAGATAGTACAAGTTAAAGTAACTGTGTGAATAAGTATTAGTGTCATTATGTAGTACAAAAACAAAGGGACGTACTGTTAGGTTTGATCACCCTGGTGCATCCTTCAAGTTGTAGGAATAAACATGTAATAGAAAGCAAACTCCACAGCAGATCCATCTGTTAAAAAAAAAAAAAAAGTCAAGAAAAACTGTATTTCATTTCAATAAAATACCAATCAGTACTTTTTAAAAAAAATTCCACAGATTTTTTACATTGACAAATTGACAATTGGCTCCTGTTAAACCTGTTAATTTGTTATTTTGGTGAAATTGAACCATCTTGTATTTGAAGAAATCTTGCCAAGTGGTGATAATATGTCTTGATAAGATAGATCACTGAAGATGTGTTCGCTGAAGATACACATTTCTGGGACCCACTCTGTAAACAAGATGTGATATCTCGGAGTGGCCATCCCAGGCAATAAAACATTAAAAAATAAAACAAAAGATTACCTTAATGATCTGAGTTTCTTGTCCGGTTTACCTTGATGCTGAAATGTCTGAAAGCAAATGGCAGTTCCCTTTATTTATACATGTACAGACAAACAGAAATGAGAGTGGGAGGGGAGCTGGGATCTTCCATCTTCATATTTTTGTTTACATCACAAGGTTTATATTAAAATATGGAACATGATTTACTGTATTTATATGTGAATTCTCTCATTTTATATTGCTGTTACTATTATTTCTACAAAAATCTAATTTGTTCTGAGTGAAATTGCCAAAACAACACAATCTACATTGCAACTGTATCTTGTATTTGATTTTACTCTTATAGGTAACCGTACTCATGTTTTTTGTATTTGATCTTATTCTCATCCATTTATCATATTTACTACATGTTCTTACTGGACTTTACTCATATAAGCAAATATTTACTATAAGTTATAACTGCTCTCAGTCAAACTTGCTCTTACTTATACCTCACTGTATGCTTTATTTTGCTCTCACTTAAATGTGATCTTATTGTACTTTTATAACTGCTCTTACCTGTATTATGATATTCTGTAATGTGATATTTTATAATGTGATATTATAACATGTGATAACTTGTAATGTGATATTATATAATGTGATAACTTGTAATTATGTTATTATAACATGTGATTACTTGTAATGTGATATTATATAATGCGATAACTTGTAATGTGATATTTTATAATGCGATACTTTGTACTGTGATATTTTGTAACAGTTGTAAGTCACCCTGGATAAGGGCGTCTGCTAAGAAATAAATAATAATACTAATCTAGAAGCTTGCTAAGATGCTGCTGTAGGTGCAATCTGGTGTCCTCTTGGACTGCAGGTTGTTGATGATATATATATGGTACAACTCATGGCGCACTTGGGGTGCGCACTGTTATCACCCTGCCCCCCTGAAAAAAAATGAAAGATGTGCAATAGAATATATCAACTCCTTGTTGCAGGGAGGGCAGATGTTACTGTTGCACACCTCCTCTATGCCCATGTAAAGGTATGCGTGTGAAACACAGCTATAGCAATACACAGCACAAGGCCGATGAAAACGGGCAGCTGTGGATTGCTTACAATATTTTAGGTTTCAAATGACACTTTTAAGCAAAATCTTGGAAAACTATGCAGGATTTCAACTGGAATAAAAAAAAAACTATGTGCTTTTATTTCAAATGGTGTGATTTATAAGACACTCTGTACGTTACAGAAAGTATTGTTTCTGGTTTAAAGAAAGGGATTATCGACACCTGTTTATATTGGCAGTAAAATGGAATGTCTTCAGTGTGTTGTATTTGTTCGGGAGTGATATAAGACCCTTCAGCGTTCATAACGTAAATCCCATTTGCAGTGGGTTTCATTGAGGAGATGATTGTGTTTTTAATTCCTGGATAAAGTCAGAAGCACTGGCCACTGTTACCTTCATCTCTCTATTAAAGACCAGCACTGTGTGTTTTCACAAAAACAGAAGAATTAAAAGTTATAAAACTAGTAACAAACACCTTAGACATACCTTTGGGTCTTCAAATGAAACTCCTGAGCTCTAACTAGTTTTGCAACATTAACAGTTTAATTTTCTTTTTATAAAACATGATTCCAAATGTATTTGAGTGTCATGGTCTTGATAAACCAGGCCCTATGTACTTAACCTATTAGTTTTAGGTTTGGAAATTTTTATACTACAACTGAAAGCCAAAAATGAGGCATCCACCTTGAAATGACTGGGATGTTTTCAGGAACCTTCAACTACCTTCTGTTAAACTTTGTAACCAATTAACCACAGCTACCTGACCTTTAGGAACATGACAGTGAAAAACCCAATCAAGGTAATTTTCATTGTAATCAGATGAAAGTGAAATAATTCAAGTAAAGCTTTAATAATAGACTGAAAGAAAAAAAAATCTATATGGAGCACCAAATTAAATAGCCAGCATGCTAGAAACAATGCATTATAGGGTTAATATGTCTTTGTGATCTTGACTTTATATTTAATACTAAGTAGCTCATTGGCAATACCTTTTATTTAAACAAACTTTATTGTAATGATTTTATATTGCCAATAGAATCCCTTGATGGAATTACAGCCTTGTTGTGCACACTTAAATAATAATAATAATAATAATAATAATAATAATAATAATAATAATAATAATAATAATAATAATTACTTATAAAGAAAGTGGCCTTTAATATTTTTATACCAGCATGTTTTATACTGCATAACTAATATTTCCTAGCTCCTATCCTGTTTATTTTGAAATACAATGATACACTATGAGCTATTTTATTGCATTAATTATGTGGTGAGATTTGAAAACTAAAAATGACATGATGTATGAAAATCAAAAAGGTAGGCTGTAAATGAACTCAATGCATTTGCAATAACCTGTTCACAGGATCCATTTCAAATACCTGCTGGAATGTGGAATTTCTAGGCTTCTGCTAGAATGTGGAATTTCTAGGCTCCTGGGGTTTTGTTTCAAGGGGAAATACCGATATGGCACTTCCACATCTTTGTGTGTGAAGGAAGGAAGTCAGGTAAACGTACCTGCTTTGTACCTCACTACATGTTAAAACACACCAAAAAACACCGTTTTTAATCACCTCTATTTCACAATGTGCAAGTTCCCACTTTAAAGTCATACTGTAAGTACAGGAATGAGCCCGACTTCTTGATGATGTCAATTATGTCAATTAGAAAAACTATTTGCATTAAATTGTTTGTGTTGCTATGTACTGAGTTTGTGGAAGTTTGTGGAAGTACAGTAAATGTACAGGTACTGCATGTAGCTTTCCATGGTAATAGTCAAATGACAAAATAAAGTAATCACTTTGTGATTTATCTGGTTGTTCCTGTTTTTTTTTTTTTTTTTTTTTTTTTGTTTTCAAAGGGCAATAAAAACAAAGATAAGTAGTTTGTAAATGCTCCAATCATACTTGGGCGCATGGGTCCTGATGTCATGTCATTTCAGGTTCCTGGTTGGAATATTAATTTACATTGTGTCCATGTTATATTTTGTACAGTAACAGCTGGATTGTGAAATAATATACAAACTGCAGAGCATTTTTTTTTTTTTACCTATTAAACTCTTCAGCCAGTGATTTCATACTGTTAGTCGAATTGTACTGACAGGTTTATTATATGCCCTGAAGGTTATTTTGATATGAAGTTTTTTATAAAACATGCCACACTTTCAGCATATGTGTCAGACGCAGTAATACTGAATGGTTTTGACTGTGACATGCTGTGTACATTCCCAAAAATGTTCTGAATTTTTTTTTTGTTTTGTTTTTTTTTGTTTTACATATTGCTGTATGTGATAACTGTATGTTTAGAACACACCAGCAAAATCTACAGGGAAAGGGAGTCGAGTGTCTCCAACTACATTGGATCCCACTTGCCAGCTCCCACTTTCACTCACAATGGGCAAGGCAGCAGATCTCAGAGGTTATTATGAGGATTGGGGAAGTTCAAATAGCAGAGGCAATGTAGCATAATAACTCAGCTTGCACAGTCTGCAAAACGTATGGTTTCAAATCCGGATACAGCTGTGAACTTGTCAACAATGTTATTCACTCCTGGGATCCCTAATCTAATTGAGCTGGTCTGCGAGCCTGGTTTGAAGTGTTTAGACTGAAGTCAGTTTGCATAAAAATGATGCAGCATGCATTTAGAATTTTAAATATGTTTATCAAATTTCCCAAATAAATCATTGTAAATTCAGAATCTTTTATCCGATGGGGGATTAATTTATTCCGGGGATGACAACTGAAAGTGCAGTCCCAGGGATAAAAAAAAAAAAGCAGTGCCAGGGAAATCCCCCCCAACAAATTACACCCTGGTGGAGAGCGATTGTAAAGAGGTGGGCATGAACTGTACTTTCTGTAAAATGTCAAGGATTTCTTTGTGATACTACAATACCATATTCAAAGTGTGGATGCAGCCAGAGCATACATCCCATAAATTTTGTTTCAGAAATGTAAAACAAAACTGTAAGTAAACCTCCCTGTATGCAGTTTAAGAAGGGATTCGCATTGGGACCTCCCAATATCTTTTAATGAAAGGAATACAATGACTCCTTAAGTTTTTGTCATACGCAAAACAAAACAAAACAAAGTGTTATAAGGGGATGTTCCATTTTATAGCAGCCCCTTTGTCCTGTCTGGAATTCGGCATGACCGTGTATTTTATTGTGTTGTAAGTGGATGAACATTCAGGTATGTTATCGTGCTGGAGTTTCAGGGCACGGGTCAGTTCAGGTTGGGTATATTGCCAGTGTAAAAGCACCCAACCGGTGAGGGTCCCAGGCCCTCACGGGTCGTGTGTGCCAGTGTAAAAGGGGTATCCGTTGATGTAGTAACACTACCATGGTTACTGGTGGGTATTACGTACTAGCTTCCTGAAGGTTACTTAAGGTTACTGGTTAAATGACATTATTCCTTAATCTATCAGTCTCATAAATTTGAAATGCCATTCTCACTTCCTTGACGTTCAGCTTGTGACCAGTAATCACACTCTGATGATCACACCCCACTGTATGTGTCCAGCATATTCTGGCTGTTAAAAAAAAAAAAAAAAAAAAACCCTTAGGTTTTACCTTAAACATATTTAACTTCGGGAAAATCTGTGTTAATGTGACTTAAGCCACACTGAAATTGTATAACAGACAGTGTATTTATAGGCATTGTAAAATAACTTGTACACTATTTTTATAAAATAGATACAAAAATAAAATACTGACGTACTGGTAAATATGTTGGATAGTAGAATAATTGTAAAATTGTATAATACTAAAATAAACTAAAATCCAATAACAAACGTTTTGACTGGAGGTCTTTATCAATGTCTTCAAAACATTCGTAAAATCAGCACTATTGAGTGTTTAATTGTTATGAATGATGACTTTTATAAAAATGTAACAATGAGAAACATTTGGTAAAATATTGTGAAAATGATGTTAGGCAGCTGGCCTGTTGGATTCTCATCTAATGGTTTGTATTGATTATTTCTTTAGTTCAATTAGTTAACAGATAATAATACAATTGACTAGGTGGGACTAAAGAGCACCCCTTACGTGCTCTGGGGACAGTGGCAGGGGGAAATCTGACAGGACAGAACACCTTTCAAACAGTAACACAGGTGTCCTGATTTCAGGGACAACAGGTGTCCTGAATTTAAAAAAAAAATGAATAGGTTTTATCTACCCATTAGACCCTGTATCAAATCTACTGCTCTCTGAGATCTTGAAAGCTGGTGATTAATTAGTGTTAGTTAGTCCAATAAAAGGTATCACCTTTCCTTCTCTTTATCTACGGCTCCTGTATAACTCGTTTGTTTTATAACTGGTGGATACGTTTTCATTTAGAAGACTTTGGTTCCTTTTTGAAAGGTCTCTGGTGATGTGTTGTGCCATTCACCTGTCCCATTGTTTAATTTTGGAGGTGGAAGAATGAAGGATGGAGAGAACTACTGTGACTAACTATACAAGACCAAACTTTATGAGAAATCTTGGGTATTGTCTCAGCTATTTTCTGGACTGTGTCAAACACTGTAACATATATATATATATATATATATATATATATATATATATATATATATATATATATATATATATATATATACAAGTAGAGCTGTTTTCCTTGTTCTCCTTTTTGAAGACGCTAAAGTAAATGAAGACAGATCTTCATGAAACCTGGCACACTTGTGGGAAGCGATATGAATTAGGAAATGCTTAGAGACCAAGACACTAAGAAAGGGGTCAGCCCTGTACAGATGTAGTCCTGTAAAAGACAATTTAGACAAGAACAGGCTGCTCTATACTTGTCTGCTTTTTAGTATGAGGAAATCATGTTAGAAAGGCAAATTTCAATATCATATTGATAGAGGGCAAAAGTGAAAAGGGCACTTTAGCAAATGGAAAGTTTATTAGGTTATATATTCTGTTGACACACAGTTTGGCAGAAACTGTGTGAGAAGCCCGGAAAAGGGGATGTAGTGAAAATGACAAATTGAAATGTCACAAGGTGTAAAGTAAGCGTAGGCGAAACTTTTATATACTCTAGATACAAGTCTCAAACAGGTTACTTGATAAAGCCACTGTCTCTCATTTGACACCACAAAGGAGAACAAAGGGTTAGATAACCTCACTGGGTCTCGTCTTGCTTAATACCACATGTGCTGTAGAATTCCGCTATCCAAGCAATGCTTTCAGAATAAAGGAACTAGCTGATTCAATTACCTCATTTACCCCATTGATAATATGTTTGACACAAGCAGTTCAACAATGAATATATACAGTATAGGTGTTTGATTCTACCTGCTGTCCTCAGATAAGCAGTAACAGAAGAATCGGCTGGTATTGAAAACATGTATTTTCATTTTAAAACCTTATATCTGGTACGACACTAGATTAAAGAAATCTGTTTGCAAGCCATGCTCTCACGGAGTAGTGACCTCCTTGGTTAGTTTAAAAGCATGGTCAATGGAAAGTAAAAGCGTTGGTTTGCAGCGTGAATTCTTCTGAACAATATACTTCATGCAGAGCATTTTGATGTGCTTTCTTTTCTGTTCTTTGCATTATTATATAAAAAAAAAAAAACTATTTTAATTACAAAGAGAGTGAATTGCATCCTTTTGTTAATTGGGTTTTGTTATCCCTTTTACAATGTATGCAAATATACAATAGTAGTACAAATTAATAGAAAGTTCTTGCAATGATTATGTTTCTAAATCAATTGCGATGTCATGAAATATGAGCTTCCAGAGGTTATGTTTTATGGCTGTACTTTATTATTTTTTTTCTCGTAACCACTTTCCAGTCATACTGTGTTTCTAAGTGATAGCGGTCCCCCCTGGCCAAGTGTAATATCCCTTAGATTGACTTTTTGAAGGGGCAGAGTGAGGCTACAGGTATGAACAAGAAAGCAAGTTCCCAACCTTATCTCGACCCTCCTAACCTATTCTGAGTTTTGTTTCTCTCTTCTTGTTTTAGAAATTATTATTAGTAGTAGTAGTAGTAGTATTATTGACTAATAATGAAGTTGGTGGTAATTCCCTGCCACAGAACAGCAGCACACCTTGTAGAGCTATGAAAACTGTATAGTCATCTTTTAGGAAACAGGGAAAGTACCTGTGGTTATTTTTCCACCCACAATTAATTAATAATCAATTTGGTCTCCTGTATGAATGGGGTGCTTACTTTGTAGAACCCTAGTAGAGTTCTCTTAGAAGCCTGTGGTGTTTCTAAGAAATGAATATTAACATTGAATGGAGTGTGAAGTAGTCAGAAAGTGGAACTCAACATAATCATTGTGGCCCTGTGTAAATCATCATCACAGTGGCTTTACCCTGCAGTACCCCGCTGGCACTCCTCCAGTTAGGGGGAGCATTTCTTCTTTAGCAGAAAGCAGACCTTGTTTAAGTTCCCTAAACTGTTGGCCTGCACGTCATTCTGTACTACCTGAGGTAATACTGTAATACACACCTTCACAGCCAGGAAGGAAAACAGGAAATAAAAAAAAGGAATTTTCAGAATGCATTTTTGTTGAACACCTCACTGATATTAGGGCATACTATATTTTTTAGTCACGTCTAATTACAGATGTGGACTCCATTATAACAGCTTGTTTAGATGACCATGTGATATATAGTAATAGTATAAAAAAAACACAATGTCAAATCTATACAGGATATGGTTACTTCATATGTGTTGTCTGGCTTGCTGACCATTTAATTCAGCCATTAGGAAAGAGCTTGATATTATTATACATAGATAACTCTAAAATAATGTATTTTTCACCATCTTGAAGCATGATGCAACATACATTTACTTTGTATTGCTGCTGACTATTGTTTTTGAAGAACATTCAGTATGGTGCTGCTGCCCTCTAATGGGCATAAGTCTTAGCCATTTTATAAGAAGAGTTGACCATTCCATTGTAGAATGTTCTCATTATGAGGTCATTACACTGCTTTATTTTTCAAAGGTATACACATTCTGTGTGTTTTTGGTTGAAAATGAAGCTGAAAGCAGGAGTGGTTCTTCATTATTTGTTCCTGGATAATGCTTACTGTCTGATGTCAATAAAAAATGCCAAGATTTTAGTGGAGTATTTCAAGATGCTGGATGTCCACAACAAGAGCTCCCTTAATGGTAAACATTTAGAAGTGTTTATTGCTAAGATTATGCATCTGATTCTGATAGACTGCATTGAATACTGAGATCGTCTCAGTAGCTGCGAGAATGCAGGCTGAATGACAGACAGATGTGTAGATGGCTAAATGACTTCAAACATTAATTCATCATGGAAATGCGCTTATTTGAAAGTGGGACCGATTTGTTTCTTTACTAAGTTTAATGGAAAGCAGACAATCCAATTTGAATTGCAACAAACAGCTGACTCTTTGTCAATACGTTCTGATTGCAGATATCCAGTTTTATCATTTTCTCCACTATACAACGGATCTGTCAGACAAGGACATCATGTTGATCTTTGACATGCTGGACTGGAATGCCAGTGGAGAGACGGGATTTGAGGAGTTTTACATGCTAGTCTGCATCCTGCTTGCTAATCAGGTATGAAAAAGGATACTGTGAAAGATTGACTTTTCCACCTTACCACTGAATATTCATAAGTAGAAATGATATAAGAAAATGCACCCAGACAAGGCAGTATCAATTGAACATTATATTTCCCTTGCAGGAATATTTTTAAAGATACCTTAGGGATACCATTATTGTTTCCCTGAAGAAACCCTAATAGAACCATTAGGAGATCAGCAGCATTACTAACCATGGCAATCCATATGCTAGTTCTGATATTATACTATGGTAGGGGAATGGAGATACCACTGGCATGTCAACATATACAAAGTCACCACTCAAGCAATGGCTCATACAATGGCCTTAACCTGCCCTGTGCCCCCTTGTGGCTCTCGATAGTTTAGGCATCTGGTTTATGCTTTAGGAAACTGATAGAAAACCACCTAATACAGTACATACAGCATGACATACACAAAGTAAAACAAGAATGGATACCATGATGTTGTTTTTCCACATCCAGTTACATGCGTTGAATGGCCTCTTCTCACTCTCATCATTTATTTTGTTTGCTATCGGTTTGGCGAACTGGGACTAGTTTCACAAAGCAGTTCCAGGTAGCATTTAGTCTGCTATATCTAATTCACTTACATAAAAATATTTTTAAAAAAATAGTAATAATAATAATATTTAAAGAAAATAACACATCCTTTAATCATATAGACTTGCTGAGTGGATTTCTGCTATCATTCCGTCTTATAATATCATTTTTTGAAAAAGTTAACAAGTTAGACAGCTTGCTAGCTCGCAGCCTAAGTGGTAGCAGTGCTTTGTGAAACCGGACCCTTTTCTCTATGTCTCCCCAATGTTTAGAACAACGTTGAGAAGCAGTTCATCTCGCGCCACTCCCGTCCAGTGTTTGAGCTCATCGACATGGACGGGGGACACACCATCAGCCCTGCCGAGTTCCAGGCCTCAGGATTCCTCTTCAACCTCAAAGGACACGCTCTCAACCAGATCTCCTATGACTTTGACGTCTCGGGGGACGAGGTAGGATCACAGTAACTGTTTGAAAAGCCATTGTTATATTGAAAATTGCACAGAGATGATAAATTCACATGGCTCATGTTCTCCAATAGTGTTCTTGACAAACACCAATGACACACAGAAAGAGGACAAGGAATAATGCTCATAAAACGGTAACACTAAGGTGAAAAATACAACAATCTGCTGTTTACTGTACTTCTTCTATGCAGTAATTGCTCCCTGTGTAGATATGACCAGATGCCAACGTAGCATGTCTTATTTTCTTCTACCTAGAACCTGAGCTACAAGGAGTTTAAGATGTTCGCCATGGCTTGCATTGACAAGCAAGAGCAGACAAAGAGGGAGAAAAAGAAAAAAAGAAAGAGAAAAGCACACTGAGGAGCCTGGGAGCACATCTAGTGAACAGGGCTAACACATAAGAGACAAGCCACAAACCTGCCCCCGCCAGAACAAAGAGTTTGGAGGAGGATACATTAGCCCAACCAGTCTGGTTAATGAAATACAGATTACAAATGACATCTCGGTAGATTTTATATAAGCACATGCAGAGCTTTAATAAACAACCAGATGTTTCTGATATTTCTGATAAAAGATCTTATATTTTACTTTTTTGTGCTTCAAAATATCTCCAGTGAGTCTGTGTGTGTGTGTGTGTGTGTGTTTAAACACACTTATGCTACTTAATACAATGAATACCTATGACAGGGGTGCATTTGGAAAAAACAAAAACAAACAAAAGAAAAACCTTTGGGTAAGGAAACCTGCTAATCTTTAAGGTATCAGTCTCAACACAATTGCCTGTCTGATAGATAATTATTATTACTATTATTTTTTAAAAGAAAACACTCTCACACTCAAAAAAACACTCAAACATGATAACTTTTATAACTTTTAGACTTTTAAAAGTTATATTTAATGTTTGTAAGCAAACCCAACTTAGTAAACTAAGTTGTCCCTTTAAAAAATCAACTAAATACTTGGTAATGTGCTTAGTGCAAGAGTGTTGTGTTTTCTTCATATTACAATGAACAGATGTAACATTACTAAAATAAAGTATTTGACATAGAACTGGGCAAAAACAAAACTAGGAAGAAAAGTGGGTCACGTTTAATCAGACACATTTCTTTCAAATGCACAGCAAAAAGCAAAAGCACTTATATTTTTGGTTTAAAAAAAAATATAATTTCTAAATTGTACTGGTATAATATTGATGGAACAAATTGCATCCCACTTTCTATTATTAAAAAGAACATTACCACCTGTATTAGTGTTTGAAAAAAAAAATAAAAAAAAAGAATATCAATGTCTGGCAAACTTCAAATGTCAATTGCTTTTCTTTTCTCACTTTTCCCTTACTACTGTATGGTGTTTTCAATCACCTGGCTTTGAAATGACACTAAGCTTTTTTGGAGAATCCTGTGTGCCGACTGAACTGCTTTCATATCATGAGACTGTGTGACTTCTGCTGGCATGTGAATGGAATGAGGAAGGCTGTCCCCATCCCTTCAAGGGCTGCTTCCCCTATTAAATGACATGCTTCGACCCAGAATACACTGCTGAGGTTAAAACAACCCTGGGTGTACGAGTGTAAACAGCTAACCCAGGAACAAGGCATAGAAACAGAGTTGTCTTTCACCAGAAGTGGCACAGTACCAGATAACATGTTTTCAATACACGTGCTGCTTTTAAACCTGCACACGTGAGACTTACTTAGCTAATGGAACTGTAAAATGGCCAAGATTGATGTAATTATTTCGATAGCTCCAATGACTTTAATGATATAGAGAGGGTACTGCATGGACGCTTATAAAGCTCTGGTGCTATTTCTTTAATGAGGCCCTACTGTATAGTATGAATTACAACGGGTCTTTCCAATAACATGAAGGTCAGTAGATAGCGAATGGAGCTTGCAGATTTAGCTTACAGTTTAACAAGCAAAATCAGTGTGCAGCACATAGGTCACCCTTAGTACTGCATGAAGTGGCAACGGGTCTCATATGGACACAAGAAGCATTTTAGTCAAACTTCCAATACAAATCCGTATTGTGACTTTATATAAAGTCATGGAATCCGTTTTCATGTTTATTTAAAAAAAAAAAAAAAAAAAAAAAATCACACAAAAGTTTGAGCACCCAAATGTTCTTCAATCATCCATTTTGAAACATGCTGTTTTTGAACAATTTTAAGAACGTTTTAGGGCAATGACATTTTTAGAGAACACATCAGGGACGACATTTGACAGTAAACAGTAGAAAAAAGGCATTCCTTTAGGTATAAAAGAGTGTGTAGAAAGGGTGTACAGTTCATACTCTTTAAAAAAAAAAAAAAAAAGTATTACTCAGCCCACTAGGAATATGAAGGATCACATTACATATATTTCTGTTTATATTTCTGAATTTTTGTAACCAGTATATTTTTGTGTTTGATGTAGCGAGTCAAACTGCCGCCACAAGTACTGGCCAAAACTTGCAAAACTAACATAGAATACAGGTAGAAGAATTATTAGAAGAATGACTAGGTATAAACTGGAGTTCAAAATTAAATGAAAGATGGACACGTATAGTATAGTATAGTAAACAGGTGAGATTTTTCATCTTCCCAATTTGACGATGCATTCAAAACTAGTAGGTATGGTCACGTTTCATACAATTGCAAATTAGGGAGTACAAATAACATTAAAAACTATCATGGTTATAACTGCACAGCACCCTATTGATTTAAGATCTATGCAATGCTAATTTAAAAAAATCTTGTGTTTGTAGAGTTCTTAAAATTATTTTCTAAATGATGTTTGAATTTTTCTTTTAGTACATTTTTGCATTGACAGCCACTACAATACAGTATGAATCTATAATGAATATATAAACTATTTTTTACTGAGGTCAGTATCTTAGCTATATAATAAACACAAGGAAATCAGGCACACTTAAGATGGTGCTTTTTAAAGAGTTGTGTAATTCTTTGAGGAAAAAATCTACCGGGCATACACTACAGCTAAATACAATTATATTCTGCTGTCTAAGGCGGTTGTCCTCAGTGGCAAATTATAATTGAACAGGTAGGGAGATGGGTCTGCGCTGAGTGCCAATTACCTGTTATATTTAAACTTATATCTGAAAAGGTGAAAGGCTTGCAACATTACAGTACAAGCCCACACCATCCAATCCACTCAACACACAGAGGCCTATTTTAATTCTCAAAGCAGTGGCAGATATAAATACCACTGCTCAAAGAGTAAGTAGCAGGTTCTGAAAAATACAGTGGTACACGTCCCCATGTGTTGCTACAACTGTTTAAATAACAGACCTGTACATTTTATTTTCCTTGTTAAAATCCTGACAACTTCTTACACTTAAAACTTTAATGTCGGTTTCAAAGCTGTCCACTGGTGGTGTCCCACGCAAGCAGGCAAATGATTTATTTACCCACATTATTAATGTACAGCAAGAAGAGTATAAAATGGAGTCTGCAAATAAATGCCAGCAGTATTATGATCTGCCATGGTTTAGGATCTAAATGAGCTAATTAAACTTGAGCACACTAACTGTTATCCTGCCACCCTCTCTAGTGTTCTAGTGAGACTATTCTCTTTCTAGGTGCAGACCGGCACAAATTCAGGGACTTTTAAAACTAAAGATCAGTGGCTGATTCGGCTGAAGTCAGACTTGGAGCAGAAATGGCACTTGAGAAAGTTTTAGTTTGTATTAAAAAACAGCTCCATCAAGCAAGGACAAACTAAAGCACTTTTCATATAATAGTTATAATTAGAGGATTCATGGAGCATACAAGGAGACAACATCCTTGACTCCCATCTCAGATTTTATACTCCTAGATATCTCCTTGTACACTTGATGTGCCATTTAGTTATCAATTAATAAACTGTGCGGCATGGTAAGAGAACACCAGTTTCAAAATAATGCACAGCACTCTACTTTCTTATCTTTACTTTGTATGCCTGAAAAGAAGTTACATTATTTTGCAGGAAAGTTAACCTACATTGGACATTATGTTTATCAAGAAGGGCATTATGATATTCCTGGACTATAAAATAAAAATGTATCAGTTCTTACCTGCATAAAGGAAAAACAAAACAAAAAGCAGAAATCAATAACTGGTTCAGTCTTATTGCAATGATGTAGTAGAAGTTAAAAAAAAAATGTAACAGACACTAAAACACACAAATAGCAAATACTGTACTGAGATAGAAGGTTTACATTTTAGGATGCAATTTAAAAGTATTACAAAAACAGCTTTGTATTTGTATGGCTGTTTTTTTGCTTTTAAAAAAACATAAAAGCATGAACAGAAATAACTAGTAACCCTCGTGTCTCAGAATCTGTCTTTATTAAGACTAAACCCTGGCACCCAAGAAAGCACACTGGACCATGTTGAAAACTGCTGTCATAAAATCACAAAAGCAAGGCACAATTTTTTGGTGCTAATTTCTAATTGACCAAACAGATCATACAATGGGAAATAAATAAGAATAAGAATTTAAAAAAAAAAAACCAGATTGTTCTATAATCCAACATTACGATTATTAATACTCCAGTTCCTTATTACCAAGGGTATACCATGTTAGAGAGATCCTGAAACACAAGGGTTACATGGGTACAAAGTCTAGGTTAGTAATGGGCAATTTCTTTAGAGGAGGTTGGGGAATCACGGCTCATCTGCAGGGCTAACATTGGTCACAGGTCTGCCTCTTGCTGGCTTGTTAATGCACCTGAACACAAAGCATATTCCAGTCCTAAAGAACTCTCTTGTTTCTCTGGAGCATTATTAACGTGCGACTGCCATCAACAAAGCCTTTGCAAAACGCTCTTGTTTGTAGAGATACTGTTATTCGGTTAGTAAACCTATTCATTTCTCTAGGAAATTTGGCATGTTAACAATACTGTATCAGATGATCACAAGCATTTAGACAGCTCAAGGCACATTCACCTTTTTCTTATTTCATTTTAAAATAACCCTGTTATATTTAATAGTAATTTGTACACTACTTGAGATTCTACACTACACCTTGCCCATGACTAAATCAGACCACAAACATAGAACAGAATATAGAACTCTTGTCTATTTGTTTAAAAAAAAGGGGTTTACTTTCATATTTGTAGCTCATTGTGGCTGAAATTCATGGCTTTTTTTTCTTTTCTTTTAAAAAACAGACATTTTGTCTTATTAACACACATACAAAACAGAATAGTTATAAACGTTGTCTTTACATCCAATCTTATTTATTGTCCAGGTGTTCTTTATAGAATGGGACGTGCTGGTTTGAATGCAGCCTGCCCTGATTTGTATAGTATCTAGTGGACCTCAGAAAATAGCTTGCATTTCTATGTATATGTGTGTGAGCTTGGGCAGTTGTTTCTGTTTGTGCGCCTGTGTATGTGAGATGGGGGGGAGGGTACTAGTTCCACTGTGGTTGTTGCAGAATTTCCCCGATTTGATCTTACCTATATCAGAGTTCCTGTACTGTGTGCTTGGTACTGCTGGTGGTGGTGGTGATAGTGGTGGTGGTGGGAGGGACCTTCCTACATGTGAGCTATAGGTCCATGGGCAGATCAAGTCACTGTGGTGTTTCTGAATTCATATTCTTATAAAACATTTATGCCACGGTCTTTGACAGACAGCAACCCACCTGTGCCAAAACAGCAAACCCAATGTACAAATTTGACCATCATCATCATCATCATCAATCATCCGACAAATAATTTGACGTGGTTATCTAGACTCATCTAGTCTTGACTGCTGATTTAACTTGCATGCAATCCAAAAGGCACCTATTGTTGACTGTCAGGCCATGGGTTTGCATTTTCTGTACACACATTGTCCATTACATAAACAGTAAGCTTCTACTTTTTATATACTTAGTACTACTACTACAAAAAAAAAAAAAAATCAGGTATATACTGTACATGGTTACCCCACTAAATATTACTCTTTTAGCTCCAAAAAGAAATTAATCAGCCAAGGAGCTACACAACAGTTATAAAAGCATGTGTCATTTTTACATACATTAACTACTTCACTCCTACACATTTTCTTTTTGGTAGATCTGTAGACAAAAAATAAAAACAACAAAATAAAAAATATCTGCCTTCTGCAGACTACAGCATTGCTTACTATCACCAAGACAAACAGCTCTTCAGTGCGTCCGTTTTTCTCGTTCTCTTGACATGGGCCAGCACCAATTTGCCTTTTATTTCCATCACAGACGGAGGATGATTTATATATTTGTACAAATTAGTGTGCAGAAAAAAAGAGAGAAACCAAAGTAGAAAAAAAGAAATAAGACAAGAAAAAAGGCTCAAAATATTAAGAGTTAGTTACTATTTTTTTTTCAGTTTTCCACAGGTGTTGGGCTCTGCAGAGGCTGGCTGACGATCACCTGCACTACATAGTCCTTGGAGATTTTCAGTTCCTCGAGTTTCATTTTATCTGTCAGAGGCCGGCCAGAAAAGAACCACCGCTGGCTGCCAGGCTCCACCCCCTCCTCGGAGTGCAGTCGTCGCTTCATGTGGTGGACAGAGTCCGTGCTGCGAACGGGCAGTTTGAGGTCCTTGCCCGTGGACAGACGCAGACGGAGCTGGCACTCGTGGCCGGAGTTGGGGGGTGGGTCAGGGATGTCCAGAATCTCAAGGTCGCTCTTCTCTTCAATCATGTTGATGGGAGGAGCCAGGCAGTAGACTGGCAGCTGGTATCTGTTGCCCAGTTCATCATAGCATTCAGTAAGGGCACCTAATCAGACAAAGTAAAAATAGAATTAATTTAAAGTAACCAGCTATTGAGTAGGGCTGGATAATGATCATATTTTGGTACAATAAATAATCAAGATTATAAACAAAAAAAAATCGTTATCACAGTAAATTGATTATTGTTCCAACCCTCCTATTAATTTACCCCTGAACTCGCACAAAATAAATATTTTGCATATATTTTAACCATACAATACATTCTAGAATTCTACATTGGTGGAAAGGAATACCATTCTTGTAATACAGTCAGCAACACTTATTCTTCATTCCTTTTCATTTCATATAGAAATAAACATCAATTCACTTTGTTTAGGAATAAAAAACAAAACATACAATTGACTCATTTTAAATGATCTATTTAACATTTAAATCAGAATGCAATTCCATTCTTTTTCATTTATAAAGCAATAAAGTGTGACGGGTCGTCTCAAATGCCTCTCGTTGAATTAGGACAGCCACTTATTTCGGGGTATTTTCACTTCTCCCGAGCTGCCCCGATAAAGTGGTGCCGACTGTAATGTGAACTATACAGAGAGCTAGAGGAGCATTGATTTTCTGTTGTGTAGAAACAGATCTGCCACTAGGTGGAATAAAAGTATGTTAAAACACATCCCGCAAAATGAGAGCAGCCAGGGACTGGAACAATACTGGAGTCCTGCTTTTCAGTTATCAGTCAGTGTGTTACTGCAAGATTCAAAAACAGAAAGCTTGATCAAGCTTGCTGACTGCTTAACGGTAGCACCACACAGCCCTACCTACACAGCTATCATACAGATATATGTTTATCTGAAAACATTTTCAGGATTACTTATCCGCATGATGCATTCTTACCTTTGTAAAACTATTTGAAAAACACTTGAGGATTACCTGCATTTTAGACACCTAACATTTTTTATGAAATGAAGAAGAAAAATATATATGGCAATGGTTAGAATTAAATTATAGTGCACATGTTTTAGACAAAATTAATTGCTACATATGTATTCTCCCCCCCCCCCCCCCCCCATATATGCAGATTTTTGGTATGCCACAGTATGTGTAGTCCAGCTCTATTTTGTTCTTTGTTCATTAGCCCAACCCTTTTTTTGGCAGTTCAAGTGAAGCCAGACGGTCTGGTCTTGGCTCAAGCTTCTACAATTCGCCCACCTTAACTCCCACAACATGGCACGTTCATCGACTGCCAACTGGTGTGAGAAGCAATTCATCCTTTCCAAGAAATGCAATTGGTAAAATGTTTGAATTTGGTCTACTGTAAAAACAGTTGTCAGATTTATATACATGGAGTTGAATAGCATATAAATGTGTTAAAATGTTTCATCTTTATGTGAGAATAGTAATTAAAAGAAGGAAACAGCAATTATTTAATATAAGAAGTACTGCAAAATGACAAAATTAGCGTTGGTTTTCCAGTTTCATTGCATTTTGTGATACAGTATGTTCAGAGTAACCAGGCATCCACAATCCTGCCCCTTTAAATATCAGATACATTTTTGCTTCTAAAAAATTATGGCATGATCATGACACATAAAGGTATCTCATGATTCAACACACAGTACAATTTGGAGGTATTCCTAATACAGTGGCCATATCTTGCCCAAGGCTTCATCACAGATAATTAACTCAGTCAGCTGAGAGAATAGTTGTGAAATCAGAATAAAACAATAACACAGGACTGGAACACATGTGCTTTAACCATCTCCATGAGAAAACGGACCCTTGTACATCAGTACATTTAAACAATATACACTGCATCAGCATTTATGTGCACTGTTTGCTAATACCCAGGATATACAGCTGAATGTAAAGCAAATGTTTTAAGCGATTATTAAGATGGCTATTCTAATTCCAGTTTACCAATACGGTGGAGGGGGGGGGGCGGGGCGGAACGGCCTCAGACACCTGAGAAGAGTATTATTAAAATACTGGGGAACTTTATCCTTCTCATTTGTATGTTTTTATTATCTATTTCCTCCACTAATTTTTCTGTGAAACAAAATTCTGTCAGTACATAAAAGTTTAAAAAACAGTAATTCAGCCATTGTCTTAAATTCTAAAGGATCGCATTACACATAGCATTTGACAGCTGACGGCATCTTACAGTTATCTAAGGAGTTTGTTCAAGAAGGTTACCAAGTATTTACCAACAGTATTTGTCTAAATTCAGATTTGTCAATATTTAGAACTGTGCCAAATGCATGCATGCACGCTTATTAAGAACAAAGGAGCTCTTTGATGGACTGCCAATGGGGAAGCTTAAAAATCGCAGTATATGGGGAAGTTATAGAGACTTCACAACACAACTCTCAGGGCTCGAAATTAGAACCGGTCTGCCAGCCTACTCTTGGGCAGGGACACAATACTGCATGTCACACGCCAATATGCTGTTCTGGTTCATTTAATTTTTTGCCGCCTGACATACACAGCAAGTACCCTAGTATTTTAAAAGGTAACCAAGAAATAAACAACCCACCATTTACTTTACACTCTGACCCTTCAAGCAGCTTTTATAGAAAAAAAGAGTAAACATAATTGTTTTGAAAACACACCTAAGGAATACCAGCAGCAGAACTAGAAGAGTTGGTCAGGAAATTGTTGTTGTAAGAAATGACAGAGGAAAGACAGATACATGTTGCACCAGGTACTGCAAGCTGGTGCAAGGTCAAGTTCGGCAAATATTTACAGTGATAATGTGTTGATGCATAATAACTTGTTTACTTGTGTATTCCGCAGACCAGCTGCATTACATGACGGGTCCACAAAAACAATCAATGTGTGAAAACATAACAGAACTGCTCATGGCTTTCCACACACTAACTTTGGTACCCACGCAAGACTGTCACTTTTCTGTCAATCCTACTCAATACCTGCACTTTTAAAAGTGAGATTATTCTGCTTAAAGTGCAGCAGGTTGATCTGAAAGGCATTTGCTTTAAAAGTACAAAACTTAATCTACTTAATTTTTTTAACATTTTATCTAAAATGACAATGTAGTACATACTGGACCAGTAGAAATAGTATTCCCATTATGTTTCTTGTCCAAAGAACAGGTAAGGGACTGTATCATTACTGTACCACAATGAAATAATCGCTAGACAAATAAAAGGTAGTAAAATCTAATGGGAACAGTTACAGGGCAACAGTTACCAAGGTTCGTTAAGCAACGTTGCAAAGAAAAGCACAGCAATGGAGTCTAAAACATTACAGGAATGGTACAGCAAAAGTTTTTGTCCTTTTTGCTATGTAAAAGTAAGTCAAAGAAACAACCAGTACCTACAGTACATGCTGCCTCCTGTGAATCTGGATATGCTGCATGGTTGGTCAAGAGGACTCTTTAGAAAGTTCTGTCCAACCCACCAGCAAAAAATGACTCTGGGTCATTATTAATTGACAGGTAAGGAAACTTGATGCATGTCTGCCTAACTGGGAGCAGTGGTTTGAATCCTCTTGTTGCAGCAGGTACTTAAGGCTTTTGCAGGACACTGCACACATACTGCCCTGTCAAGTCAGACAGGCAACCGACAAACCAACCAGCCAGTCACTTGGACAGCCTGTGACCGGGTCTGTCGTCTACCTACAACAGGGAGTCAGCCACTAGACAGTCTGTAACCCTGTCACTAATATCTATTCTACAGTCTTCTTGTCAGTCACTCTGTAGGATGGGTCAACTGGCCACAAAAGCTGCCACGCTCGAGTGGCATATATCTGGAATGCACAAAAATGTGTCTCAATGCCCTGTTTATTTATTGTTATCTCCAAGGGCAAGTTACAGTACAGACTCTCAATTCTGGTTTTAGTTCACAATTCTGGACTTCAAAAGACACCGAGGAAACACTAGCAGGCATTCCAAAGCGAGTCAGTATGCATGCATTTATGTTCCTCTTTTTATATAAAAAGGACAACCATTCTATACAAACTGTAACTGTATATAGGAACACAATAAATAAATAAATAAATAAAACAAATGTAATAAAATATCACACACACACACATGCCTGAATCCATGCAAACTATACTGAATCGTGGATTATCTGCTAACCACATGCTAGAAACTATTTTGAAAAATCCATACAATAAATCAAGTGGTGGAGACTTAATTATTAACCAAAGCTTCACACCCCTCCTGACAAAAAGCAGCTGTGCAGTTTGTCACCACCGCAGGATGTTCTCACAGAAAAGTTGGCTGCATCATCCACTTTCCCCTCGTGGATTTCATCCAGTATCATTCAGGGTTCCCACTCTCAAGACAAAAGCAGATATAAGAACACATTCAATGCAATGGCTTTCTTGCTACTACCTAGACAATCAATACGCTGGATGTTTCAGGGACAGGAGTCTGTTTTAAAAGCCAGGCAGCACCACTGGAGCTGCCTCTTATTGATCAAGTCTATACCTCTTCCTTTTGTACCGAAGTGCTGACATGTACTTGCTCACCTGGAGTGCTGAACCCCCTCCATTGAAGCCATAAAAGCCAGTCACTGGGACTCATAACTTACACATTCTGTAATGAAATCTATTAAACAAAAGACTGCACAAAAATGAGAACAGATGCGATTAAAACAACTGCTGATCAAAGTACTACATCATGGTCATTTCTGCCCAATTTGAGAACAACTAAACCGTTGTTATCCATAGACTCCTTAATGCATGTCTTAGCATTTTTAGTTTGAATTAAGACATGCATAACATCTGATTTTCAAGTGTCAGTTTAAGGCTTGCTTTCATACTCTCTGTGCAGTATAGCACAGTTAGCATGGGCAAAGTAAAACGCCAATGTGAAACTCTAAACCACTATCTTCCAAAAGTGATCATTTATTGATATTACAATGTTCTGGATGCTGCGTGGTGTTGGGCAGTAGTTGTAAAGATCAGCCAGTTAGGAACATACAGTTAAACTAACCTCTTGGAGACCGACATGAGAGCACTGCAGAACTTCACACAGGCCCAGACTTGTGGCTGGTCCTGTCACAGCCAGGGACGGAGCTTTGGTTAATGGGAAGAAGGAATAGTGCTTCTGTATCAGCTGGTGTTGGAATCACCAACAGTCCATTCATTTAATATTAAAGCAGCCAATGCTGGGACGATATAACCTAAATGTAGGGGCATTTTCAACACAACTTCATAAGGGAGAGTGTAACATTAGATACTGGACCATTCCATGAAAATTGCATGTTTGGTAAACTGATATATCAGAGTAATGGCAAACCAAAGATGTTTGCGGTGATTGGCCTATCCTAAAGATGAACTCTATACATAAAATAAATAAAACTAAATTGTTGTTTTTTTTATTACAGTAGAAATGTTATTTTCATAGAATTATCTTAAACTACATAATATGATGGTGGAACCCTCGTTCACTTCTGTAATTCCTAAAAATCTTTTAGTGTCATCTATGCATTTATATTTGTATGTTCACTACCACTATGTATGTTTTAATTACCTTGGGTGTCAAACCATTCGTTTTTAAATGAGGTAGCGTATGGAAGCAATACTGTCTAACCCAGTTTTACTTCATGCAGTACGAGACAGTGCGAGTGCTCGATGATATACACTTATCATACATTATGCATCCCTCAGACTCTGAAAACAGGTTAAATATGCAGTATTTACCTGGACTCTAACTGCCTGTTTTCCTGTATTTCTGTTACACACTGAAGGCTCTGGTTACTTTGTATTCATCTTTAATGGGCCTGGTTTAGGTTTGTCTTGTGATGTGCAACACAGACACTGCAGGAAAGATTATTCTGCATTATGTCAGTTTTACTGCATTTTCAATTTGGACTGAAAACTACAAATATTTAATCCTAAAAACTCTCGGGAGATTAAATGTATCCACAAATATAACACACTCAACTAATTAACGATTAAATAAAGACAAATCTTATCCAGTGCCAAGTACACAATTCCTTGCCTAAAAAAACAACAATATGACACCCAGTTCTAAATGCAGGTAAAACTGTAAGAGAGTGACGTTTGTATGTAAAGACAGACTTCAGGCATCACCTTATGATCATTATTTTCATTGTAACTAACGTGTGCTAAATAACCAAATTTAATCACAACTGAAAAGGAGTTTCTCTAGATACTGCATGTGTAAAACTCTAAAGTGTAACATAAAGCAAATACCGTTGCCTCAACTATATCTCCTTCACTGGGGACATGTATGCCTAATAGAGATAAAGAGAGACACCCTGAGAAATCCAGGATACTAAATGCAATACAGTATATGGCTGAACCTGGGTCACAGGTTGGTATCCATTAATGAATCCACTTTTCACAATAGCTCACCTTCTGATTTGCTCCTCTGTTTACTACATTGCAGTACAGTAGCTTCTCTTCTGTAATAAAGATGGATTTTTCAATTTGAACTTGCAAGTTGCCGACTGTCTTTTATTGATCCTAGCCAGTGCCCAAAAAGCTTTTTCAATATCTATTTTAAAGTCTTGTGGTTATTTTATATTGATGTGGCAGTATGGGTTTCAGTCAGGGTTTTAGTTGCTTTACAAATGCATTTTCTTCCCTGAAGTACAGTAGACTATAAAAATCCAATCACATGAAGACTTGGGAAACATACAGCATTTAGAAACCAAGCTTTTGCAACACTTTGTTAAGAGATGGTGTTACATCCTTTCAAAACTAGGCATGTTAGCACATGTACTGTACCTTATTAGATTTAGAAAAGAAATCAAAACGGTAAAAAACAAAAAAAAACAAAGAAAGAGCCCGGTTGTTTAGTGGTGGGACTGCCTCAACTGTCAAAGGGCAAACAGGAAGCCTGCCCTTCAAACTTTAATCCACTTCTCCTTTTAAACTGTGAGCGTCAACTTATAAAAGACACATTGTATATGGTTGTCTACCCCGCAGAGGTCTGTGTGCATTACAACTCCAGTTTAGTCCCTGGAAAATAAATAGTTGTTTGACAGATTTTGAAATTTCCCTGTACAAATCACAATTGCAATTGCACAAAGATCTGCAAGAGCATTTTTTTTTTTTTTTTTAAAAGATTTTCAGGTAAACAGAAATAACATACATACACACACACAGACACACACACACATACTTTCCCCATGGTTAACAACCCTTTTCTTACTCAGTATTCTCGGAAAAAAAATCTGGATAGGAAGGTAAAAACAAGTGAATTGTTTTGTAATTTACAGCTTTTTCTGAGTTTAATCAGGAAACAGAAATCGGCTCAAAAGAAGTTTAAAAGGGATGTTGTGTGATCAAAAAAGAAACCAGAAAACTTAAAGCCCTAAGTTTAATGCCTGCAAGTACACAGCAAGTATAAAGCGACAAAGATGCGTCTAAGGAAACAGCAGGTTTCTGGCTTTGAGGATGATGTGTAGCATTATCAACGTCCTACTCATAAATCGACTATTTTTAAATAACAAGAACATGATGCACACCCAGCACAATCTGGTGCAGTACAATCTAATTGCTCTATATTAAACATGACTCAGAATCTCTACTGAATTGCTGCGGGTCTAATATTATGCAGTACATTTTAAAATCAGGTAGCTAAATTATAAAAAGGAATGAAGCACAGGCGAGACACAGCACCCATGAAAGTGGACCTGCATGCATTTGCATACCACTACAGCATTAACCAACAAAGAAGATGTTTACTTTAAACCCTAAGGAGGTTACAGTCCCTCCCCTCCTTGGATAACAAAAACACATTCAGAACAAACCCCCGAATCTCACTGCAAGCCAGATATGCATGTATCTAAACATGCACAGAAAATCTTGTTGGGCTTGATATAATGCGATTGAGAAAAATAGTTTGCATTGAGTAAATCAACTAATCCAGTAAACTGCATCCATGGTTGTACCAGGTTGTTAGGCTCACTGAAATGTTTGTGCACTGAAGACACGGACTCAAGATCATAGAGCCTGTTTTCTCTTTTCCTTTATAACTGTCAATCAAGATCTTTATTTATTTATGTTTTTAACATGGTCCGCTTTATAGTCTGGGTCTCATTGTGTTGTACAGTCCAATGTGCATTGCTTGTAATACATTCCTAATGGGGATCATTTTAAAAACAAACCACTCTGCTCAGAGAGGCAGGACCACAGCAACAAACAGAAACTTTTGTTGAACTACATCATATTATTAAGCACTGTCATTGCCAAATGGTTGAACCCCTATATAAGATACTGTACAGGGCAATACCGTCAACTTATCCATACATATAAAAGGTTCACGGTATGATTGAATAATTGCCCTGCTGAATACCTGTCATTTCAACGCAAAGGGACAACAGAAAGAAAAGTTAATTCACCAAGGCAGAACCCCATGTGACTGGAGCAAAACTGTCCTGCAGTAAAAAAAGTCTAAAATGTCATTAACCTGTCAGCTCAAAATCACATATACATTTATCAAGTCTTGACTTCAGGCATCTTTAAAATAAGTCTGTAAGTTTACTGACATTTTAAATTAACAGGGTTACAGGCTGTTGCACAAAATACACACAGCATAGAGATCAGCCATTTTTTGCCCAGAGGCTGAACACCAAAGTAATTATTATGCATTTTCCTGCAAGCCAGACTCCTCTCAGAATAAACCTGGATGTGTATCACTGAAAAACAGGATCAGAAGGCACCTCATCTATGGGCTTCACCTCTGAGAAAACAAACAACCTACCATGCGGTAAAGTTATATTCGCACCATCAATAATGGCCTGTGCCAGTTCTTGGTCATTGCTTTCAAAAGCATGGGCAGCAGCCTTGAGGGCATCCCAAATCTCTTTGCGTCCCTCAAAAGCAGGTGCAGTGTCCCAGAATTCATCCCGCTTGCTGCGAAGTTGTCCGTCTGTCATGGGGTAATCACTCTTCCATTTCGGCTTCTCTTTCTTAAGGGGCTGATTACGACCCAAAGCAACTAGAAGAAAAAAAACAAAGAAGACACAACACCATAAGATAAATGCACTATGCATGAAAGGCAAATCCATATGAAACAACCAAATGCCTTTGTAGTTTCCCAAACAGCAAGCAGGTATACATTTTGAAACTGCAATGGCAGGCACTCTACATTATGCAGACCATGGCAAGATTACACAGGTGGTTTGATATAAAACTGCAACAAGACACAGCAAAAACTTTGCAGCTGAAGTCTTAGCCCAGTACAAGAGCACTCTTAAACACTTTCACAAGCCACCCACCCACAATACACCCCTCTTTTGTGGTTGATGAGATATTGTCTCTAGAACAGGAAATGTTGCAGCAAAGATTTTCAGTAGATTCCTACAGGGCATGCACACCTCTGTCTCCACCTGCTGAGGTTCTCTGCAACACTACAGATTTGTGTGTTTGGTACATGAGAGTGCATTTCTAATAACAGATATAAATTATATATATATATATATATATATATATATATATATATATATATATATATATATATATATATATATATATATTAAAGAAACATATACAGATTTAATAGCGAGAATATGATTTACCATATACAATTATATATTATCAGACCACCTTAAGAGACAGTTTTGAATGCTTTGACCGTTTACAAAAAGGAATGGTTAATTTGGCAACATCTTGCTACAATTATTCCAAACTTTTGTCTAAAACACATGTTCTAACAAAAGAGGAATGACAAAAATTGTTTCCTTCTGCCGGATAAAGGCAGCTCTTCTCTGAAATGTGATTTTATTTTGCAGTGAGTCATACTGTTGGAGACTTGACACAGAAAGGACCTAGAGTTACTCTATGTTACATATTTTATTGTATTTTACTTGCTTTTGTATTCTATGGCTAAACATTTGACTTTCTTTCATACCACTCATGCAGTGCAGTAGTCTGTAACTGTACACTGCATGGGCCACTGAGCAGATTATTCTTGCAGGTCAAAATAGAGACACATATTTAATATGCAGAATTTAATTTGTTACGCCTACATGGGTGTCGTATAAAATATCAAATTGAGGCAGATTGAAATAACAATTACCACTACATTATACAGTATAGTCATCTTGTCATCCCACAGCAAACGTATACTGCTGTGCCACCAAAAGTTAAAAACTCTCCTACAATACGGTCATGGACAAATGAATACCCCGAACAACCCAACATGTACACTACAAATCGCCCTGTATGGAGTATTAATGTGAATTACTTAAGTGTATTAAAAAAAAAAGAAAACAAAGCACCACCACCCTCACGGGTTTGACAGTCTGTCTTTTAATGGGAAAAGCTGTCATATTGAGCATACTGCATGCCACTACCGAGTGCTGTAGGTCTGAAAAATCAGAGCCATGCTGCTTTCACAGATGTTTCTCAATCTGCGCTCCAATGCTCCAAGCCTCCCGGCTGCCGTACCAAAGAAAGGAGAAGCTCAGAACGTCTTGATGCATTCTGAGAAGGGCTGTGACTTCTTCACAATATGATATGATATGTCTTCACAATATGATATGTATCACGATATCAGAAATTAAGTGTGAAACACAAATTACTCAATTATTGCCCCAGTGCAAGTGTTTGGAATAAAACAGGTCCTGGGTTAAAAAATAAACAAACATTCATACAACTTGCTGCGCTTTTGTTTTCAGATTCATCTTTAAAATAAATTATTTAAAACAAAATGACACATTTAGTAAATAATAAACAACAACAATCCACTGAATTATAGTTTTTGGAATGTATTTTTTTTTTGTATCAGTTTTGCAAATGTAATATAAATGGAGATTCATTTTAAAATAAATAGGTGAACACTACCCTCTCTGCCTTGAAAAAGTTTAGTTTTACATGCCAGTATTATTCAGACATGGCTATTTCAGTAAAATAAGTTCCTTGGTTCCAAGCAAATCCACAGTATTGTAGGTATGCAAAACAAAATTTAAAAATCTAGTAAGGCCTGATTTTAAACATGCCAGCACACAGGTCAAAAGACTGTGTTGTCTTCCATCATTAAATTAACTGGGACTATTAACAATACCCAACTTCGCTTAGCTCTCCAGCTCAAGTCGGCAAAAACATGCTTTACACACAGTCGATACAGTACCGGGGTCACTGTATTGATAATCAAGAAAAATATCATGGGGGTCCCTAACACTGAGATAATAAATCAAACACACCGTTCACATCTGTTTTAACAATGTCTAAGGAAAAACAAACTATATTTAACTTTATAACAAATATACCCCTGCTTTAAGTATACTGTAAAATAAATGTACATACTATTTATTAACAAGACAAAATGATATTTTGTTATTTATTAAACAACCAGTTTTATTCATTACTGCACCAGTGTTTAGGATTTATCATTCCTTCACTATAACTGGATGTTGGAGCGTTGAGTGCAGACACCCCTACATTTACAGCCATCTTAACATCTCCTAAACAAATGTTTGCCAGGAGAGCTCAAAAGGAAATAGCTTACATTTCTGACAATTGCACTGGAGATGGAAGAAAAAAAAAAAAAAAGAAAGTCTTTCATGAGACACTGTTGAAGGCACCAGCTAATTGCTTTATGTATCCACAAAGATTAAACCACTTACACAATGGAATAAAGGATTGAAGCTTGCTCTTTTGGGTGGTTTGGTGCTGCTTTGAAGTCCTAATGACTGAAGAGATCTGGGGGGAAAAAAATAAAAATAGCCGCTTGCCAAACACCAGTCTGGTGCCAGCAATCGACCCAACTGCAATCGGGTCTGGTAATTTAGGGTGATCCAAGAATAATGTACTGTACAGTACAACAGTACGTCCTATCCTTGTATGCCTTGGCCACAGGAAAAAAAAAAAAAACCCAGGCAGTGTCCTCCCTCAGAATGTGCAGAGGATTGGAAAAGGGTTTAGACAAACGTTTTTGAAAATGAAAAAAAAAAAAAAAAAAAATTGCTGGCACTTCGCATTTGAGAATTGCCCTATTATTTTTATCTGCACCCCTGAGACTTTTTCCTCGCTGGCATGGGAAACCGTGTTAATATAAAGCCGGGGCAGTGGTGCTTTCATTTTGATACTGAAGTTGATCCTGGTGAAAAACATGTTTAGACTTAGATAATTATATACATATAAAAACGTATTTTAATTGAACAGTGTTTGTTTTGCTTTAAGGTATGTGGGGTAAGTATTGTCTTATTCACGATAAAATCAAACTTAAGTTTTTTCCTAAAAACATTCAGCTTTTACATAAAGTAAATTGTACTAAACTGGTTTTTACATTAGTGAATTTACAAAAGAAAAAAAAAAACAGCAAATACCTGAAAAACAATTATATTTCCAGTAGAAACATCATAAATCCATTTTCAATGCATGAAATACACAATTACTGTACGGTGCAATAAGCCATCACTGACTTATTCATGTGTTCTTTTATGTATCAGCATAAACATTTTAAGAAATGTTTTGGATCTACCTACCCAATTTCCACACTGTTATTGTCCCAAATATAGGTTTAAAATGTTGCTTTGATAGCAATGCCACAGTCACGGAAGCCGATTAAAAGGACATTGTACCAAACTGTGTACAGCATCCTTAAAACATCTCCATCAACAGCGTGTCCAGTATCATCATTAAAAACCAGCATTATGTGACAAACAGAAAAAAAGCATACATCACACCTGCTATAAATCCAGCTGAGAGAGACAGTAAGAAGCAATACACAAATTGTCTACCATTTACAGTAAACTGATTTACATTGTTTGCCATTTCCTGTCACATTTATGAATCCCTTTGCCCTACATTTGAAATAAAAGCCATTGATCTTATGAATAAATGGGAGTACTGTCACACTCAGCACTGCAGTCACTCACTGTTCAGACAGCTTGTCACTGCGTCGGCTGGTGTGCATGTACAATAAATGAAATCAGTTTTCAACATCTTGTTTTGTATGAAAATAGGACAAGAAAGTCAATCTGATGTGAATTTCTGTAGCCAAGTTGAAATGATTGTTTACCGTTCAGTTAAAGAAAAGTTTGAAAGATTAGTAGGCCTAAAACATCATTTTCTGACTTAATCTTTGAGTCAAATCACCGCTTACAGAGTAACATTCTTGTTTTGTTCTTCCTCCCGCAAGGAAAATGAATTCGTCATGTCTGGTACCTGATTTGCACGAACACAGCACTGCTCAACAGTTATCGACAGTCCTAGAGCATTGTAGTAACAGCTAATGTAATGTGTTACAAGGTTTACCGACTGTAGTTATAATTGGAAAAAAAGATAAAGGGACACTGTACAGTGTTGCAGCATTGTAGTATCCACTTACTTAGCAGATAAGTGCAAGTACTGTACTTGTATTTTGACATGTATCTCGTTATACTTGAAATGTATTTGCTTACGATTGTAAGCTGGATAAGGGCATCTGCTAAGAAATAAATAATAATAATAATAATATCACCTTCAGCATTTTAAACATCCTGATAAGATACTGTCAACAATTCTGTCCATGTTTTTCTTGTTTAGATTCTCACTGTTGCCTAAACAAATCAATAATGAAACTTAACTCAAGTTGTCTTCAATTTGAATTGGTTTGGTATTCCCTCAGAAGCCACTGCGATATAAATCTAGTGTACACAGTACCATCTCGTTCTCTATGGCATGCAAAAAACTGGCTTCAAAACTTACTTTGTGAACAGTACAGTAGTGATCAGATGTAGTCTCTGTTTCTGTGCCACTCTAGGTCAGGAATAATCCTTTTCTGATAATGAACACTTTGGTCACTTTGAAACTAGTACCATCCCAACATAATGAATCCATACTAAGGCACTGCAGATTGTAATGCTGTTGACTGTTTCTTAATGGTTGGCGCTTAAGTGGTGTAATGCTCAGACCACAGCACATGGATCGTTTTTTTCTGACATACTGTAGCTTTATTTTCACTGAGGGGAGCCCCATTCTGTCACAACAACCGGTAAGTTTCCAAGCAGAATAAGCACAAGAAGTATTGAACAGAGACTGACTTTGATGCTGAAGATGATGACAGTTCCTGTAGAATATCCAAAAGGATCTTTTTTTTTTTTTGTAGATTTGATTTTTCTCTTTGACTTAAATACGTAAATAAAAAATAAAAAATAATTTACACACATTCATTTTTCCACTTCTCACTTGTAACTCCAATGTAACTTGAATTACATTTGCCTGCCATCATTGTATACAATCTTGCCTTGGTATCATCTGATAGCACGTAGTTATTTTCATAGCCAACTATACATTCCTTCCCATCTCTAGACTTGCAAAGGGATTTTTTATTTATAGGTCTTTTGAAAATCATCACATCACCTACAAACACGCTGCAGACAATGCTACAGTAGCATTAAAATGGTAAATTATTTAACAGAGTGGGATAACTTCGCTTGGAAGAGCCAGCAATATAAATCTCTACCGGTTTTGAACAGCAGTTCAATAATTATGTTTTAATTGCTGTAGCAGAACCACAAAAAATCAACTATACTATACCACTGAACAATTGCAGCTAGACTGAGATACAAATTCAAATGACTAATACTTTTACTGAAACGTTATAATCTCAAGTTTCTTTGATTAATTATGATTTTAGGTGCAAGTGTACTGTAATAGTCCAAACCAAAACTACAGTAGCAATAATCAGCCCAATACAAGTATTGTTCTCCTTATATTTTCATAAAACACATTAACAACAAACTGAACTGAAACTTATGTTGATATATAACCACCACAATAGTAGACATCAGGGTTCATAACATTCTTAAGAAAACTGAAGCATATTTATTTTGCTTTAATGTAGGTTAATTTCACAACATTTACACATGCTGACAAACCTGAGTGCAGTTAAAATGTGCAATATCTGGTTAAAAATAAACCAACACATATAACATGTGTAGCATAATATGTAGGACAGTTTTCAAAAATGAATGTTGATCAGACACTCATTACTCCATTATATATCTTACTGACACTAATCAGATATTTAAACTGTGCCCTTGAGAATTAGAGTACTAAACATGCTCAGTACTGTAATGTACATGCTGGGAAATTTGGTCAGAGTGCACCATGCATACGTACATTATTACAGGAGGAAGCTCAGGTCACCTGTGTATCAACACAAGGCTTGGGTGAAAGCTGTACGAGAGAGAATGTGTTAATGTCACCTGAAAAGAGGACGCACTGCTGACGGCTGGATCTGACAGGATCACTAGTGCTGTCTTTCAGGTGCCAACGACCAATCGTTGACCTATCCTGGGCACTGTAATCAGCCAGCGCCACCCTGCCATGATGCCAGATCGCATCAACATGCTTTTGTGCAACTTCGACTAATTTCCTCAGATGAACGTGAATTGTTGGCCGAGAGCGTCCAACTGTGCAATACTCGATGCATGCAGCAATTAGAGGCTTGGTTTTTTCCTGCTAATTACTAACACACAACATAGCAACCGAAATAGCATGCATTATTCACCTTATTCAAGCAATAAAAAAAGGAAAAGGAAGCACAGCTGTGCTAGACATCTACTGTTACAGAATCTTTCCACTGTACGGTATACTGTACAGTACCTGGCACATTAGACCTCAATGACAAGCAAAAAACAAACAAAAGATCAAGAGATCTAGCAGATATTTTATAGAAGATATTTTTTGCTTCCATCTTGGATAAATCAGTAAATATAAACCTAATATTCAATTCCTCTTTGCTCTTGGCCTAAAGTATATTTGCATCATCACTAAACACACTTTATTTACAGCAGAGGAACAGTAATGTACAGTAAATTACATTTTATTTAAAAATATGTATTATGACTTCCTCTTTAAATAATCCAAAAATCCCCAAATCAGGTCCACGTGGGGAATAAAATATACACATGTTTATAAATATTATTTCTGTCTCTAAACCTTTTAGATAACACTATGTCTTTTCATGTCTTTGGTCTAAAAAGCTCCCTGAATGCTGAGGTGCCAAGCAATGGGCTGATAACTCTCTGAGCACGAATGGCAGAACCATCCTTCAGGACCAGAAATGTCCGGAGATAGGAAGAGAGAAAAAAAAAAAAAAAAATCTTTTTTGCATCCCAAAGGACTTGCACAGCCTCTTTGAGCACGCATAGAGCAAACAAAGAAGGGTACAAAAAGAATATGCAAGATTGTACTGTACATCTGTTAATGTCTTATTCATATCTATAGTTTACATTACAACTTGACTGCTTAATCCATATCAATGATACACTACCCTCTCACCATTAAAATAAATCACTTAAAAATGTGCACATTTAATATATGCTGGGTCTGTACAAGTACTGTACAAAGTGATTTGGGGAGACATTCTTTAAAACAAATCGACTTAGAAATCCAAAGTTACTTATATTATCTAATGAAATGTACAGTATTAAGACCCAGTAATGAACCCAGCAAGACACTGCCAGTGACTTGGTAAATTATAATAGACAATGAAGTCAAAAACAGCCTGACATCCCCCCTACCGTGTGTAACACAATAGGAGCTTTACCCGGCTGACACTACAGTGTTTAGGGGCCAATACAGTGAAGTTAGCTTTTCAGAAATGTGCAGATTTGTGAAGGAGCTGCATTATCCTTCCCAGCCTGCCCTTCATCCCACAGCTCTCTATGTGACAATGACCCAACAGCAGCCTACACAACGCGGGCCACCATGCAGCCTACACAATGCGGGCCACCATGCAGCCTACACAACGCGGGCCACCATGCAGCCTACACAACGCGGGCCACCATGCAGCCTACACAACGCAGGCCACCATGTGCTGGCGATGTGAAAAGCAGCTTTACACACATGGCTGTCATTTAGTATTGGGTTTTTAAATACATTTCTTTAGTTCAAGCCTGCACAAGATTGTTAACCAATCACTAATGTCTTTAGGGCATTTAAACAGAAGGTCAACCCAGATGTAACTTTATGCATCCCTAAAGACAATACTATTATCTGTGGAAAGCGTATTGGCTCACCTCAGGTGAAAGAACAATCGTATTAGTTATTAATTCCTGTGCAGGGACACAAACTCCACTTGCACCAATTTACCTGTAACCCCCATGCCGCAAGAAGAAAGCAAGCATATTTTATTTAACAGTAACCAAACACTTAATACGTTTACTATCAACATTTCTGTGGCAACTGCTGAATGCTACTGTACATAAAGGTGTTACATGTACAGTCCCTGGTGTGTTCGTGACACCCACTACTACGTCTCCATTTCACCAGTTATTTTTCTTGTTCATGGTTTTGGTTTATGATGAACCCTGAGCATCACTGTTACAATTAACATTGTATTTATTGCAAATCTAAAGCAGTATTGTCTAAAGTTACAATGTATGGGTACAACTGTCTGAAGTACAGAATTTGCTGTATGGTTTCTGTTTAAGGAAATTCTGCTTGCTGGACATGGATTCACATTAATAACAATGTGAATTGGGTATACACTGTGAATAAAACATTTATCAAAAAAGATAAATGTGCATCACAGCTGGCTATGCTGCATGGGATAAAACATTTTTTCTTTTAACAGATTGTTAAGTTATGCTAGCTTTCACAAACAACTCAAAGTATTCATGAGGGTAAGGCATGCGTTTAATTAAAAATCACTTGTTACTAATCCAAATAACTTCATTCGAATGCCAAATATGGTGCTGGATCAATATGCATACTACAGGGAAAGCAGTGAAAAAAGTGATATTCACAAAAATGCAAAAAGCTTTATAATGAAACGGCCATAAAAGGGGCTCCTAATAAACAGTTTGTCTCTTTTTTTTTTCAAAATCCTAACCTATAGACAGTGTTATGGCAAACACAAATCTAAATCTGTCACTGAAATCCACCACTTTAAAATAACTAGAAGAGCTAGCACATTTTTCTACACACTTCTTTTTTATTATTATTTTAAAATAACAGAAAATGTACTGTCAAAGCTGCACCAGTACATATCCTGTTTGACTGTCATTCTCAAGCATGACCTGAGTTTTCTGGACTTGGGGCATTGAATATCTAGGGACCTGGTTTTATAAAAACCCTGGCAAGAAAATACAAGTGGGAAGCCTATTTACTATTTAGCACTGGTCAGGAACTCCATCCCACACCCTAATAAATGAACACAGTACACCCTTACAAAAGAAAAGTGTACAACCCTGAAGCAACGCTATTCATATTTCAATGTAATTACTTAAACCACAGCTGGCCAATGCATTGTGCAAGGGGCAAGGGACAGTGTGATACAGTAATGCAAAGTGACTACCAGAAGATACAGCAGCCCATTATGGAAATTACTGAGTATGGTAGAAAGGACTAGCTTTTACACCATTGTTTTGCCTTATCCTTTAAAATAATTGCTATTCATGTTTCTCCATTAGAAAATGCATCCTGTATTTACACTGAAACAACAGTTCCTATTTAACTGGGGGGGGGGGGGGGATGACCTTTGTTATTCATAGAGTATTTAATGAGTAATTTCACATGTTCATAAAGGTTTCATCTGGTTAGGAAACAGCATGTGCATGGTGATGTCACATGCAGCTGTTATCCCAGACTTTGTTCAATAACCTGACCACACTGTCAGTTCAGGAATGCACTGCTAGTTTGAACACTCAGCTGGTTTAAGCGTAATTTGTAGGTTTCAGAATGAGTAAGTTTTACCTAAAACAAAACAAAAAATGTATAAATGGGCTAGTAACAGTATCACACTCTTAATCTTAAATACTTGCCGCAGCCAAGATATTCTAAGAATTTTTAAAAGGATTTGCTATGAATGCTTCTGAAGCCAAAGAAACAAAGGCTTCCTTTGGCACTTGGAATCCAACCTCTCTCCAGACAAAGCACTCCTATTCCAGCCACAATTTCCACAGGAGCACTCATAATAATAATATTTTGCAGTCAAGCAGAAAGTTACAGGACCAGTTCTGTGGAGATGAATTCCATATTTTTCATGTGTCAAAAAATTGATGGTGGGATTAACGCATTAGTATGAAAACAGCAGAGAATTTAATTCATAAAAAAAAAAATTGTAATATTACTGGCCCTTATATGTGTCATTTTAATGAAAGACTATTTCTCATAGTAACTGCAACATTTAATGTTGCATTACAATTTATTGCAGTAAAACGTAGGACGGCAACTCAAATCACATTGTAGCACACGACTCGTAATTTACATAACAGTAAAATACTATCAAAAGTTTGGCTGACTTGAGTGCAGCACTTAACAGTGAATTTTCAGTTAACACATTATACAGTACAATGTAAAGTGGGCAAACTTTTCACATTTTAAGCTAATCCATTATTACAACTAAACAATTAGGACTGTGATGCTGTATTATATGTTCACCAAAGAGGTTGACCTGTGTGCTTACAGAAAGAGAACGTGAAAGAACGCCATATTTTAAATATCCGATAGTCGACTCCCGCTAATACAAACCGGTTGTGACTGGGCAGAATCAGACAATATTTTTTGTAAATCATTTGTGCAGTTTGGGTCACACCACTACAAAAAAAAATAAAAACATCATTGCACTCGATAAGGTACAGAGAAGGGCAACTAGGCTGATCCCAGGGCTTCATGACAGGAGCTTTGAGGCA
Source organism: Acipenser ruthenus (assembly GCF_902713425.1). Lineage (NCBI taxonomy): Eukaryota > Metazoa > Chordata > Actinopteri > Acipenseriformes > Acipenseridae > Acipenser > Acipenser ruthenus. The sequence goes on from NC_081211.1 coordinate 24,090,924, forward strand.
AGGTTAAAAGAAGATCTCTTCAGCCAAGAAAAAGAGAAGGGAAAGAGGGGACTCGATTGAAGTCTATAAAATCAGACATGGTATAGATAAAGTGAACGCAAGACACTACTTCAAATTTAGCACAGTGAGTGGAACGAGAGGGCATAAAGGCAAGCTGAGTAAAAGGAAGTTTAGAAAGCAATTTTTTACACCGAGAGTTACAAATGCATGGAATAGCCTACCAGGTGAAGCAATAGGATGAAAAACACTGGGAACATTTCAGAAAGATTTGGTGCTTTTAAATTAGATCTCCCTAGTATGGGAGAATGGGACGAGTCCTGATGGGCCGAATGGCCTTTTCAAGTTCTCATGCATAACTAATATCATCTTAGACAGTATACCGCAATATTACATTTCACCGGTGAGACCATTCAGTTGCCACAGCTGCTTTCAGCATTCATTTCACCATGATAATGTGTTTTTGATTATAAGATGGTTCAGATTAGCAAGAGTCTACGGAACCTTTCAACCCTTACAGTACTACAGCACCAATAAAGGCACATCACTGATTGTTTACTTGATAAAAAGCAAGATTTCTGTACTTCTCGTTACCTTCTCAGGGCCTGATTAAACGATTCTGCTATAGCGAGGCAATGACACACTGACAAAGCTGCCCTATTTCTCTAATGACAGCTAACAGATTGCACCCCTCTGTGTATCTGTCAAGTTGCAAGATTTACCTGCATTGCTAATTTGCATCAGCATGCCTTTATCTTCAGGCAGTGTCACCGCTTTATTTGCTGTTTTAAACAGCCTTGATATCCTGTACAGGGTGACCACAGGAAGCTGCAGTTGTTTTGAGTAGTGGGTGTCCAATGCTGGTTCTTTTCAAATGAATGAACCAGACTGCCACAAATGCACATGCTTCACTTAACCAGCAAGCTGTTGTCTTTAGCTGTGCCCAGCTGTCATAAAGCTTTCATTTTTCAGATGTTCTGGGACATTTTCAGTAATTACCTCGATTTGCTAAGTCAGAAAAGCTGTTACAAATATTTAAGAACCATCCAACACAACCCCTCACTGTCATGTGTTGCACTGGGAAACTAAAAGGCCTAAGGTTACTAAACTTTGGCACTAGTGTATAGTTTGCACCATCTTCTTCTCAAGATGGAAAAAACTTTCAAACCAAAAAAAAAAAAAAAAAAAAAAAAACTGAAATACATAAACTGATATGTTAGCCATCAACAAAGGAAAATATAACCCTCACGCTCTCTAAAATAAAACAGACAACTGAGCATAGCTCTTTGTTTTGATTCTCAATCCCCTCCCGCATCGCTTCGGGGACAATAGCAACACTAAATAAATGAATACCATCTTAGCAACAGTGAAACCAATACGTGTCCCAAAATAAAAAATAAAAAGGAAAAAGAAAAACACAACATCATAGCTTACATAAACATTTACATAACAAAACATGTTAGTGTAGTCATTATTTATAAACTAAAGAGCAATAATAATAATAATAATAATAATAATAATAATAATAATAATAATACGACTAACTTCTTCTCTTTACTCCTCCCGGATGTTGCGTTCAACAATTATCATTGTTGTGTTACTTTGATGATCAATTGCTGTTTTAATACACGTATAGTTGTGACCATTTGAACGTCTTTGCTTATATATATATATATATATATATATATATATATATATATATATATATATATATACACACATATACATATATACATATATATATAAGGAACGGTTATACATATGCGAGGTTGCTCGTATTGCGAGCCACTAAAGTCTTATATAAGTATCATTACATATACATTACATTATTATCTAAATCTTTCCGTTGTTTTTGTCATGTTGGAGATTCACTCTTCCTGGCTGTAGCTGCTCTGCAAAGCCAGTTAAGTGACCCAGATACACAGAAGGTGTAAACTCATATATTACCAGCGAACACGATTTAATAAGTAAACACGACGAGGGATGCAACGGCTTTCATGTTTTATTTAATTTGCGTAGTGCACGAATTGAAATAATGCTATTTACATACAGGCCCTGCTGTCTGGTAGTGTACTCTCACATACTGACTGTAAATTGTAAAGGCAAAAGAAAATGTTGACACGGCGCCGACCTAAGATAACAATAACGGCACAGATTTTTAGTTGTATTTATTTATTTATTTTAGGTTGCTTACCTCCAGTTCCGTCTGAATTTTCGTTTAAACTGCCCGAAGAGTCATGGTGAGAGCCCACACACCCTCCCATGGGTTTACTAACGGTGCAGCCCCACGGTCTCCGTTTTTTCCCCCAGCCCCAGCACTGAAGTCTCTTCTTGTTTCACAGACAAGGAATTGACACACAGCGAGCATCAGCTGGGAGGAGGCGGGCTGTGCACACATCATCACAGGGTGACTGAGGGGTAACTGAGGAAGAGTGAGCGCACTGACTGCACTTAACAGCGACCAAAATACCATTACAATGGTGCTGTTTCAAAACAGTCTCTAATGTTAAAGTGCATTGTCACCAAGATACGAGGAGAAATAAAATCAGTATTATCAGGGATCCCTTTTTAAATCCACAATGTTAAGGCATGTTGATAAATTGCCTCGCATACAGGCTGACAATGCAGTTGCAAGACATCGGAATTACAAAGTCAAATGCTTATTTATGTTTTCATTTTCCCTTGAGTGGGATTTATAAACATACTGCGATTAACGTACACTTGAAAGAGGTTTTCCACAAGGTAAAGGTTATCCATAGTTATCACGAAGTGTTCAGTGGGCAGAGACGCGGGAACGAATTTCAAACCGGGGGTGCTGAAAATGAAAGAGGGGGAGCCACCTTCGGGCACTATTTAAATATCTACAAAATCGTCATTTTGTGTGCATTTCACCATCAAAATATGCATAGACCACAGTGAGTTTCGTAAGGAATAAGCCACAAATTTGCAATCAGATGTACTGTTCTTAGATATCTTTTTAAAATAAATACAAATAAAATACAAAACACAACATCATTCATGTTGGCTTCACTAACTGTAGTATTTCTAACACTAACTAAGTGTTTCAAGACCTCTTAGTATGAGTAAGGGAAAGACGCACTGTGCAGCTGGCAAAGTTTTGGATAAACTCAAAGGAATGCAGCCTCAAAATAAGGGAGGCGGTTTTGATGACGCCTGTCATTTTCTAAATGTAATCTTCTCTGGTTCAAGGTTCATTGTAACACAATGTAAATTGAGATGGGAAGTCCAGGAACGGTAGTTTGTGAGGGCCTAATTGCCACAATCATTTTTTTTTGTTTGTTTTAACATAAATACAGACAGTGTGCAGGTTATTTTAAATACAATAGATTTGAATATTGATATTTGTCTTATCACTGTTCTCCCTTTCCTTCTTCTGAAGATCTTTTGATTCTTTGCTTACCTATTGACTTCATGTGTTGTACATTTCAAACTTACTCCAATATTTGTGTATCCTAAAAAAAGAGGTTAAGAACCAAAAGATTCTCAGCACAAAAAAGGGGGGCATGTAACGATATTTTAAAAAGCCAACAAATGGAAAATTGACTGTAAAACATTTGTTAGCTCATCTTGAAATGAATAAACTGCTGCTGTGCTGTAAGGAAGTTTTGTTTTGTAGTCTGACATCAGATAATGTGACCAAAGCACAGGAAACAGTGATATACTGTACCTGGCACAGCATCTGCAGAGTGGTCTTTGAAGAATCTGCATATCTTCAATATAATGATAAAAAATATTTGTTAAAGTCTTGATTATTACTTCTTTAGCTAACAAACACAGTATATATGGGATTATTTTCTGTACTATTTGTATTTGTTTCCGACAAAGCTTACCCACAATGCTCGGCAATGTTTTTTTTTCTGACTGTCAGAGTTTATCTTGTCAACCTTTCAAACTGTTGAATTATGTAGTGATTTTGTGATGCAGATTGTTGTTCATTGAAGCCTTTATGATTCAAGAAGTCTGAAACTACAGGTAGTCAGAAAAAAATACATGAATAAAATATTGTGCAGGTACAGCACTGTCAAAAAGAAAACAATCAGCATCCATCACAGAACATGCATATTTAAATTATAGCACAAAATAAAAACGAGAAGTTTATTTTTTATTCTATTACAAAAATGACCTATTTCCTATTTCTACAGTCAAGTCTAAACCAAAGATGGCCCAGTTCCAAACAGTCCTGAAACTAAACACTTTCAAATTGTGCAAAATACACAAGGAATTTCTGTCACAGTCCTCTATCAAACCAAAATACTAACCTCTTTAAACTTGATTCAGTCGACTGTTAGATAAAATGTAATACCGGCAAGACATATTTATGTACTGTGTACTGTAGGTTATTAACAGACAGAGTAGATTGCCACACACCAGACGCGATGTGATTTTTTAATTGGGCGACAAGATACTTTCGCAGCGACATGACCATACGCACCAGAAGCGACACAGGCGATGCGACAGGTTTGAAAACTGCCAGATCTATACAACTGTTAAAAATTGCTATTGACATGATCAAGACTGGTACATATCCGTCAACATGATGTGGAAATTGTGAGGGTCTTCTCGGATGATATTTCAACATATATGGCAATAAATCGTACATACCTGGAATATCCAGTTCCTAAGAAATTGACTCCCATATATTATCTTCATCTCGGACACACCATTAAAATATCTTGGCTTTAACCCAGGATTTGCATATCACAGGAGAGTAGAAGTGAGTAAGCTCTGTATCCCTTATATGAGAAGTGGGTAAACGCTATATTGCCGAAATTAAAAGTGGCTAAACGCCGTTTACCTGCTTATACCCTCGACTACACCACTGATGTAAAACAGCTGGAACTCCCAAAAGGAAATCATCTAGTTTTGATGTGCTTGGTTGCATGAAACATATTCCCACAATACAGCTTCCAGCTAAAAGCTTGTCAACTTCATCCAAAAAAAATAAAGGTGAAAATGAAACCCACTTATAACTATTAACTTCCAGCTTTTATATAAGTTTATTGTTTGTTTTCCAGTAGCATTTCCTTAATGTCCTTAATGTCATGTTTAATTTAATGCCATTTACAGCAGATGACATTACAGATGTAAGCTCACAGGTAAATGAATTGATTGTGGGATTGTGGGACACCTTTACCTCAAGGTGAAGCTGATGGAATACTATTTAATTCTGGGCTTTCAGTGTTCTCACAACACAGTAGAATGGATGATCCAAATGGATCAACTTCAGTACAGCTGCAGGGTTTAAACTGAAGTAGTCCATGGCAGCCATCAAAAATTGACTCTAGTATTTTCACCATTCTCCCCAGTGATATGATTTGCATACCATCCAGCACAGAGCAGGTCAATTTTATTGATTTTCAAGGAAATGCATTAAACATAGGCAGGTCATGCACACCATCTTTTATAAGTGCACAGCACAGACCTATATGATCATGTTGTCTATATAAGGTGATGGCTACAAGTACAGAGATACATTGCTTCAATTGCACATGTTTTGAATTGACCAGCAGGTTCCAGGTTCAATCGCAGCTCTGCCTCTGACTCACTGTGTGACCCTGAGCAAGACACTTAACCTCCTTGTGCTCTGTCTTTCGGACTGCAGCAGCAGTTGTGATGCATAGTTCACCCCCATCTCTGTAAGTCACTTTGGATAAAAGCGTCTGCTAAAATGACTAAATAAGACTGTACACTGTAATTAGCTGTCATGCACTGTACATACAACACTATAGATTTACAGGCAGGCTGATTATGTCAGATTGCCTTCAGCCCCAGATTTTCCTTTCTGCAGATTATAGTTCTAATTTGCTATGCCACATCTTGTACATATTAGTGTAACCATTAACTTGTCTTCTCCCTGCAAAACAGTCCCTAGTGGCTGTGAGAAATGCTGCACTTGCTCTATAAGTGTAAGAAAATGCCACGTATGTGGAACTGTATTTCTTGTATGAAGCATAGACAGTGTTGTAGGGGGGCATGTTAATGGTTACACTATGAATGTTACTAATAAACATAGTTTTCTATAATAGAGACTGCCAAGACTAGTGCAAAATTCTCATACTGCTTTTCACAACAGGCTGGATGTTATCCTCATTTCATTGTTTTATGAGAGACACAGGAGTCTTAAGACTTATTGTATGTAGAAAGTTTATAAAAAGAGTTTTGCTGTTTCTGCTGCCCTCTTGTTGTAAATCACACACACTGCAGGATTTAATATATAGTAAAATTCTGCCTTAAACTTCAGAACATATTAATATATTAATGGCATTGCCCTCAGAAAAGTATGACACAGCAAAAATACCTCATGCAAATAAATATATTATAATAACAAATAACTTTCTAACTCACACACACACACACATACACGTGCACACACATACACACACACACACACACACACACACACACATACACACACACACACACACACACACACATACACACACACACACACATACAAACTCTGCACCCATTTCAAGTAACTGCTTAGTTGGGGAAAGGTTTTGTGGGAACTTCTAGATTTTGACTTAAATAAATAACAGACCTTGTGCCTTTTCTGTTCCTTTTTGTTTTTCCAGTGCTCTGAGAATGAATGAATTACTTCTGTGTTGGTAGATCAGTTAGTACCTGCAGCAGCTATTGCTATTTGCAGCTGGTTACAACAGGAGGAATGGGTACAATATGTCTCTTTTACTCTCCTATAGATCTGCTTTTAGCTGCACCACCTGTGCAATGGTAGTTAATATAGCAAATTAAATGTCAGTTTCCATTTTCATGTGTGTAATTACTTATGTGTCATTGCATCTTTGTCTGTGGATGGAATACCTTGAAAGAACAAACCAATTCGTCTATGGGTCTAAGAAGGGGGTTCTGTATACACACACTACGATATAGAAGTTGAAGTAGAAGACAGCAGGCATGTTGCACCAGCTTCAGTGTTTGGCCTAAATTGTTAATGCTGGTGAATTGTTTATGGAAAAAGTTCATTAGCAGGCCACCACAGAGACCATCAATTCTAATTTCACAATGGCATTCCAAAGCAGGACAGACTGGATTATAATACCCCACTGCTAGACCTATAATACACACATAGCAAAGTCAAGTAAAGCACAGTAAAAGAAAAAGGATACACTTCAAAATACAGGTGCATTAACTACATGGAGCTACAATGTAATAACCTTCTACTAAGATTTGCAACGTGCACATATTAGTTTGTTGTTAATACATGCATTAAATAAGTGTATCTAAGAATAGTGCAGTGAATCACATACAGAAATGAACATGATTAACTAGGGTATTAAACAGTAAATGCACAGTTAAACATGGGACAAACAAGGTTACATGCAAATATACCATAGGTTTCAAAAGGACAACTGTATTGAGTCATCTGCAAAATATATATATATATTTTGAAAACAAACCTGAAAAAACATTTCTTTGCTATCATCAGCTATTTTTTTTTTTTACAATACATCAAATCCCTTGCTTGCCTCAGGCTAATCATATCCATTGTTCAATAAATCACACCTTAGAAAGTTGCTTCCGGAAAATTGCAGTATGTGGATGTTGCACATTCATTCCTTCATAATGAAGAATGCAGAAAGATAGGCTATTATCCTGTGCTGTATAGCACTTACAGATAAGAATGAAGAATGGTAAAGCTGGAACATGTAGCAGTTTAAAATGAGTGTGCTGTAACAATCTACGTAGTACATTTTTCTCCCAGCAGGACACCTCTTTGGAATTTGTTTTTAACATCACAAAACAGTACAGCAGTGGTTCCAAAACTGTGGGCTGGTGGTAAATGGATAAAAGGTAACAAAGTCTAATGTAAAGTATCCTGTCCCCAGTGCAGTATGCTATATACTTTACATTAGACTTGAAGTGGTAATGTTTTTACACGTTTAAAACCTTTTGTGGTTCAAGGCTAACACACAAAAAAAGCTTAGTGGTTTGATATGGAGTTGTACAGTATAGTGGGCCTGTGTGTCTAATGGAAATTAAAAATCAGGTACAAAAAATGGAGAATTCCTACTGTATTGTACAGTATATTCTCGGCCTACAGTGCTAGAAAACTACACAAAACATGCTGGTAATATTTCTATTTGTTTTTCATCATGTTCAAAACTTTCTACACTCTATGATTCAAACTATTTGAAAAACAATAGCATATAACAGCTTATTTCACATGGAATGAGATCCAGTACACTCCCTAATAAAACTCACAATGTGCTGTGTCCACTAGATGGCGCTATGGTGTTGTCGCTGAGGACACTCAATGTACAGCAGGCATTATTAAGATGGTAGGCATTGTAGGGTTTATTGATTTAAAAAAAAACACATAAAAAATCACAATACAAAACAGCATAGTCAGTTGTCTGTCTAAAACAGGATTTCTTACATTATATATATATATATATCAGTACAGTCAAACTTGTATTAATAGTCACTTCCTTAGAAAAACACCTCTCTGTGGTAACTGAGAGGTCCAGTCATTCTGTTAAATCAGGCATTACAAAATAACTAGAGCTTTTAGTCTGTTGTCACGATAAGGCCAATGTGCCAAGCTTTGCTAGGGGACAGGATTACAGTTAAATGTGCAGCCCTGTAATCAGTAAATCAATGGGGGTGTCTCTTTATTGATGGGTCTCGGTATGTTCTCCAGGTTAAAACACTTGTATTAACTCAGCTGTATATAAGGATCACTTTCAGATGGCCTCTTGCACCTGTATTACCAGGTTTGACTGGAATTTGGTTTTACAAAAAATACATTACTGTTTTAAAAATGCAATGTAAAAATAATAATGCGAAAACGAAAAAATAATGTCTCAACTTTTATCCGTTATACTTTTAGTAACACCTGAATGAGAAGAAATAAATGAAAAAGCTTGCTTTGGTTCCAGTCTATAAACTGCTTTTACAATAAGTCAGAGAAATAGCTTTTTCATTGGAATAATAGTTACTGATAAAGTCACGTGCTCTTATCAAGTTTACACTGTATCAATTTCAGTAACATGCAACAAAACCCCAAGAGCAGGAGAAATAAAGCATCGGTATTGATTTCAATTTCTAAAGCCTGGTTTTCATGACCTGTATGCCAAGTAACATTGAATGCCTTCCTGGTATAATAGTTTGGTTAATGTACAGGCCGAAGAGAAAAAGGTATTCGATGTCAACAGATACTATATTTCTTAATGACTGCGAGTTCCTTCAATGTGTTTAATGTCTTGCAGAATGAAATACATGCCTGATGACTAACACCAGCAAAACAATACAAAATAAAAAGGCATCTTTAACAACAAAAAGGCAGTACACAATTCTACCAGTAGATGTAGCTGTTTCACCTGTTTACTAATCTTTGAATAGCCATTTGTTTCTTAAATTAGTTTATCTACTGAATGGTAGAATAATAACAGGTTTCAAGAATGAGTAAGGAGAAAAATAAAATGACTTTATCCATCTTACATTTTTCATGTCTTTATGCCATCGCCTCATGTGCCAGCATTATTTCCTAATGTAATCACTCCTTGTAAACTTGAAAATATACTGCTCAGAAAAGGCTATAACGCCTATATAAAGAAGTACTGTGAATCACAAATGAAAAAAAAAAAACTTATTTTATGAAATGTTAAAACTCAGCTAGCACCAGTCTTGAGAAATGAGACATTCACACCTCCCTTCTGAATAATCCACCCCCTTATAATAACTCAAACCGCTCAAGGGTATTACAGAGGATAATGAAGATGGAGAGCATGCTGACACAACTCCATATCACAGGCCTACATACCTGGAGAGGCCCTTTTTACTCAGCTGTTCCAGCAACTCTAAGAGGGCTTTAGGGAAGCAACTTTTACTCTCAATGATGAGAAGTGTCAATATGATAGTGCTTTCTACTAAATAAACCTCCTGTTGCTTCCATGTGCTGTCCGTGTATATTACTTTTCTCTTGCTATAGCCAGGCTGCTGGGAGACACAGAATACTACTTGTTTTATTTTACCCCTGTTTTTCTCCCAGATTTAGTCCCCCCTCCTATAAAAGTTTACTACAGTAAAATCATAGCAAAGTTTAATAAAGCACAGTGAAAGCATGATAAAGCCTACAGTAGGGATAACAGTGGGAAAAGCAGAGGAAAACTGCAAAGTTACTGTATAAATGTACCATGGTAAACTTTTCAAAAGGTCCCCACAACAGCTCTGGATAATTGAAGCTCAGTGGGCATCATCTGATTCCTCTGCCAACCCAATTACTTTCCCAGCCAAGACTAGCAACGTATTGTTCATGACTGCATGAGCAACCCTGCAATCATGTCTAACCAGTTGAGCCAGTCGGAGAGCAATAGCATGCACTTTTAATAACTACATTCCGTTCGGTATCAGATTGTGATTCATGAAAGTACACATTTAATTCCATTGTGTGGTTTTCTTTTTCTTTTTTTTTTTCCTGCGGTTACAGTGCCCTTAAACCCTAATTGTTCAAACCAATTTTATGCATCTAAAAAAATCAAATAAAAAAATACATTATAAGTTGCTATGCATTCTGGTATACATTTAAAAAGTTTGCTATTGTGTCTGGTTTGCTGCATCCCTTAAAACATAAAATAATATGTTTTTTTTATTTTTTTTTATGGATAACCGAATATCATATTGTAGGAACATTGGTACCAAATTGGTGACATTTTAGGAAACTGATTATTTATCCAGATTAATCACATATTTATAATGGAGGAAAATACTTGTATGTAGGGTATGTAGTAAGCTGATCTGAAATGAGCCTTTTTGATGAGCCGGATGGAAAGCCTGTATCTAAGAGAGGAGTACGTGCAGGTTAGCACTGAGGAGTCCACAGATTGCCCTTGTTTACTGTACTTAGCAAGTCATATCCAGGGACGATGTGCTTAAGACAAATCCCCAATTGTTATTTTGTGCAGGTGATGAAATATTTACTTGCTCGTCCATATGATCAGTAGAAACAACTGTACCGTTTTAAATCTGTGCTTTATCTGGGTTTTGAATGACCAACCAGCAGGATTAAAACAACTGGATGTGTGTAATTGGAGATCTGTTTTTCAAAGAATACTATCCACTGACAAATTGATTTTCCCCATCCAAAAAGTAAATGTAATTATCGCCTTAGTCATTTGGTTAATACAATTTACATACAAGTATTGTATCTACTTATACAGCTGGATAAAGGAATGCATGAAGTTGTATACAGTGTTTTTAAATATACACCATATGTAGTATTACACCTCCTGCTACATTAACGGGCAGTTTTTGATGTATACAGTGGCCGATATTTTTGGTTTATCTACTGGAGGCCATTCAAGGTCAGTTTAGGGCTGTTGATCCCATGCTTTGTGCACACAACATTGTGTACTTATAGGTACTGCAAGCTAACTCCCTCCTCGTGTCGAATATCAAAGTGCATCACCAGAGTGTAACCATTAGCCCTGCCTGTAAAATATACCTATAAGAAATACTACACAGAGCAATGTAACAGGCCAATAGTAACACTCTGCCCTACATTTTAAATACATTTCACACCCATTCCAAGTTATTCTTTAATGTTTTATACTGTGCACTAAGAAAATGCCCTGGTTTTGCATATTTCACTGTTTTCGTCTCTCTTTTTGCTATTGATGTTCTACATTATGTTGGCTTTTGTTGTGTGTTCTTTCCCTGAACTGTAATAAGCTTCTGTCTCTTAGAAGCTGCTGTTGCCATGGCATTTTGAACATACTGTTTAGACACCTGATTTTGGACTAACACAATTTAAAGAACATCAATAACAGTTGTGTGTACTAGACATTTACAGAGAGGAAGGTTGGAGACTTTCATGGATCGATAAAGAAAGTGTAATCTTAACCCTGGGAAATAGAAGCCTTTTCTTATTATAATTAGGAAACACCTCTTGTTTTCTGTTTCTTTAGGTTTTACGCTGTAGATGGTTAATGATCAGTGTTTATTCTGGTGTTGTTCTTTTCTGGAGTTTTGACATGGTGAGACATCCTGAGAACTGCTCACATGCAATAGCAGCACAAATGTTAATAATTCTCTTGTAAAACAGTAAACTGCACCATGAACAGGTGAATATACTGAGATTCAAACTATTTCTATGAAACTGAAATATAGGGCGTATCTATATATATATATATATAATTGCTGGAGTGAACAATTAGTGTCAATCTGTCCTGTAACCGGGGCCACAAATCTCTCTTATGCTGTTAGTCCATTAATTCATTCATAAAGCAGTTTTGAAACTGTAAGCGGAAAATTATCTTGCCCTATATTTTCCACTCTGTTTGAAATGCTCACACCGTTGTAAATGCATGACATGAATGTGCCCAAGATCAAATGCTTACACATGTATCACAAAGCAATAAGCTACAGTTCAGATACATATGTACTGTACCATGACAATAATGAAGTGCTTTAACGCAGTTCCAGTCATATTGTGGACACTTACGGCTGGCCCTGATCACCTCTCATTTCAGACTGCTTTACCTTATCTAAGGTAACTGCACATTATTATTATTATTATTATTATTTATTAGTAGACACCCTTATCCAGGCTACTTACAGTTGTTACAAAATATCACATTAGAAAATATCACAAGTCGTGTTAATCAAAGTCTGTGTAACCAGCCATTAAAGCTAAATCAAGCCGGTAAATAGCTTTGAATTATTAGCTTTTTACACACATGTTATTGAAAAACAATGATAAGCATGGCACAGTAAGTTTACATATATTAACACTGTTATAACTGTCTTGTAAATCATGAAGCCCGTCATCCTAACACTCGCTTTCCAAATATTATAGTACATCTTGTTAATCCACATATATGAAGTTATTATGCATATTTAGAATTGTACTCTATACCATTATAAACAGGGTTAGCATTATTATTTGCATGATTTTTATAAACACTTAGGACAAAGGTTCACTCTAGTTTATATATTTTATTTTTGCAGATGCACTAAAACCAGTTAAATTGTTTTGCAAAGACCGTTGGCTGACAAATGTTAAAAGCCATAAATTGCTAATATGTTATCATAAAACTGCACCTGTAAAAATATTTTGCAGCTGAGGGGATTTTAGACTTCAGTGCCAAATAGCCCATTTAAGTTGAATTTTATAAGAACATGCTGCAGGGTGACATAAAGGGCACCAAATCAGTACATTTCATTAATGCTGTTCTTTTCTGCATTTTGCAGACATACTAAGTTGTATAAAACTGTGCTATTGAGTTGTTAGTGTAATATCTATATCTGTAGATGAGTGTGGGTGGGTCATGTGAGTAGTCCTAACCAGTGGCATAGCTAGGGGGCTGGTTTTAGGAGTTTGAACCCCCCCCCCCCCCCCCCAACCCCCCGAAATGAATTATTCAACTACATGGGACAATAAAAAATATCATCCAGCATCCCCCCCACCCTGGAATGAAAGCCTTGCTATGCCATCCATCCCCAAAACAAAATCCTGACTACACCAGGAGTTGAGGAAAAAAAAAATGTAAATATGTTTACTGGCGCAAGAATGTAATGTTGTTGGCACTATATGAGGTACCCTGGTTTTTTAAGGATATTTGTTCAGTTTACCTCCCCATTTAAAAATGTTTGTACGCACCTCAAATTGCAGTTAGACTGTAGTTGCAGCATAGTAAGAAATCTGTACTGTTTACTACATGCACGCAGCACTCACTTGGGGTTGGGAGGATGGAAGTCATTTTTTACTGTGCTGTAAGTACGTGATACAACATGTAACAGAGGCTTAAGTACAGTGTAGCTAGAGTGCAGGTAATATACCTTTATTTATATCCAAATGTTTAAATACTATACCCTCACATACCCTCCTTGACCTTCACATATGAACAAAAAAACTTGAGATAAATTATATAAAAGGAAACACCGTTTCAGTAAAAATTTGCAAGCACACCCTTAATAGTGTTAATTAGTTACATTTGGTTGGATGCAGTGGGTAAGCAGCCACTAATAATACTTTGGGTAGGAAGCATTTTAAAAAGCTGACTAGCCTACCATTGTTAACATTTCCAGTGATAAATGATTGGGTGCTCCCAAGCTAGGAGTAGAGTGTAGGTCCAGACTACTGATACTTTTGACCTTTAAACACCTGTCAAGCTTCATTAAGTAAACCAATGAAAACAAATAAAATGAACTGCATCATCAACAAAGAAAGTCTGTGAATGGGGACTGGAAAAATAACACACAGGAAAGAAATGGTTCCTCTGGTTAATTCTGAAATTATTCGTGTGTCTGCAATGCAGAACGTAATGGAGAAGTTTAGAGTAAAATTGTCAAATGGATGGTAAGATGCAAAGCAGGGGACTCAGCACTTAAGAAACCTCTTATGGGTACATCCTGTACAGATACAGACAGCACAGACTAAGCCAGGATAATCACTGGAAAAATAAAGAATGCACTTGAATGCTAGCAACGGTAGATCAGGGGACGTGCAGCATTGCTCATGAAGCACCCCTTCCGTGACAGCTTGCTAAAGACAAACAAGTGATGGATTTCACGGACATTAGTCAGACAGCTGCAGAATCTTCACAAAAAAAGCAATGGAAATGCACACAAATAATTGACTTTAAATGCACAGAAATAGTGTCTTGTCCATATTAATTTAATGTATCATATTCCTAATAACCTAATGTACTGTGCTTAACTATAATCAGTTAAGTACAGTAACTGAGTTTGTGTAAATGGTGCAGTTTTTTTCTAAAACTACACCAGTATACTGCTTTCTGAAAACTGTGGGATGAAACCTCATTTACTGATCCAGATACACATGGGAATGATTTCACATCAGACATCCAGCAGTGCCTTCCACAGCATGACTCAAGAAGCACACTATTGGATTTGCCAAAGATAATGATGATCTAATGCATTTACTGCTAAATAATACAATCCAACACCTTTTGGACACCCTGCTCTAAGTTAATTTTAAGCATCTGGCGAGGAACCAGGGCTTGCTTTCATAGGCTGTAGCTGTCTAGCACATTGTGAATGGTTTGTTAGGACCCCTTGTGGGACGGCTGAGTTTTGTTCATGGTTATCACGGGTGTCACGATTCCCGTGAAATGTACCCATTGCCATGTAATATGTAGTTCTCTGTGGAAGTTCCCATTTCTGAGTAGTGTAAATATACGATTTAAAAATAAATACAGCACATGTTTGCCTTATTGACACACTACCTGCTGCACTGGGACCTGGCATCAGGTAAATGATTGAACACACTGCATAGAGCTGCACGGTTTCTTTAAAATGCCTTCAGCGAAAAAGCCGCATCAGAGATCAGAAATATTTCTGCAAAAGATTGCTGTGTCCAGTACAAGAAGGGGACATGTCACGTCTGTTGTTATTTTTATTTACATTTACAGTTTATGTTTTTATTTTGTTTGATAATTCAGTGATGATGAAAATAGAATATCTTTAAAAGATGAACATTTACTGTTTTCCAAGTAAGCATTTAAATACTTAGGAACATTTGTTGTATATTGAATACAACTCACTTCAAATAAGGGTCCTTGTTAGAATCAGGAGAACAGATAACTTGGTATTTTCCATTTGCCACTAAATCATACAGAGGGTTTACAAATCGCTAAAGCCAGCATTTTTTAAGTACACGCGTACTTGTGCATTTTTACAATGCATTGTGAAATCAATAAATAAAAGAAAATGTATCCTTGCATGTCATACAATATTTCTCCTAACCATTTAATTCAAACTTTTAAAAGGACTGAATGGATAAGTAAAGTTTAGTTTAAAGAGTACTGAGAAGAAAAAAATCAATAAATCACTCAGACAAGCCAAAATTGTTTGCAGAATAAAGTCTACTTCATTTGCTCATTCATTACCCACGAAAAGAAGTGCTCCTTATCAGCACAGTACCTGGTGTCTGTCATATCAAAACTAGCCTTACTCCATATGGGGAACAGATGTTTCTGAAATGCAAAATGCTGTTGAACACTGTCACCATGTCAAGTACAGTGAAAATAGCATCTGGAAGGTTTCTGTTCACATAGCAAAAGAAAAATATATATATATAGTGGGTAAAAAAATGTTTTTTATAAAAGCTTATCTTTTTTCAAGTAAAGGCGTTGGTGCCACTCTGTAATATATGAGTGTTTACACTTGCCCTTATCTTTATGTGAAAATCGGACATGATTATCAAAATGTTTTATTTTCTACTGTCAATCACAATATTATTGGAGCACATATATACATATATTTCTTACTTTATGAGTAAACAACCATTACATGCATTTCAATCAGGCACTAAGCTTTGTTTGTTCCGTGATCCTGGCTGGATCACTCAGACACGTGGGAGGCAATTAATTCTGACGTACAAACATCTGCAGCTTCGAATTAAAGCCCCTCAAGATGGAAACAGAAAGTTTTAAGACAAAAAGCACAGATAGCACAGAATACTTTGAATGCCCTTATCTAATTTCTTTATATTATCATTATAACCATACCTGTAATCTATAATATGCATGAATGGGTTAAAGAATAGGGAGACATGTATTTTATAACATGCCCATGGATGAACCCAATTATCTTCATCTGCAGTACCTACACTCAGCCATTATTTGCGTCTGTTTTTTTTACATTTTATTTTACGATCTGCTATGTTTTACACGTCCAGCAGAGGGCGGTGGTGAAAACACTAATACCATTGACTAACATTCTATATCATTTTTTACATTCCGTGACCTTGACTAGAAGGATCTGATAAGACTCTCTAAAGGTGCACAGCAAGGAATGGAATGTCAACCCTCTATTTCTACAAGCTATGAACTTTTGAAGAGCAAAGATGTCATCCGGAACACATGGAGACACTGCAATAATAAACATTATTCTGACAGTGGGATGATTCATGTATCGTCTTTGGTGTGTGCTGGAAACATTAGATGTGTAGATCTATTCATCATAAGCAAATGTGGGCTGCAGATCCTTCGGAAAATATTTGAGCATTATTTTTCATGGAGATCAAGGGAAATACCAAACAGGGTCACCACCCTTTACAGAAGCCTAGCATATCTCAATATAATCTAAATAAACATTCTAATTGTAATCCACTGTGTAGTTTATTCAGTTAAGAAGTTGTTCCCGGACAAACCCCTGGAGATGTAACATATTTTAGGGGGGCTGGGGGGCTGCTGCATTACACATCCAATCCAATCAGAAGTTCACTGGACAGGAGCAATGGCTGTGCGTGGTCAGATTGGTTTGTGCTTGTATACTGTAGTCTTATGTTTTTGTCTGGGCCCACTCCCCCTGTGTCTCACAGAGAGATGTCCTCGTGGAGATGGGACCTGGCGTGGCCAAGCCTCCAAAGCATAGCAGCGAGCTTTGATCAGCAGCTGAGAGACTATATATATATTTATTTTTATTGCTTATTACTTTTCACACATTGTTTAGCTTATTTATCAGGGAAAAAGTTACAAAAAAAGTTAAATTAACAGTACACCATGTACAGCACATGACAACATGAAATAACTCTAACAAAATAATTCGGTGGAGACAATCCAGACTTACAGCTCTCATTTCACCTCATAATTACTACTCAGGATTAGTCCTGCATTACAGGAGAGACTCCACTGGGAAGCTCACCAACTTCCCACAGCAACAGTAAGTTATTCATGTGGATGAGAGACTTAACTGATAAAACCATTATGCTCTGAACTGTGACAATAAAGAAAAAAATACAGCCTTAATCATAGGTTTGACAATGACTATATATAAAATCACATTTCTCACCTGCAGCGGAATGCGTAAGAGTGCTCTGCATGTGCAGACATTACCAGGTTGACTGACACCATGAGATATTTGGCAATGACCGAAAGCATGGAGTTGTACAGAAGGCTTTAAAAGAATAACAGACTGAGGTACAATGGGGATTTGGTTCAATGAAACATTGGCCTTTTTATGTTGCTACAAAGAAGGAATAAGGAATACTCACTCCCTCAGTTAAAGTGCATGTTTATTATATATTTTTTTTAGGAAATGCAGTTACCGTAATTAATCCTATACAATGCACATGACTTGCTCTTAATTGTATTATTACTTGTACTGTGATACTTGAAATGTATTTGCTAACGATTGTAAGTCGCCCTGGATAAGGGCGTCTACTAAGAAATAAATAATAATAATAATAATGACTTAGCATTCTTGCATTACATCCCGTGTATAACAAGCACTTCTTGTAAGACATGCACTTCTTGTATTGTACCCTATCAATACCCGCTACATACAATACTTGAACCCTACTATACCACACACTTTGTATATACAGTTACAGTATATACAGCATATAGCACATGGAAGTTTACTTAAAATTGTAAAGTATGCAAGTTATAGATTAAAAATTACAGTAGCTGAAAAACATCTGGTCAGCTTGAGATGGTTTTATTATGATACCGGTAATGTAACACAAACCTAGCCAAATGTGTTTTAACTGTATTGTATAAGTTATTCCCAAATATACACAAGGTCCATCTGACCAAATACTTTTGACTCTTGTGTTATTTTGTCTGCTTAACAAGAGGTATCACATGCCTTTGGTGGGAAGGTTCCTTAAAAAACACTGACATGTCATTTCTGTAAAGCGATCATCCAGTTTGTGTAAGCACTTTCTCCCTAAGGTCAGAATCTATGTTTTTTTTTTATCTAAGTTTTTTTTTTATCTTTTAATCTAAGTTGTGTTTTTTTGGATGTAGTAAGCAAGGAAAGTGCTTATCTGACATCTGTGGCATTGTATTTATTGGCTTACATATCCACGATTTATCTTTTGCACTGGTAAAAAATAATAAGAAAAACACAGCCTTAAATAGGCTTCTGTTGATGGGATACATCTGATTCAACTAGAGTTTCCACTGTGCTTTTTAGATCACAATATTGTGTGTTGTTGTTGGACACATCTTAAACAGAAGAGGCGTACATCTTGAGGGGTGCAGTTCATTTAGTAAGGGATTGGGAACTGCAGCAAATTACCGTATTCCTTTGAATTTAAGACTCGCTTTTTAATAATATGTTTGCTTCTCAAAAATAGCCTGCATCTTAAATTCGAGTACAGTATAGTGATGCGTGTATTAAAATCGCCAACAAAAGATGTGACTACCCGAGTACACAAACAGCAACGTGACTGACTGCCGAGAAAAGACGACAAAGGCGTCTGCCCAAATACAGAAGCAGCAAAATGACACTGCTGAGAAAAAACAAACCAAGCTTCCTGAGGAATTCCAAGAGAAACGTTTACAATTTCAGCATTTGTAACAAACAGTACCAGCTTGGACAGCAGCGACAGCTGGAGAACACGTTACTTCATGTGAATTTGCTTTTGTTCCCTGTTGTCATCAGCTGCTGTACTCTATATTGTAGTGGCAGCATGCTGTGCATTCACAACACGTCTGTGTGCTGCTGTTTACAAGCAGAGCAGTCACCAGTCTGAATTCTGACAAAAAAGTGTGTATTGAGGATATGTTTTGGCTTAGTTGGGTTCGTTAGCACTAAATAGCTATACATGTCAGTGTAAAACTGAACATGAATGTGGGTTTCTGCAAATTTAAGAAAAATGTAATGTAGGTTAACAAGCTATTGATATTGCATAAATCCATTCATCCTATTCAAGTACACTGGAGAACATAAAAAATATGCTTTTAATTGTTTAAGAAATGGGTTTTGCAAATGGCTTTTGCATGTGTTTGTGCTGTGACTGATCCAAAGTCATGTGACACCCCAGCTCTGGTTCATTTGTGTTGATTAGAGTCTTAATAAGAGCAACAGAGTCTTGCTATATTCGGATCAGCAGTCAGCTGGGGACTGTGGTGATGGTACACCCAGCTTCTTGCATTGATGCATTTAGCTTCCGCAGACCTAATGAAAATCTCATTATACAAAGTTTTCCATCAAGCATTTAATTGACAGGCGAACCTGATTGAGCACAGACTGTGGCTGAATTGGTACGTCACTAAGCCTGGTTGATTTCCTGGTCTCAGTGGAGTCTTTTTATCATGTATTATTGGCATGGCTTATTTATTAAAAGTACAAGTCACTTAATAAATGTCTTTGTTGTTTATTTCAACCCTATTGTGTGCAGTTTTTTGGACACATTTAAAGCTAGTACAGTAGTAACTTTGCAGTTACTATTTACAAATATTAACTACATACACTTAGCACGCAATACTATGGTTGTGGAGAAATTTCCAGAACATGTCATTATGTTGCAAGTACATGCATTAAATAACATGTAAGTTCAGTGTAGCTGAAAAAAAAATAAACAAGGGAAACATTTTTTTGTTGTATTTAAATATACATTCATTTTATGAAATGCATGCATACAATATTAATTACTTCAGAACGCAGAGGAAGTGCATACAATATTCAGGTGTTATTCCTGTGGTATTCAGTCAGGATTTATTATGAATTAGTGTCCATTATTTTAAAGTGTTACTGTCACATGGATGACGACAAACCAGGAAGAGAATGGACACGTAGGCAAGTACTGTGGGACGAGACAAAAATGTGCTTGTTTCTTTTATTCAATAAAATATTTAGACAAAACAAAACACTTCAAAACAAAAGGCACGATGGCCAAAACAAACAGACAGACACAAAACATGGACGCAAACAAGTGTCACATTCACATTTCTACAGCGTCTTTCATCAGAAGGATTTCAAAGTGCTGCACGGACAATCAAAAAAAAAAAAATAGAATTAAACTATTACATTGAAAAAGTTAGATGTAATGAAACAGAAATTTACAAAAAAAAAGAGATAAAAAATGTTGTTTTAAGTGTCAAATTAGAAAAACTAAGATAAAAGCTAGTTTGGCATATATGTAATAAATTAATATACTTACCTATCACACGCGGTTTCCGACTCCGTCACCAGCTTTTTGATCCAAAGCCCGTCTCTTCAATGTTAAATGTATTTGATTAGCCCATTTTTTTTTCTTTTTTTTTCGCATGCACAGATCGGTCCATGTGTGTAAGGACAGTGTGTCAGCGCCATGCTCTAGGGCTGCACAGATACTCTGTTGGTTACACGGAGCTTCAGCGAGTTTTACCTGACAAAAATGCAGCAACAAATAAACAAACAAGAAGAGCGATTCCAGCTACGGTAATGTGAAACTGTTAATCGTTAAACGGTTTTAGATAATCTGTAAAGTATTTTTTTTTTTTTAAATCTGTGATTTTGCTTTTGTGCATTTTCATTTTTTTTTTCAAGTTTTCTGAGCCGCAAATGCAATTTTGAATACCGTTTCAATTCTGGATAATGTTGTTTTTTTTGTTTTTTTTGATAAACTCCATTGCCTTTTACGTTGTATGCAATTCTGTGCATGGGTAACATTTTGATTTTTAATTTTGCTATTGGGTTGAATGTGGATACAGAGAGGATGCTAATAACCTACACTAGAGGAGCACAGTGAGACAGAGAGGATGATACAAGGAAACATCTGGAATAAAGAACAGAGGAGATTCCAACACAGGGAGGGTTACTCCTAATGCCCATTATCCTTCCCTTTTAGTTTGGAGAATGGCCAGCTGCACAATTCTCATGTACTGACCATACTCCTAATGCTCCCTATCCTTCCCTTTTAGTTTGGAGAATGGCCAGCTGCACAATTCTCATGTACACTGACTGTTAGTGAAGTGTTTATAACAATTGGTGTGTATCTGCCTCGCGTGAACTTCTGAACTGCAAAAAAATGTTTGAACAGAAATGTTTGCAGAGTGGTTATGGCGCTTGCTTGCTGACCCTGAGGTTGATCCTTGGAGTCCAGCCTCAGCCGTTTAAATAAGATAACAGCAGAGATGAGTCTAACGCTTCCGCTGGTTCAAACAGCACAGCGCACATTTTGCTTTCTGAAATAAGCCAGCACATTACCTTTCCACTGGCTTACAGGATTAATACTGCACTTTAAAGAGACTGAGAGAGCTGCTGTATGAAAAAAAGACTGTACAGTGAAATGAAAGCCATCTACTGCCAGGTAGAATCTTGGCAACATATTTAAAATGCTCTGTGTGTGAATCCAGCATGATAGAGTCCCTGGATTCAATAGCACTGTCATTTACTCACCTCAAGCCTCACAGTATTTGCAGAAGCTTGTCTCCAAAGATTACTGAATCGAATCCTGCTGAGCCGGCTTTCACAGATATGAGATGTACGGTGTGGAATGATGGCACAGCCTAGTTGGATTGAAAACATTAACATGACTTTTTCTTAGCAGTAAATTGCTTTTTTTTTTTTTCATTCTGCTTGTAGTCCTAAGGGACGCTTGCTAGTGAAAGGGGCTGTGCAAGTTCACATTCTAGTGCCTTCTATTTTTCTTCATTTCTCTTCTATTTCTTTTAGTGTTTTTACTATGTCATTTGCATTGTAAATGTTACCCATAGTGCCGATGGAGGCAATATTCGGTCATATTCAGTACTTGGTATCTAATGCAGGTGGCTTCATCAAGCCCATGTGTTGCTGATTGTAGTCCTAGGGCTAGATTATCAAAGCAGTTTACTCCAAATTGTCTTTAGCACTTTTTTCTGAATGGAAAAAACATCAATTAAACATATAAAATGAATAAGAAACTACGTAATACTTCATTCAAGCCCCTGAATTCAAAGTCTTAGTCATTTATTTTTGGTTTGTTAATCTTACTCATTTGTTTTTCTCTTGCTAAAATTATATATATTCTACAGCAGAAGTGCAAAGTCACACTTCAGTCACATTTTCTTTAAACACAGAGAATAAAGCAGAGTGTTGTGATAATGGGATCATAATTGAAGCCTTCACTGCAAGTACCTGTCATCTTGAGCTGTCTTGTAAGAAAGTGATAAACGGTAGAAGGTTTACAGAAAGCTTTTGTAAAATGTAACGTGGCCCTGCTTTTATACATTTCCATTACTATTGCATGGTCTTTCCAATCATTCTGTTCCATTCAAATCGTTACATACATGCAAGATCAACATTTATGTAAAAACACTCTCTTCTCTTCTTTTTGTGCAGTTATATTCTAATAGTTTTTCAGGTTTCCGCCTCTTTCTTCTGATTCATTTTGGTGTAATGATTGACACTCTTCTTCTCATAGTAATTGTGCATTTCATCATGGAGACAACGTTGTCAGCATTTGCCACACCATTTCCTAGTTAGATTTGAAGTGTTTTTTTTTTTTTTCTCACATTTCTCTGCTTCTTACTACAGAAAAATACTCCTGTAATGTATTAAAGGTAAAACATAAAGGATTGAGGGAAAGCATCCCTATTAGTAACCTTTTAATAACCTATTAATAACCAAATTTGCACAGTAATTGTGCAGGTTCCCCATAGTTATACTATGCATTTACAATATTCAAAATTCTAAAAGGTATAGACAATGTCGACCCAGGGGACTTTTTTGACCTGAAAAAAGAAACAAGGACCAGGGGTCACAATGGAGATTAGATAAAGGGGCATTCAGAACAGAAAATAGGAGGCACTTTTTTACACAGAAAATTGTGAGGGTATGGAACCAACTCCCCAGTAATGTTGTTGAAGCCCAAACCCTGGGATCCTTCAAGAAGCTGCTTGATGAGATTCTGGGCTCAATAAACTACTAACAACCAATCGAGCAAGATGGGCTGAATGGCCTCCTCTCGTTTGTAAACTTTCTTATGTTCTTATGTTCTAATAGTTTACTATGGTTTGCATGTGATGGGGGAAACCCCTCACTTGTAAATAGTGTTTATTTCTGTGATTTATTTGGTGTTAGCCTATTTTTGTACTGGTACTAATTGTTTTCATGAATGTCCTTATTCTACAGTATAAATGTGCTTAATTATTTGACCAACAGCATCAATAAGAGTATTATCTTTATTTCCATATTGAAAGGTGTTTATTTTATACATGTTTAATAGTGTTTGTTTTTAAATGTGTATATTAATTGGACATGGCAAAGGGTTAAGTTTGGGGTTTATTTTGAAATACTTACATTTCCAAGTGAGAATGTGGATGGAATGGAGTAAAATGTGGGCCTTTAACCACAGCCTTCTATTATTATTATTATTATTATTATTATTATTATTATTATTATTATTATTATTATTATTATTTTTATTTATTTATTTATTTATTTATTTATTTGGCAGACGCCTTTATCCAAGGCAACTTACAGGTGTTACAGGGCAGTGCAAGGTTACAATGCAAGAGTAATATTTAAATACAGTATAGTTTACAATAAGTGCTATAAAGCAATATGAAATTTGAATCAACATGTATATTTACAATGACATAGTAGTGGAACAGTGTATAGCTGAGGATCCAGTAACGTGGTGGTCAGGCAGTCCAGAGCATAGCAAGAGAAATACAGATGATCCATAAATTTAAATACCAACTCCAGAGAACGGCAGTACAACTGTCCCCATATAGACTTTAATTATGAAACAGCTTTTAGGTTTGAGTGGGAGCAGAGTTTTTGAACCAGAAAAAGTAGCCATAGCCAATAGTTTTGCATCACCTTGAATTTTAGGGTAAAGAGTTACTGTTTATTAAAAAAATAAACTGTATGAACATGATTTAATCTAAGAAACTTCAAAATGATATTGCAAAAGTCTACCGGAAGCCATAATAGTGGTACAGTGTTTCGTGTTAGATTTTCAAAATGTCGATTTTTTGTCAGTTTTTCATTAAGTATGTGGGAAACCAGAAAGCGGTAAGTATTCAGCAGGTTTCATCTGGTTTTTTTTTTTAAAGCACAATTAGTTAATTCTATAGGGTGATGCAAAACGTTTGGCCATAGCTGTACAGAGGGGAATATAAAATAAAATAAGAAAACATGATCACATACTGTAGTCAACCCACGCAAACCTGTGTCTGGCACAAACTAAATCTCAGGTACAGTAGCTTAAAGCCAAAACATTACTTTAATTTATTGCATTGCCAGTTCAAACTATAAGTGCTAAGGGATAAATACTTTATAAATATTTAAAGTTTCTTTATATATATATATAAAGTGAATATAGCCTAAACGTAGTGCTTTAGTGGTGATACAGGCAGATTACTGACTAAAATGTACCTTTAAGGACTTTTGTGTCACCGTATCTTGAAACTAGTCACCCCAAGTCATCAGAGAGAAGAACAGTACATTCATTAAGTTGCCTGTGGCTTAGCTGGAACATTGGGATGAAAAGATTAATATCTCTGAGTCATGCTTTGGTTGAAAAATGTATTCTGAGTACATGCAGAAGCACTTCAGTTATATCTTCAAATACCAGTATGAAATCAGGTTTAGTTTGTGTTGCTACTGTTACACTGTTTCTTCCTGGTATCTAACCACTTCCTTTGAAATATATGTATATACATTTACAATAGTATAAAATACAAGCAACTAAATATCTTTAGCACAAAAGGAAGGGACAATGATGAGGTTGCTAGTACTAATAAGAGCTAATAGCATTTATTTTAACATCTTGGTTTGCACTCATTTAATTTCACTAGAGTTTATTCTAAGTATCAAACAGCAATGTTGGATCAGTTCATTCAATTCACATCTAATCCAGATCAGCTATTGTGGCCTCCTGCTGTGTCACGGCAGCGTCAATTAAAATGCAGCTTAAGTGTACGGTAAATTGTGTACTCAAAATAAACCAATCAACTTACTACTCATTCTAATATAGAAACTAATATTCCCTTGGAGACTGCTTTAGGCAGGCTGTAGAAAGGTGTCCAAGCAAAACAAACAAACAAACAAACAAAAAAGTTACCAGGATACAATGATTTGGACAGCTTCATGTACAGTGGGCCTGCCTACTGAATGATACTAACATTGGCAATTTTATGAGTCACTCTCTCTGCTAGCTGGATTCAAACACTGGTCATGAATCTCTGTACATAGGATGTTAGGCCAGTTGCCCAGGCATTCTGTAACCATGGTGACACCTCAATCTGAATGAACTGAATACGGTTTAGCTGTGGCAAGCATAGACTGGAATAAAGGTGGTTAACCATTACACTACATTAGGGTTCACTGTGTCAATAGTTTAAGGCCAGTAAAAACATGCGGCAACACAGTTTATACAAAACACAAATACCACAAGGCCTCAATAGACTTCTTGAGGAAGGGTGACCCTTAAGACATAAGTGATAACTCTTGTGGTTAACCAGTAAATTATTAAAGTATGCATTCGCTCTACTGTATCCAATGTGTTGTTATACATGAATATATCTGAAATATACTGGAAATATATTTGACTCAATTTCAGATATTCTGAATGAGCTGCAATTCATCCTTCAACAAGATGGGATTCAATGGACGTGCCTTTTGATGTTACATTGGTAGAATGTGATTCTGTTATGACACATTATGCTGGCCATTGAACAGCTTCATTTATTAAGAAAAACTGTGCTTTAAAAAGCTGTACTTTGAAACACCATCGCTGAAGCTTTTTCTAACCTTTTGGGTACTTCTGTACATTATGTAAAACCCATTTCTATTAAATGCATACTATACCTTTAAGGATTTAAGTGCCAATTGAGAACACAGGCTGTTTGTTAAGTGTTCTAATTGTTTTCTCTTTGTAGGCAAAAAGTATTTAAACTGAGAAATTTTTGTGAATGGAGTGTGGTGGCATGTGATTATTGTCTCTTTCCTATACTGCACACTGGACTCTTCAAAACCTGCTGGAAATAATGTATACCATCATTTATCCATTGATGCGGCAGGCTTTGATTGATGCTACAACTATGCAAAATAAATAAATAATACTGTTAACCACGTCAGTACGGTACTGTTTTCTTTTTTTCTACTGCAGGAAGTTGGTTCAATACATTTTTGTCTGTTTTGTTTGGGTATAATGGGCTTAATCCATGATACAGTATGTTCTTCTAGATAATAATCTGCCTCTTTGTGGTGTCTGTTTGTCTCCTGCATTTCATTAAAGCCTTCAGCTTGGGTGTTGGTCAATTATGTTTTAGATTAACGGTACTTACGACAATCCATTTTCTTTGCTGAGGATGTTTTTTAAATAATCCTTTGAAAAATGAACTGTATTCAAGGACAGGCAATGTGCTTTGTGACATTTACTAATTATTAGAGGCAAGGGGAGATAGGTCATTGAAAAATGTCTTTCCGTCTTCAACAAACATGCAAAGATGCATAGGCATGCAGCACACACTGTCAGGATGTTTACTGAGAATAAACTCTACATGAAGATGAATTGATTGCCTTATCACCCAAAGGCCTGGGCACCATCAAATCACAGCTACATCAAAGGGCCACATTTTTTGTAACCTCTCGTGATAAAGGATAGTTTGAGAAAACCTTATTTGGTCATATTTCACATTCAACTGGCTTTTTTTTTTTTTTTTAATGTATGAAGCATTCGGACAAAGAACCATATACATGCACTCCAAGCTTGAAACCATTTATCTGATTTATTATACAAATCACATTTATCCTTCTGTAGGTGTTAAAATATGAAAATACTAACAAGACAAGTAGCAAATATGTATATGTGTTTCATCAAGGATAACCTAGTATTTAAATATCAAATGATTGTTTGGAAAAAAAACTAAAACAACAAGCATTGATCCTAGTATGAATGTAAGGCAATACACTGTGTAAGAGATATAAGAGATGTCATATCATGCAGTTTGACCTTTGCAAAATGAGACCTCTCTCATTAGAAATCGAGGAGGCTGTGTGGTCCAGTTGTATAGGAGGCTGTGTGGTCCAGTTGTTAAAGAAACTGGCTTGTAACCAAGAGGTCCCCGGTTCAAATCCCACCTCAGCCACTGACTCATTGTGTGATCCTGAGCAAGTCACTTAACCTCCCTGTGCTCTGTCTTTCGGGTGAGACGTAATTGTAAGTGACTCTGCTGATGCATAGTTCACACACCCTAGTCTCTGTAAGTCACCTTGGATAAAGGCGCCTGCTAAATAAACAAATAATAATAATAATAATAATAATAGAAATCACAAGAACTATAATTGTACTCGTGACTGGTTGGTTTCTCAAACATGATTTAGGATGTACAGTACATCTCTGTTGGGGTGAAATAAGTAATGTCTTTATGAGGTATTAATCATGATTATACTCAAATTTGTTTTTTTATAAGCAGGTAAACAGTCTTACAATTTCAGTACAGCACCAATATCAAACAGCACACTTCGATATATTCGGAGGCCCATGGTGAAATTTCAAGGCTAATACCTGGGATCCAATCATACATAAAGATGAATGATGTGATATGCTAGCCTCAGGTTTTCAAAAAGAAATCTATTGTGCACCCAGGTAGCAAATCACCTTGGAGCTGTTTATATTTAATCACTGGGCTCTTCTTGACTCAATTTATCATAAATCTCTGACATTAAATGGTAATAAATTACACTTTAAAAAAACAGCATTGAAAAAAAAGGTTAAGTTACGGTCAGACCTGGTTATTATCGTATTGAACTCATATCTGGAATTGACTGGAAATATTTAGTTCCTGGTTGAAACAAAACCTAGATTGGTCCCTGATGGCTGGAGTGGAGAACCACTGTGGTTTATGTGACAGTTCCTCAATGATAACTGCCTTTAGCAAAAACAGTTCTCCAGAATATACAGTGAGTAGTAGATTATCACCATTGCCAACCAAGGATCTTCTTCAGTCCTCTGTGAAAATCCATCACATATCTGAAGCTGATATGTGCCAGGGTGATGCATCTGTATCTCATTATATTATACCAAGAACTTAAACAAGGGTACACTGTTTGCTGTTACCATACCAGGCTTTATTTATTGACAATGTTTAGGTTAAGTGTAGTGATTTTAATTATTCATTTATTTATTTATTTTATTTGAAAGGCCACTTAAGACCTCTGATCGAACACATAATAGCCTCATTAAAAGTTTTAAACCAAAAGCACTTTTTAAAATAGAAGAATCAATGTCTCAGTTAGTCACAAATGTTTTATTCTCGATACAATGGCTTTGCGTCTGTTTATTTGCTAGTTTTACTAAGGCCTTAGAGAAGAATGCATGAAAAATAAATATATTTGCAAAAAACTGATCCAAATGCCTTTGATTTGTATAGTAGCGTGCACGGGGGAAGGCAGCAGCAGGCTGGTAGGTGACGTAATCACACACGAAGACATAAGCCCGATATACGCTCCTTGCAAAGGGGGCTGGCTCTTTTGTGCAGCGGTATCGGCGCTATGCTTTAGTGCGAGAGGTCCTGGGTTCGCGCCCGCCCTCCGCTTGTGTGTGGATTGCCTCGCCCTGTGCGATGCGCCTGCCTGCATTAACCGAGATTGCTACAGTATTTTCAGATGCAGTTATAAATATTTATTTTACTTATGGGAATGTAATGATAAAAGCTCAATTAGTTGATTAGAAAAAATGCAGGTGCTGGTAATGAGAACTGCAGTGCAATGTTAATGCATCTTTTATTGTATGACGATTACATGAAATGATGGCTGAACTTGACCAGATTATACGCAGTTGCTGAACACAGTAAACACACATACCACAGTTTGGGCTGATATTTGCATCTGTGTTAAAAAAGTATGTCTTAATACCAAACATAAAATGATTCATTATAATATTTGCTTTATATACATTACATCAACCACAGTATTATGCATCTCTTGGCTATAACACCTGGTACTTGCTGCACGTGGCTCTGCATATACACTGCATTTGCCATATTTTCTTTACCCATATTTACCATACTTCTCTGTGCTTTGTGCTTGCCTATGGTTAACTTCACTGTGAGACTTTGCTCCCAGACACTGTCTATTAGTAAATCTGGTCACGTCTTCCTTAACCCCATTTAGGTATTAACAGTTTGACTTGACTGATCCATGTATTTCCAGTCTAATTGAGTTGTACTGGTTCACATTGAGGTCAAAGCGTCATTTTCTTCTGCAAAAGGTTTATAGACACCAGAGGGGCTGCGTACAACAGGTGTCACCTGGGAAAGATAATGCAAAGAAAAAATGGGATGTTTCACAGTAGCTGCTTTCTTTGTGGGAAGAGGGGGCTGAGAGGTTACACAGACGGGTATTCAGTTAACTGAAAATACAGATTTTGAGACATATGCATTTTCTTTCTCTAGCAAAACTAAAAGTGTCTGGGATGATTTATAATGTAATCCATGAAAGGCATGTCCTACAGACAGGACCCATCATCTCCTCTAAATCCTGCATCCCCTTGCTGACCAGCCTGGGGGCTTGTTTTAAGCACAGACAAGAGTTTGAATTGCTCTGCACTGTCCACACTGACACATATCAGATAGGCTTAAGAGAGAGGGATATAATATTACATTTAAACACATGAACTAAACAGTACAAGTGTGTATTTTCAGCCATGTTCCGGTAGTACTATTAAAATTTTGCAATTATGAAGCACCTGTAATCACTGAGGTGATAAAGTGCACATTTTGGCAATTGCTAATGCATAAACACACTTTTGCACTGTAATAGTTTAGGAGTGAAATCTTTGAATATGTTTTTATGCAACAAAAAATATAAATAAATACATAACTGTTGAAATGGAATCCCATGTGTCAAAATTACTGTTCAAGATACTGTTAAATGTTTCCCTTGGAATATTACAAATGAATGTAGATAATGTCTTTTATGACAGGAAAATATATATTTGTTCTTCCTCTCAGAAACTGTTTAGTTCCTGTTATCATTCTGAATCTTGTTTCAAAGTCAACGGACTACATTCTCAAAGCTAGCTACTCAATCGTCATTAGGGCAATTTTTTTATCTCAAAGGAAGAAACACCATTACAATTCTAAAACGATTAAGAAACCACTTACGACTTCCTAATTAAAAGTCTAAGGGCTAAATTCTCAAAGCAATGCATTCCAAACCATCACAAGCGCATTATTTATCTGAAAGAAAACATAATTTGCATTACTTAATCAAATAAGAAACACATTTAGACACATCACAAGCCCTTTAATTAAATGTCTGAGTTGGTAACTATAACGAATGTGTTTCTACTATCTGAAAAAAAAACACGCTAATGAGAATTTAGAGTAAATAGCTGTAGGAATCTAGCTCTTAGTTTTTCATGTCTGGTTTGGTAACTTTATTCAACGTGTTTCTCCTTTCTAAAAAAAAAAATGTGCTAATGACAATTTGGAGTAAATGGCTTTGTTTAATTTGAATATTGTTGATGTTAATGTCTCTCTGTTTTTACTTGTAGTTATTTTCTCATTTTGTACCTGCTGTGAAATGGTGGCCTTTTGTGTACAAGTAAACCAGAGGTGGGGAAAGAATCACAACAACATGTTTGTTGCTCATAGCTATGCATGACAGGACTCTGGCCTTCTGTCTGTATTACTTCAATATAAGCAGGCTCATTTCCCTTCAGATGTTTTCGTTTTATTTGCTAACAAGTGCTTCCCTGAACTGTGTCCATGCCATCTGATGTCTATTTGCTGTGCTGGCCTGCAGAATATGCATATACATATTCCGTACCTGGAAACACATGGGCCTAAAACCTTCTAATTAACACAGTTAGATTACCTTCTACAGTAGTTGCCACCCTTGTACATAGTTACATGTCAGTTAGGAACTACTAAATAAACTGGGTCATGCCTATTAACTATTAACAACCAGCTAATAAACATATTAATATACATTATTTATGTTTCTGTTAATTTTTAGTTAATATTTAATCATCCAGCTAAAACTGCAAACATCAGAGTCCTTTGGATTATCAATTCCC
Organism: Acipenser ruthenus; assembly: GCF_902713425.1. NCBI lineage: Eukaryota > Metazoa > Chordata > Actinopteri > Acipenseriformes > Acipenseridae > Acipenser > Acipenser ruthenus. The sequence goes on from NC_081211.1 coordinate 24,122,656, forward strand.
AGTCGATCATATATTTGAAATCGGTTCAAATTGTTACTGTAGTAATGTTTAGCAAATTAAATTAGGTTTTTATTAACAATGCAGATTTTAATGTATAACCCTTAGCTCAACATGAACAGCATTTGTGAACAGTTAATAAACAAAAACATTGGCCTTTAAAATAAAGCGGTACTGTAAATAGGATTAAAACGTGTCCACAATCAGAAACACATTCAATATTGTAAAATGGCTTTTCTGCTTACCACTACTGATTTTCCTGTAACTAACTGTTAATGCATACTGCAGCTGAAAATAAAAGCCATTCTGCTTGCACACATAGAAAAAAAGGTTGTGTGTGGTGCTCAGGAAAACAAAATGTTCCAAAAGTATATAAAAAGTACAGTCTAATGACCTTTTAAAGGCTTGTATTTATTATACACATTCAGAGAAGGAGAGTTCCACTCGAATGGCACTGTTGAAGCACAAGTCTGACTAATTGGAACTAAATGGCTTTTCTTCAGAGCCACGACAATGTTGTTTCTAATTAAATATGACAATTACCCTTACATTTTCACAGAAGTCAAGCAAAATGTCACGTTGCGGTTCTAAATGAATTAAATTGCAAGGCTTAATGTTTTCCAAAATGGCACCTGTAATCCTAGGGGCAGCAGATCAAAGATAAATGATGAGGTAAATGATGATTGAACAGGCATGTAGAAGCATTTAGAAGGGTTTATAAACTCTCTCTCTCTCTCTCTCTCTCTCTCTCTCTCACTCTCTCTCTCTCTCTCTCTCTCTCTCTATATATATATATATATATATATATATATATATATATATATATGCTTTCTTTTTTTACATCTTCAATACTATTTTATGGTGTTTGCATTAATTCAGAGAGGTTATGGTTCCGCTGCTTCATCAATATTGAGTTACTATTGATTTTATTTACATTTGCCTTGATGTTGCTTTGAGCTGCTTTGAGTCTGTCTAGAGAAGGCGTAACCATTCATCTCTGCAAGCCCTAACTACACTGTTGTTTTCTTTTTTTTTTCCAGAAATGTAAAGTGGGCGGTGCTGCCAGATTTGAAAGATCACATTACTCATTATTGTAGCAACAGAACCCAGGGCCACTCAGAATGCGAAGGGACATGTTAAAGAAATAATTAAAATTATATTTGAAGTTGCTTACTATTTAAAATATTCAATGAGGTTATCCCAGTCAGTAGAATTAAATTATCATGTGTTTATGACAGGCAATATGTTTATATTAATCTTGATGACCCCATCTGTTCAGCAGTTTGTTTTTCTCTTCATCACTCTATCCTCCATCACAGCAGTTTAAATGAGCTTTACCTGTTTTGAATACCACTAACTGCGAAACAGTGAGCCAAAAGTCAAATTACCCTACTCACTGCAAGTAGCTGTATTGAATTTAACAAATGCATCTTCATTCAGGTAGCCTGCACGGTAGTATAGATGAAATCAATACTCCATCCAGATGTTAACAGAATCAGAAAAACAGCTTGAGAAGTTAAGTGGATTAATCCCTAGCTGTTTTTTGTTTTTTTAAATTCTGCATAGCATCGCTGTTCTGTTGTGTAGGAAATTATGTCAGTTCTACCAAGTCCTTTAAACTTGCTGGCAAACTGCAACACTTACAGACATCTGTTCTCCTTAACCAGTTCTCAGTTATTCTGTCACTCAGTATAATGTCTTTCAGGAATGCATATCGCAATGCCGAACTGCTGGGAGGAATTTTTCATTCTTTTGACTAGGAACCAAAGGCTATTACAAGCCATTCCAAAACATGTTTATAAAGAACCACACATATACAATTAGCATTTACAGTGGGTACCATAATGGCAACACACCATATAAAGATTCACTTATAATTTCAAGCACTTCACACAGTGAATAGTGGCATGTATAACCTCTGTTTGCTACTGTTGTTCACAACATCTAAACTAGCACCTGGTAAAAGGTCCTGGGACCTGGTTTGGGAATTCCCATTCTAACTCTTTGAAATGAAACCTTGTCATGTCATTTAAGCAAGCCTAAGTTATGGTAATAGAGTGAATAACTGCAGCTAGCTACTACTTACTGAATAAGCAACCAGATGATCTTCATTAATGAATATGGAGTAGTGCATAGTCAGGGGCAGCAACTGATGCCCAAACTGTGCAGCTATATAAATCCCTAGCTAGAATTACATCTGTGTTCTCTGCATAACTACCAAGGAATGTTCTCTATGTTTCAATACTCAGCCAAGTTTATCAGGTGTCTGCAGCTGAGGCAGACTGGCATATAAATCTTTTACTATGACGATCATACTGTAACATTTACAGTACCCCAAAACAACACGAAGGAATAAACCGAGAACACTGCGTCTTTATGTAATATTTTAATCAATGTCAATACCGGTATATAACATTGTTTTGTAATGTGTTAAGCAGGGGTTGAACACTTGAAAGCGCTATTGCTGAACTGTTGCCTCATTATTTTGGAGGGGGTTAGTGTATGTATGATGGCAGATTGAGTAAACACATGGAATAACTCAAGTTCATGTCCTCATTTCTATGCCAGGGCATAAAAACAAATGAAGGCACGATGTTGTGGTTCTGAAACTGAATATTTTTTGCAGGTACTTTTAGGATTGTGGGATCATAATCTGAATTTCCTTCTTAAAATAAAACAAATAATTCAATACTAAAAAACATATCCATCTTTTTAATGTGCTTTTTAATAATGGTATAGCTGAACAGAGTATATACTGTTCTTATTAAAGATGATGGTGTCAAAGATTTGCTGTGAAAGAAAGAGACTGATACTGAATAGACTTTTGTAGTAAGAAATTACCATAATCCACTCAAAAATAGAAAAATACCAGAAATAGAATCTAAAATCGTTTTTGTTATAATGACAAAAATAAATACCTTTTCAAAGTGATACACACTATTTAAAGAAATTGAGTTTTTTAATGTATATAAAGCTTGTACATTAATCACAGATGTGCAGTATTCTATACAGTATACTATATTAGCTTTGTAGTACAGTATATTAGAGTTATACAAGAGATAGAGTAAAAGCAACAATTAAACAGTATAAAAGTGATTGAATTACATTTCATCATACATGGGATGTACATTTTATTTGATGAGAGTTTAGTTATGTCAGTTTTGAGTCATGTTGAACGTGGTATGCATCCAGATTCTCTTCAAAACTTTCTACTGCTGAATGAACATGATGACAGATACATTAAGGTGCTCCACTGAAGATCAAGTCCTGTGTTTTGATGTTCTTTTTTTGCTTTTATTTTAAGCTTAATTTAATTATGCCAGTATAACTTGTGAACAGTTTACTGACCAGTAAGTAATTTGTAACATTTGTGTAACATGTCATACAGTTTAAAACAGTGTGTGGAAACTCTATGGAGTTTGAGAAGCTGCCAAAACCTTGACAATATGCATTATACAATAAATACATAGATAGGAAGCTTACTGTGGTACAGTTACACATGTAGTGACGAAGTGGATATCATTTACAGTTCATCAATTTCTAATGAAATTCGGGTTTATATGCAAATTAATTTACTCCAAAGGTACACAGGTAGAAAATCAAAACATAAAAATGCAAACTGCAGCCTTGACAACTCAACACATCTTCATATGAGTTCTGTGAATGATTTTGTATTACCGTTCAAACAACCAGAGCAATTTCAATTCCATTTAAAAGCACTTTTCATTTCAATAGCAGTGAAGTTCCACACAGCAGACCATTTAGATTTAAGTACGATTGCTCTACACACAACCTCAATACTTCATGTTCTAATAAATGATAGGCCTGCGGTGTATTGATTGAAATTAAAAAGGGATTTAAGACACCTTAAGACCATGGTGACCTTTTGTGTTTTAATAGTTTTACACAATATACAATAATCACAATGTACATGTACTTGTTAGAACAACAAATGACCTACAACTAATATGAAACCTAAAAATGTACTGCAAGCTCCTGTCTGCAGACCCTCATTTATTATTGAACTATGATTAAATGTGTATATGATTGTATGTCCTTGTGTCGAAACTAAAATGGATTGATTAACAGAGAATACTGTTTCTAGTTCGTGTTCAGAAGTAAGATGTGCCCTCTATTTGCCCCGATGTTTTTTTTTTACTGTTTTAATAGAAGACAATTTCTGAGTATGTAACCAAGCAGAACAATAACACCACAGTTGGAATCCTAATTATCACATAAACATTTTATATTTACTTGAGCTCAGTTGGTTGGCCCTGCTACAAACGTTGTAAAGGAACAGCTAATCCAGTGTGGCTACATCGAACCTGACAAACCCAAGCCAGGTTACATTTAACAGCATTTATTTCTCACACTTTATGGCTAGAAAAGTGGTCTGAATGTATTTTTTCTTCTATAGTTTACAAAAGCTGCAATATCATTAAAACGTACAATACAATTGTTTCCATATGAAACTGACATGCCAGGGACTTTACAGCACTTAATTTCCCTTTGATGTTTTTAAAAAACAAAACAATACCATGCTAAATCAGCTATTATGAAATGAACTGTATCTATGTGTTGAACAGTGTGTTCTTGAACTCCCAGGTATTGTTATGTACAGTACTGTATATAATTTGTATCTCTTTTCAGTTGCCTGTTGGCATGGACAAATCTTTGAGTCCCTTCCTGGTCCCACACAACTCAGGGAGGGACGACATCATTTCCTGTCAGAAACTGTTTTATTTACAGCTGTCAAATTCAAATTGCCATTACAAAATATCTTTTGTGCAGTTCAGTTTGCATGTTCATCAGATCAGACTGTAGAGATTGTGTTTCACTCAGCCCCAGTACATACAGTACAGTACCACCATTGTTGAGGATATTCCGAATTATTATCTGCTAATCAGAACTGCTCTTGAATTTCAATGGTTGATACAATATATTTATGGATGCAATTACCGGTAAAGACTGGTGCATAGATGTGCAGGTGCTTTGATCCTGTTAAGGTAATTTAAATGGAATGCATACACTGAACTGCAAACACATGTTTATTAATAAGACCAGAAAAAACTTTAGAAAACAGATTTTTTGTTTTAAGTATGTCTGATTTGTATTATTAATTGCAGCCAAAAAAAAATTAATAAATATTTTGTATATTTTGTATAAATATGCAAAACACCTGAGTCCGCTGAACAGTCGGAATGGGTCGATACATTTAAAATATGGGTATTTAATTAGTCCTCACAAATGACCCGATACACTTATTTAATCTAAAATCTTCTACTTTTTTCTTTTTGGCAGCTATCCCACAGGTTCACAATTCTCTTTCTGGAAATACCTAGTTGTTCATTGGTCTGTTCGGAACTAGAAATCCCATTCAACACACAGAGTTCTCCTTCCCTCTGCAATTAGGACAGGCCTCCCATTTAAACCAATACATTTTTATGTTGGGCCGTCCAACTGGAGGGAACCCTTAAAAAGTTTACAACGGTAATTCCACACAGTAAGTTTTCCCATGCTTTTCCTATGGGTATTTACCATATTATACCCTTTTTTCCGCATGCTTTACCATATCTATCAAGGTAAAAAATGGCTTATTTAACAGTCTAAAAATAGGTATTCCAAGATATTTGACGATTAAACATAATATCTATTAAAGCAGAAATAAATGATAATTGTCTCTAAAGTTATTGTACAACAAATGTTCCTAAATTTCTTTTTTAACTCAACATTATCCCTGCTCTGGACACACAATACATACAATATTAATAATTCTAAATAGTTATCATTGATCTAGTTCAACTATATTTCTAAAGCAGTAGTGTTGCAACAAAGGGATTAGGTTCAAAACCGAGACAGGACTTTAACTCCATCATAACAGCTATCAGAGTTTGGATCAGGATATAAACATTCACAGGGGTTGATCTTTATATAACTAGTATATTTACTTTCCTTTGCTTCACAACCCAGTGCAAATGGAGCTGGACCAAGAGCTAAACTAAGACCCTTAGAATAAAAGGTAAATGGTAAAGTTCATTCGTACGTGATGCATGCGCACTGGATCATCTAGTTTATATAAATAATTCTTAATGAATGTACATGGAGTGACCTAAACAACACACTCACTCTCTTTGGGGAATTATTATTATTATTATTATTATTATTATTATTATTATTATTTATTTCTTAGCAGATGCCCTTACCACACATATCCACGAATGTTCATGCAGTTTCCTCTATAGACAATGTCTTACTCATACAATAGTTATTTCAAACCGTTAAAATGTATGTGGGAAAGAGGCAGGGGTGGCAGAGGGCACACATTTTGGCAGGAATCATAAATTAGCATGTGGACTTCTTGGATAGATTACAGTTATAATTTTTAGTCTTTCGTTTTCAAACAAAGGGGTATTAATCATCTCTGGTGACATTAACATTGTGACACAAATGGTAAACATATAAGAGATTAATTCTATTTTCTAGCTGACCGGTGATGTTCGCTAATTGGGAAAGCACAGAACCAATTATTATGCTATATTTCCATCTGTTGAAAGGCCATATGTTACTGTTTTTCTCTGAGTAGCTGCCAGTTCATGTCCGGTCTTTGTGTCACTGCTTGCCAGATTTTATGCCGGTAACAAAAATAAAAGATTAAATTACCAAATGGAGGGTACAGAACTGGAGCAGGCCTCAGCGCTGTTAGTGACTAGGCAGTGTGAGAAAACCTTTTTAAAAAATCAAAAAAATGCTTGGTTAAATAGCTTTAATTCACTGGTGACACCACACTAATACTGCACATACTGCATTTAATTCTGGTCCCCGCACTACAAAAAGTCACCGTGCTGTTAATAAACCCTACCAGCTTAAAACTTCACCCCCGCCACCCACCCCACCCCCTCTCCAACTGTAAGAGCCACCTTTGATAAGCTGAGTCAATGACTCGCTGTAAAGTTGGGCGCAAACTTTGCTCTCGGGTGCAAATGAATAGATTTAAGCAGGAGAATGGAAAATGAAAATGTAGTCAGATGGAGGAAACTGAAAAGCAGGACAAGAATTAGGGAGCTGGCTACAGTTTAAATAGGGTGACTGACCGGTCCTGTAGCGGGATGACACAAGGTTCTGCTAAAAAAAAAAAAGAAAAAAAAAAAGCTTGTTTTGTTGTTTTTGTTTTTATTCTCCTCAGGGAAGATTAGCCCTGGCAATAGGGATATATTACTTTATACAGCAAGCGTTTATAGCTTGAATATTTATTTATTTATTTATTTATTTGTTTGTGTATTCAGCACTAAAGAGTGAATTTCTTTTTTATGATCTCATTTTAAAATGTATCTTTGATTTCATTCAAATCAACAACAGAATGACAAAAACATACCTTCAAGTGTGTTATTTTCACTTATAAAATGGCTGGTACTGCATCTAGATAATGGAAGTGTGATTAACCTGACTGAAGTGCAATTAAATCTGAACCATTAATTTAGCCATTTGGTACTGGAATGCCAGCAGCCTATCAAGATGCAGGACATTTCCAAGCCATTTTATAAAATGAGCTGTACAAACATTTTGTCAATATTGAAACCTGATTTGATGAGCTATTGAATGATTTTGGTAGCAATGCCCCAGTTAATTGATTAATGATATATATATATTAATACAAAATATCCCATACAAATTGCACAATGAAAAAAATGCAACAAAGCATCTAGTAGTACAAATGAGTCTGTTTCTGTGTTTCATTTTAAATGGCCCAATATAATGTACAAATGTTCCAGTGTAATCTGCATGGCAGCTTCCTTTGTTTTTATCTTGGTTGTCTTGCTGGGTTACATTTCAGAACATTCAAATACAAACATTATGGTAGAAGTAATTCCCAAAACACAGAACAGAACAATAAGCTACCAAGAACCTGTGGAATGCAATAACAAAGGACTGATTAAATACTTAATGTGCTGGGATTAGATGGAAAGAACTGGACTGTGCCTTATGTTTGTAACAGATACTGGACATCACTTAGAGCTTAACTTTGTTATGTTACAGTTTAACAAGAATTAACGTCTTGATTTAACATGTAAGTGCAACACTTTTGAAAACACTTCCACTTTCCTTATTAGTATAAAAGGTTTACAAAAATAAAAACAGTCAATGCAATACCCCATACCTGTTTTTAAAATAGCTCCAGATTATTTTTACCTCAGGAACCCAGTTCCAGCTCTATATAGTTTTGGTCCTTGTAAAATGTCATCAGTAATCAATTAAAGATGTGTGTATTGCTATATACAGAGTTTCAAGATGTAAACCAGCTTAACATACAGCATACATTGCACTGTAGATAGTCACAATGTATTGTAGTGCAACTCCAAAATGACAACCATAATATGTACTGCATCGATTCTAATGGGTTAAGAGCTTATGATGCACATGGCTCTTGCACCAGACTATCTCTGCTCTTTTAATGGTCCTTATTATGCTTTGGCCATGAAGTGATGATTGTCCATGTGAAAACATAAATACAAAAAAACAAAAAAAAACAACTGATAAGAGATAACACGGTTTACTTAGAAGCTGTAAAGCTCAGAACACAACTCCTGGAACATGCTGTATAATATATATCCAATTCTGGAAAACAGCAACACATTTGCAAGTTGTGGTACAAATAAAAATAATGACTCTGATTGGCTTTGATCGTAATAGCAAAAAGCTGCTGATTTGAAGTGGCCTGTAATTGGGCAGGCATATGACTGTATAAATGTATAAATACAACAAAGAAACACACATAGAGGTAGCAGACAAAGTGAACCAAATAAGGAACACAACAAGCAAACCAACAAAACCAAGTCATTGTGAATAAAGATATGTGGATCGTAAACCAGCAAATACTAGGGTTAATCACAAGATGTTAGCTAAGAGTTATAGGCCTAAGTAAGCTCTTTTGTCTTATTTAATAATTTAATTTAATATCATGCTATTATTATTCACGGGTGTCTTTTGGCTGCACTGTGAAAGTTTCAACGGACAAATTCTATTTTTGGTAGGCCATGTCTAAAAACGCTAGGAGTGTCTTCACCTCATACCTCTAGAGGTTATGCTTAACACATTCATTCTGATTACTGGAAGCAACTGCTCTGTGAACTGTGAACTGTTCTAAGTCGTTCTGGAAGAAAACATTGAAATATGGGATTGCATTTATTGAAGATCGTGTTGCCTGGTAATTATCTCTATGCCGGCACCAGTAAAGACAGCCCTCCCCAAGCATGCGCAAAATAATCTTTGATTTAATACACAGCAGCCTGTATTAGGGGTTAAACAACAAAGGTTTAGGTTTCACATTTCTGACTTGTTGTGACCCCTTCACACATACAGTATATATAGGCTGCTCTAGTTTATCTAGCCATGCAAATATGTTGCTTGGTAACAAACAGCAAAGACGCCAGATCTGTGGACAAGATAGTGAAAATGTTTTCTTTTTAATCAAGCTGCGGGCTAAGATACAGTGCTTTTGTGACAATGCTGCTATGTGCTATATACATGTTTGTTATATTGTATTATTCTATTGTAATATATGGATAGACCTAAATAATACTACCGTGCGTCATACAAAACATTTATTTTTGTAATACCGCTGAACGTAAAGTGATAATACTATCGTTTAGACTCAATAATACTATTGTTGGGCTTATCATTTAAACACATCAGAACGTGTGGCTCATTATTATTATTATTATTTATTTCTTAGCAGACGCCCTTATCCAGGGCGACTTACAATTGTTACAAGATATCACATTATACATTATACAGATATCACATTATTTTACATACATTTATACAGTTGGGTTTTTACTGGAGCAATCTAGGTAAAGTACCTTGCTCAAGGGTACAACAGCAGTGTCCCCCACTGGGGATTGAACCCACAACCCTCCGGTCAAGAGTCCAGAGCTCTAACCACTACTCCACACTGCTGCAGAGTGGAGCCGACTTTCAGTCTAACCGCCACCCAGACCTGCAAACCGACTCCCTGCTCAAGAAAAAAATAACAATGTTGTCTCTCAAAGGAAAGCAGTACTACCGAAGAAAGACTGGAGTTTTTCCAAAAGCAAGAGATTTCCAGTGTCCCTCCTCAGTGTTCAAGCAAACCCTAGATACCCTTGCGCAGGGTGTCATATAGCGCCGGTTCACGTCCTGGCTGTGCGAAGTAGGTCGGTCTTCACTGGAGACTCCAAAGGAAGCATCGCATTGGCTCAGGCACTCCCATGGTTTAGGGAGGTAAAACTGGCAGGGACTGTTTCTCCTCATCGCTCTACAGCGAACCCTGCTTGTCCCGGCATCCAGTGAGCTCAGAGCAGACACATGCAGGGCTGGCCTTTGTCCTCCAGAGGTCGGTAGCTTGCTGACAGCCGCTCTCGAGTTCCTGGGTGAAAAAGGAGCTGGCTTGGTTATGGGCTTGGAGGACGCTCACTGGACCTTCAGGTCTCCTGATCCATGTGGGGAATTGCTGCGGTGAGGGGAAAAGCGATTGGGCATTCCAAATTGGGAGAAAATCAGGGGGAAAATTGTAATTGGACACACTAAAAAAATAAAAATAAATACAATATATGTGGTCACCAAGTGATAATGTAATTTTCTCTGAAAAAAAAACCCAGCACAGAAGTGGGTATACAATAATGTTTATAATTGTTGCATGCATTTTGTTACAATTACTTTAACTACAATCAAATATACTGTACCTTAGCTAAGGGATGTAAGACATACAAAAGGAATAAATTAGATTGTCAGACAGAAAATGACTCCATTAGAGCACTCCAACAGATGGCTACATAAAAAAATGCCACAATTGTTCCACTATGCTGTCTTCTTTGCTGTTAAAAATGAGCCATTAAAAACAGTACAGTTTCATCCTCCACACTTAGATGACCTTCAGACCAGGCTGGAAATAAGGGTTAACAAGGTCAGTGCCATGACGCAATGAGGACGCTATAAAAACACACACATAAAAGAAGCACCCTTTGTTCTGTGTTGGCAGTGCTGTCTTTCCAGGATCTCAGCTAATGCTGTAGTATCTCGTTAACTTTCTATTAGGTGGTCATGACTGGGATGCAATAGGGCAACCCTATGCCTAACAGGCAGCTGCTGCTCTACCTACAGTACAACTCAACATGACCCAGATCCCCTTAGGGTAAAAAGCACTGTGTAGCTCAAAAACAATCAATTGAGTATGGGGCAAAAGCTTGCTCTGGGTGGGCGGCAGTACCACTACCTTGTTAAAATATTTAGTCTTGCATTTTGTTAAGGGGCCCTTTAGAACTAGCTTGTAACCTATTTATAACCTAATAATAAAAGCCAGCGAAACAGTTCACCAAACCTCAGATTCTGACTATTCCAGGGTGACCGTGTCATCAAAATTAGGTCAAATTTGTTTAAAGACCCAACTCTTTTACAGAGGTTACTGTAATAATGTTTAGCACATGACCTAGATAAAACCACACTTATTATCTGCTGCTCTTAATGTCATTTGAATACATTTTTGCATTAGAGTGATTTTGCACTGCTGAATTAGAATTTGAAAATGGCAGGTTTCAAAGTTATCCAAAACCTACATTATGTATTTTCAGATTGTCATGTCCATGGTTGTCATAGCCATGACAACCTGTCCCCTAATTTTACAGTCAAATGTCTATTTTTGTATTCACCGCCAGTGGAGGTAACTCACAAAACATCAGAAAAAGATGAACACCCATGGAAGTTATAAAACTACAAAATAAACAGACCAGGAATTTAGATTAAAGCCTGCTTGTACTTCTGAATGACTCGGGGACTGCAACATACACAGCCATTATTTTCATTAATTCTTTTGGTGTTTAATAACAATGTACTCACGTTGTTTCATTTTTAGTTTTGTACAATTAATCGTTCTTTTTTCTCTTTTTTAGAAAAGATGGTGCTATGCTACTTTTGAGTAAAAGCCTATATATATATATATATATATATATATATATATATATATATATATATATATAACTAATAATCTACAGGTGTTATTAAAATGTTGAAAACATCCCTTTTGTCAGGGCCAATTCATACTAGTCAAAGATCAAATGTAGCTCACCTGATATTGCTAAATGTAATCTTGTGTGACAATTAACACCAAACTCACAAAGTCAATAATAATAACACCATTCAATAAAGGTTTAAGCCGATGACTGCTACATATTCCCCATGACGATGCCCATGCTGTGTTTTTGTGTTATAAATAGCAATAGATCAGTTTACAAGATGACACAGGGATGAACGCTCCTTTGTGAGTATACCTGCAGATTTGCAAAGCATTTTAATTAATTCCAGATGATCTACCACTAAATAATGGAAGTGTTTTACCATACTTATGACAAAATCTAGATTTCAGGGACATCACGTTCCACTTGAAAAGCACCACAGGTATTAAGTATACCAGTTATGAGTTTGTGAAAAAAAGAACAACAATAGGCGCCATTCATAAAGAATTATGTTGCCAGGATATTCACTGGGGTCCAATTCATTTGCTGGCATGGGAGTTGGATGAAAACAGACCATCTTTAAAATATATGGTACTACAGTATAACAGTATTAGACATTGCCTAAGTCTACTTACTCTCTCTTACAACAACTTGTTACCTGAAAGACAGAGCACAATGAGGTAAAGTGACTTGCTCAGGGTCACACAATGAGTCAGTGGCTGAGTGGGGATTTGAACTGGGGAACTCCTGGTTATAAACCCTTTTCTTTAACCACTGGACCATACAGCCTCCGAATTGGAGAGCGATACAAAAAACAGCTTGTTTATATTGCACTGTAAAGAATGGTCGTCGTCTAACCCCCCCCGCGCCTCCCCCCCCCCCCTTCCCGCCCCTCCCCCCCCCACACACACACAGAAGGTTCATGATGCAAGACACCAGGTTTATATTTGAAGTGATACTTAAACCGAGAGAAATGTAAACAGGAAAGAACCCACAGTGAGAAACTATTGCAAAACCTGAAGCTTAACAACCACTAATAATGTAGGTGCTTTTGCAAAGCATGTGGAATAATACAAACCCTTCTTGTTATACCAAAACACCAATTCCCCAAAAACATGATAAATATGAAAATAAATTGTCTACACCAAATGTCTACTGTTACATATGGATAGATCATGTTTACCCTTTATAACAATTGAAAATAACTGAATGGGTTTATATTTAAGGATAATCATGGAAAACAAAGACACTGACTGGCTAACTGTTATTTCCTTAAGAATAAATTAGCCAGGCTATGCACTGCCTGTTCTTTAAGAGCCTCAGCTAGATAGCAAATAATTTACTTTCGTTAGAATACAGGAAGATATCACAAATATAACATGTATTCGTTATTTTAACTCTCACCACAGCATGTTAAATAAGTGGTGTAAGAAACAACAAAGACACAAAGAAGAGGACATTTTTAAAGTGTATGTACTAAAATGCAAACCTGCTGAATAAGGCCCTTTTGTGCTTCTGCTGGGTCATGTGGTGTTTGTGGTTTCCATTATCATCGTAGCCTATTCCTGTGCTGAGAACATGCTGTTCTCCATGTATACAACAATACTGCATGCCAGACACTCTGATATCTCAGTATAGATGCAAACCACAAGCAAACGGGTGCTTTCAAACCCGTGCCTTGTGAAAACCTCTTCTCGGTTCTATTTTTGGACATGCTTTCAGGCACTCCCTTCTTTAGGGTCGAAGGGCTAGTTGAAATAAACCATATATCTTCCTGTTTCATAGCTATGTCTACTCATAAATGGAAGCTTATTATTTATTTTGGTTCTGTATTGTAATGTTTTGTACACTGTGTAGGCAGCCACACGGACAGTATGGTACAGTACCAGAAGTATTGTCATATCAATGCAAATACACTACACTGACTGGCCAAAACAAAAAATTGTGCAAAAAATTGGAAAACTACCTGCTTTACAAAGGACAGTCTCCAAATATGTGTGGTCATCCTGTCATCTAAACCTATAAGCTGTGGGAGAGTTGTGTGCCACTATTCAGAAACAAGGGGCTTGATAGTGCTTTGACCAATGTGTCTATCAAGGCAGTCTCCTGGGTGTTCCTGGATTGCAGAACACCACCACCCAAAGCACAGCACACTTTTTTATTTAAATGATTAATACAGAGTTGTCGAAAAAAAAAAAAAAACAACAGGAAAGCTCATATCTTTTAGATTTGAAGCATTTCTAGGTGTTTCCCTGTCCCTATTAATACACTATATTTAATTTCCCTTGAAAATAAGCAGTAATCCGTTCTGTTCAAGAGGATGGGGTAGCAGTTGACTGCTAATCAGTTACACAGATAAGATTTACACTGAGCTGTCAGAACATTCTATTGTTCTGTTGCCATTACCCTTTCAGTAAAAAGACTGTTGTCTTAAATCTGGTTTTGTTAATCAGAGAAGCAAACAATAAACGGAATAATCCTTTAACTTACATTCTTTGATATTGCTATTGTCTGTCCAGACAAACGATAACAACACGTGTGTGCAAAGCCTTGGTGATGTACCTCCATAGTACAGTGCACTAATGATGGTGTTCAGTAGATAGATATGAGGGTGCAGTATCAGAACAGACCCTGGTGCAGTGGAGACACATACATACACACACACACACACACACACACACACACACACACACACACACACACTAGAGGTAGCTTACAGTATTATTCCAAAGGTAAAGTTGTTATGATGACTTTATGATGGATTGTTCTGTATGTCCTGATACAATTGGACGTTCCATTTCAAAAACACTTTGTCTCAAACTAATTACTCCATGTAAACCATGCCATCAGGACCAGTGAGTCTGTTACCATTAACAAGCAATAATAATGCTTCTTTGATACCAGTTTACATATTTTTTTGTTCTGCAGCAAAGATGGGAAATTGATTGTGGGGTTACATTACACTGTAAAGAACCAGCTAAAATGTGCATTAACTGGTCTAGGTAAACTATTCTGTTTTTCATACCCATTCACTTATAAGGTGGAGATGACTGTGACACAAACTAGCAGCCCCATGGCAGATACAAGTACTGCAAAGCAGTTGCATAGTGTGCACACTGTACGTGCACCGTGGATCATCATGCTACTCTATTACCTAACGAGCATGAACTGCAATTTCAAAAGGCTACTCTGCCTTAGGCATGGCTCGAGGTGAGACACAACGAAAACCATTTACAGCTGATAATTGAACTTCCAATTCAGAGAGCAGCATCCAGCAGCTACTTAAATCACCAAATGCCAAACCCATCTGAGGATGTGTGCTCTTGTTTCACAACTGAGGTTGCAATACATTACTTGTCAATGAAATAAAACCATAAATGCACTCTCTCTAGTCATCATAGCTGGCTGAAAAACTGAAGCAATTAAAAAAATACATATTATCATTGTAATTACACATGAAGTCGTTATCCATACCTGGCATATCCCACGGTATTGCTCCAGTATGAGCAGTCTTATTCCCAGCATTATTCATATGACTTGGGGGAATACATGCAGTATTATATGCAATAGCCATGCTTAACGGGGGTGTCACTGCTGCTTTCCTTTGTGAAAGCTTAATCATGCTCACCTGTATTGGCACACAGTGTAAGCTGTGTTGATAAAAGTGTTGGGATACTTTCATTGTCTCTAGCATATACTGCACTTGAACATACTGTAATTGTTTCGTATGTTGACCACCTGTGACAGTCACAGCTGTTATCTCTCACCCAAGGACTGCAGATATAGTTTCTGTATAAACCCATTGTGTTGAACTCTCTGACTCTCTGCCTGTGAGATCTTGGTGGTAATAACTTGTTCATTTCTCAGTACCTTGTAAAATGCTAGTACCCTGGTAAAAGCACAGCCAGTAGTAACAGTATGGCATGTTTTTAAAAGCATGTTACAGCACTGGAAATTTGTGAGGCTTGTTCAATATAAATGGGCTGCATATTTTCACCTAAGCCATTTTTTAAGCTTCAGACTTTATATGGGAACACTTGGGTAGTGTAAGACAAGCTGTTTTCTATTTCATAATCCGATTTGATGTGATGGTACCATTAAAGTGACCATTAAAAATGCATGTAGACAATAAACCTGTCATGTGCAAAGACGAGATATTTATTCATTCAAGATAATTAGCCACCCGTATAAAGCAACTCTTTGTCCTGTGATTATAACTTCATGTGTTCTTTTAGGAACATCCCAGGAAGAAGTTCATGTCTGGAATGCGGGCTCTTAATAGAGCGAAGCTCAGTGGAAGTGTAAAGAAAAATGGTAATATCCACTTATCCAATGGTGTTTAAGCAGCAATACCTTTCTAAGCAGAAATATCTTTAGTAACTGCAGTCCAATATATTTAGCTTTTTATTAGTGAGATATGTGCCACTAATTGAAGCTGAAGGCAGATTTAAGCAGCAGTTATACAGAAGATCTTTGGCAGCATTTAGGTCCAGAATACCCAGATTGCGCTTTTCAAAGCATCTGATTTGTGGTTAAATTATATAAAACATATACAGTGCAGAAATTTAAAAACGTAATAATACTTACAAGGGGGCTGTGTGGTCCAGTGGTTAAAGAAAAGGGGTTGTAACCAGGAGGTCCCCGGTTCAAATCCCACCTTTGAACCGGCCACTGACTCATTGTGTGACCCTGAGCAAGTCACTTAACCTCCTTGTGCTCCGTCTTTCGGGTGAGACGTAGTTGTAAGTGACTCTGCAGCTGATGCATAGTTCACATACCCTAGTCTCTGTAAGTCGCCTTGGATAAAGGCGTCTGCTAAATAAATTAATAATAATAAGAATATTTTAAATATTACTATATATGCATATGGGCATATCCAGGATACCAACGGTAACATTGATGCTAAACTTTTCAACTATTTCATGTATACGCATCCATTAAATGAACCAATTCATCGCAACCAGACCACTCTCTGCAGAGATATTTATAAATGAGATGACGGTGAACAGGTCCAGTTTTCTGAGTCATCTAATATAAAATGATAACAGCACTTATACAGCAATATATTTCCATTATACCGCCCCACAAAAGATTTGTGTACGTGAAAATTGTCCTTCAACTTGGAGCAAGGATACCAATGACTTCATAGCACTAACCTAGCCTTCACACAGGTCCGTATGAGAGAGGGGCACTAATGTGCCTTTCAGAACTGAAGCCACCATCACATGAAAGGCTGAAGGCAAGAAATTGGATGTTTCCATTATAGATGCTTTGATTTTTTTGTGGGGAGTGAATGCTAATGATAATCCTGAAAGGGAATGGATGAATGCGGGATACTCTCATTTGGTTTGCACGTAAATGGTCTGAAACCTGTACAATACCTTAACTGTATAGTTTAGTGTCTTTATTTAATTCTGTGCTGTTACAGTGGGATGAGTCATTGGTACAATGGTGCAACAGTGTGATATTTATATATTTTGAAACACCAACGGTATCACGGTGGTAGAACTATAAAATGATACATTTAGAACAATATCAATGCAGTAGTGTGCTAGTGCATCAGGAGCACTGGGCAGTATTAGTTAGAAAGCTGTCCGTCTGTCCTTCACACACCATATCTCACAAACTAAGTAGGTCACTGGCGTCATTGCTAGGAAAAAAGCGTTCTTGTCTAAGGCGCATCTGTTTTACTTGGTATGGTATGCACTGATGTAATATGT
Source organism: Acipenser ruthenus (assembly GCF_902713425.1). NCBI lineage: Eukaryota > Metazoa > Chordata > Actinopteri > Acipenseriformes > Acipenseridae > Acipenser > Acipenser ruthenus. The sequence continues at coordinate 24,140,357 of NC_081211.1, forward strand.
CTGTAGTTATTAAGAACTGAGTGCACTGTGGGAATGCTGTCTGTACTGTTAAATGTAACGCATTAACTTCTGTCCCCTAGGAGAATGGGATATCCTAGCAGGTGGTAATTTAAATAATAATAATAATAATAATAATAATAATAATAATAATACAAAATCATCTAGGTCATATACATGTTGACTATTCAAATAAAAAGTAGCAATTCACTACTCGTAATTGGCTGTGGTTCTCCATGTTAGCATAAGACCTGGTGAAATTGTATTGACATATACATTAGGCGTGAGTTCTGGAATTAATTGAGCAGTGTCCTGGAAACAGCTTCTCTCGTTTCTGTAGATAATATTTCCTAGCTTCTTATCACCAACCAAATACAATTTTCTGACAACAGATGCAGTATATGTGTAGGTTATCAAGTTAACCCACTACCATTTATTTCATTTTCCAGAAATGTGTTTTTGTTGATAGTTTTAAACAAAATGGGTTGAATCTAAAATTGTGGTATATCAAGTTTTTCCATGGCGCCCCAGAATTATAGCTGGTGAATCGTCACTGTAGTAGGTTGAGGTTGTTATGTCTGTGAAATTAAGAACCAAAGCAGCCAGCCGCCACACAAAGCAAGGGACAGTATAATCGTGTCAAGTGTGCAGCTGTTTAATTGTGTAAAAGTGTATCAAAATGGCATCATTGGTTCTATTTGTACTTACCAGTAGTTTTACAGTATTTTCCTGTGTGACAGTGACATACTGTACATGACCTACTTAGTTTGATAGATAGGGAGTGTGCATCGTTTTTATATAATGTTCCCGGCTTGTGGTGACCACAGAACAAAAACAAACAAACAAACAAACAAACAAAACAAATTTGATAAGGCAGTGAACTTATGATCTTTTTTTATTACCAGACGTTCAAATCTCTGTGATCTGTCAAGACCCAATTTCACAACTGAAAAAGGAATACATCTCCTTCAAGAATTTGGATCCATTTTTAGCTGAAGGCTATCTTTACTGGAAACACAGTGCACCACTCTCCACAGGTCATGCCCTATTCACAGATGAGATAAGACCCCTTATCTCTGGAACTGCAGATATTTGTTGGCCTTTGTATTTATTTTCAGAGCAGTGAATTTGCAGTCACCCCAGTAGAATATTTGAGACAACAAAACATGTTTGGCTTTTGGAGTGAGAATGCCAATCTTTCTATGTTTGGTGGTCATTTCTCTTGAAAAAGAGTTCCAAAGTGCATACTTATGGAATGTACTGACTTAATTTGGCACATTTTACAAACACCACACTATAGATTTCGAAACTGTACACTTCCTTCTTCCTGGTACCATATAACTTTCTGTGGTCACTTCTTATGGTTGCAGCCTCATTCCCATACACCATGTGAGTGAGTTTGATAGAGGAAGGATTCAGTTACTAAGAAGTAGTTTAAGCTTTCTGGAGCTATACAGCAGAATATATATTAGAGAAAATATCCCCTAATTCAGCATAAAAATAAGACGACCAGCTGATAATGCTAACAAGGGATTCAAAAATAGATTTTAAATCATTGGTTAGTATTCTTTTTTTATTACACTCCAGTTAAATCTAATGAAACTTCCTTTTTGTTTTAAATTTAGTGTGCCCAATTATTTTGCCTTTTTTTTCCCCCAATTTGGAATGTCCATTAATTGGTTCCTCTCACTGCAGCAATTCCCCACACAGCTCAGGAGAACTGAAGCCAGCTTCCTATTTTTACACCCAGGAATTCGAGAGCAGATGTCAGTGAGCTACCGACCTCTGTAGGACAAAGGCCAGCCCTGTAGGTGTCCGCTTTTGAACTCATTGGGCGCCTGGCCAGCAGGGTTCGCTGTAGCGTGATGAGGAGAAAGTCCATGCCGGTTTTATATATATATATATATAAGGAAAAACAAAAACATGGCTAAATGCATATAGATTTTTAAGACAACTTTGGAGAAGTAAAATCTGGAATATGTAACAGTAGGACTGGATGCTTTTAAGGATACTGTAGGTGACTATTGTCATAATTAATGTTGAAAAGGAGAGCATACAGTTCTGGCTGCCTAATTCTGCCAATTATGCCATCTGCATCACATATTTTTATAATAAAACAATCCTCCTGGTATTGGTTGAAACATTGAAGTTCAGGGGTGCAAATCATTTTGAAAATTGGTACTAAACTTTTAAGGTTGCTGAGGAATAAAAATAAGGTCTACTGGCGCCAGAACTGAATGTTGCTGACACTATATGAGGTACCCTGACACCAAATTTGTACCTTTAGAAGTTGTTGTCTGGCAAACAAATTTACTGTGACATACGTACATTGACATTGTTAAGTTAGTTCAACTATACACGATGTTCTTTTAGACCGTACTTCAAAAGTACTAGCATCTCAGATATCACAGTTACTAAATAACAAACCTGCCGAGATTAGTTGTATTTATTTATTTATTTATTTATTTATTTTTTTAACAACCTCTCCCTTTAGGGCTCTTGGAAAATATAAAAGCAGAAAGTTATAAAATATAGTACATAACAGCTGAGATACAGATTTTGAAGATATGATTGGCTGTATGTGTTCATTTCCTTTCTAAATCTATAGTACAGCAGGTGGTAAAGGTTAATATACCAGGGTATTTTAAACCAGGAAATGTGCAATGATTGGAAGTGTATTCTCCCAATTATAGACACTGGGAAAAGTGTTCTTAAGTCTGACCTAAGTGACTTTTCAGTCTTCAGTGTCTCGTATTACATATGAGACATAAATATATTGACGATATAAAGGAAACAAAGAGCACAGTAGTGTGATCACAGGGAGATCTGTATTACACTGTGGAAACTTCCCTGACAACATTCTTGGGGACTGCAAGCATTCTCCTAACCCAAGCTGTGTAATATGACCCACGTACTCAGTCTTGCAGGGTGGGTTCGAGACTGGTGTTGCACTGTTTACGAAGCTAATCCAAGTGATTAAGCTTGTGATCCCTGGGATTTTGCCCACTAAGGAAATGAATTGTTGTAGTTGTCATGTTTGGCACGTGCAAACCTAAGAGCTGTGTTTAAAATGGTTTCAGTGCTACCTTGTTTGACATTCAGGCGTCATCATCACAATGCTGAATAAGTAGGACTGGCAATCAGCCTTGATGCTTAGCATACCTTCATTATTCGACAGAATGACGCTACTGTTGCTCAAGCTAAACGCTTATATGTCAGTGTAATTTAGAGGTACTTAAGTCCTTTAAATTCAAAGCCATAAATAAATGTTCAAACTTTAATATGACCTGCCTGTAAAAGAGTATTAATGTTATTCATAAACTCTGAACCCAATATAAATAGGCCTAGAACATACTGAGTAACAGTAATATTTTAGAGCAAATATATTGCCACCATCTGTAAGTTCCCTATTCTATAATTTTATAGCACCTATTGCGGTCCTTTAGAGCTAATATGTCTAGCTTACAGAGCTGTAGACTATTATTGCTATGCTATGGTCCTGCTTTTCTTAAGGGTACACTAGCTGTCAAATATCTGAAGCTATTGTAAATGACTGGTGAGAATTAGAGAACGTGATAAAGCTCCAATCATATCCAGCCCAAGGAATACCATTGATCTTCATGTCTTTTTTTAAACAAGTACCCATACATCTATAAAAACCTATGTCAGTTGTAAGCCTAGCACTATAAATGATATTTTCTAAAATGTGGAGGCATGTTTCTACTTAAACAAAAGGTTAAGAATCCGAGGAAGGACTGCAGGGAGCTGACAAAGCTGGGCAAGTCACAGGTTAAGAAAATGTGCTGTAATTCCATGCTTTCAGTGGGGAGGGGGGATTACATTAATCAATTATCAAGTTGAATGGTATAAAAAGCCCAGTCAGACTGATTACTGGACCATTTTGCTGAAAAGTGAGGAACCTGATTTAATGGTCAGAAATCAAAATCTGAACAATTGTATGAATGTTACGGTGAAGCCTGCTGTGCAGGTACTTGAGGAAAGCTGAGCAGAGGCAAGCAAGTAAGGGAAAGAGCTGTACTTGCTTCTTGTAATAAATAGTGTTTTGCAGTTATTATTTTTTCTGTTTGATCTGCCTAAATTACCTTCGTTGCTGTAAAAAACAACAACAACAACCAAAAAAATAATCTTCCTTGATCTGTAATATCTTTAATGGCGGAGTATTATAAAATAATAAACAACATTTTTTTTAATATATTCATTTAAAATGTAAAACATATAATATTTTTCTAGTAAAATCATTCGCAAGAAAATGGAAGTTGGCAATTACACTCCAATCAATGCAATCAATATGCATAGATCCATGTTTCCCAGTCCAGCACCCCAGGGTCAATAAATGTGGCTGACTCATCAGTCCTGGAAGAAATCTAATGCAATATGTGAAAGTGAAAGGTGAAGGATTGCTCTATATACTTCCATAATAAGGCTTGCTGGAAGGCCCCACCCATGGCCATGTCCTCAAGGCAGGCTTCAGACACCACAGTGGCCTACAGGTATGGGGCCATGCAACACACCTCTGGGCTGTAAGTGCGGCCGCTAAATAGCCCGATGCACAGGCAGTGCTCATTGGGACCCTGCAGCTCATTATTTGTGTTGAGTAATTTGCATTGCTCTTAAGCTTACATAGGCTGCAGTGCAAAATAATTGCCTGGCCGCTTGGCAATTTGGATTTTGCAGCCACAGTTGTTTGCACTGCACCTATCCTTACATCAGCCCCTCCATATGGGTTGACTGCTCTGACTGTACTGATAGCAGCAGATTACAGATACAGTAGAGTACATCAGTCTAGTAGAAAGTGTCAAAGTATCTTTGTTTTTGATGCTTCTAGCCTCCTGTGGTAATCAATCATGACATATAAATACAGAACTGCTCGTCCCTGACACTGTCTGTTCCTTTTGACCTATATCTGTTTTACAGATTAGAATGTCATGCAATTCCAGTAAAACGGACGGCATTCCTGGTGTAGAATAATGCATGCCACTAAAACATGCAGTTGTAGCAATAGCCAGGTGGAAGAAAGGAATGTACTGTAAGTTAGTCAAGAGAAGGGAAGGAAACTCTGAAGCTATGAGAGTGTACAATCCTGCATCTGCAGCAAAACAGTGTGGGGCAGCAGTGTGGAGTAGTGGTTAGGGCTCTGGACTTCATTGAGGAGTATTCTGGTGAAGGCTTCCTTATACAAGCAACAGTAAATCCAGCAATGGATCCAAGTTGATTGTGTTTTTTGTGCAGCACAAACTACAGGCTTTTGTATTTCGTATTTTGCTTTTGTATTGCAACATCTGAAAACATTTTCCTGTTAGCTGATAAGAGCTAATCGGAGGGACAGACCAAAAAAAACCTAAATATGGTCAGAAGAAGGGAAACCAAAATAAATGACAATCTGAAATTCAGAAAGACATGACCCTGCACTGCTATTGTTGGCTGTGCTGTAAAGTCACACAAAACAGACAACTTGCTTGATCTTTTTAAACATTTCACACATCACTTGTTACGGGTTTCTACTCTGAAGGAGAAAAGGTGACAAGCAGTTCCATGAGAATTCTAATGCAACATTCCATTACATATTTTATTAAAATCTGTTTGATGCCTTTTTTTAAAGTTATTATATTAATTGGAACAATCACATATACTATATAAGCAGATATTCACATTAATTTGCTAAAGTTACTTAGAAGTCAGCCAAATCTGTGACATATTTTCCATACCATACAAAAGTGACCAGCCTTATTGAAATCTGTTCACATGTCTCCTGGGCTCCATGTGCAATGATAATGATAATACAAATCATACAGTTTATAACAGCACTTGCTCAGCAAAACTAAGTTCATGCAACCAAAGTCATTCAATCAATTAAACAAACTCCTGAAGGAATGAGAGCAAGTATAAACCACACAGCCTTCCCATCGGGACTATAATTCAATAATCAAATGATTTAATAGTCTGGGTGCCAGGACTGGATTCAATGGGCTATGTGACAGATGCTTTACAATATCATAATGCGTCTGGCTTGACAAAAACAATGAAGCGTGTGTGTGTGTGCGTGTGCGTGTGCGCGTGTGCGTGTGCGTGTGCGTGTGTGTGTGTATAAGACACATAAATAGAACCTGCATTTTATAAATCATATTTTATGTATTTATTTATTTATTTATTTTCATGTATTATGATCTGGAATTTACAGGAAATGTTCTTTCCTTGAATGCCTGTTCTGAATTACTTAAAAAGTGCAGCTGAGTTCAGTCAGCTTCCAGCTCCTTCCCATCACTGCCCACTCCCTTCTTCTTTCACCTGGGAGGAAGTGGTCGTGTAATCCATGAAATCTGCTGGATCTTATTCAGTTGTAGCTGAATGGTGCACAACTTTTTGTTGTCACACTAACCCCACTCACATGAGTACTTTGAGACCTTATTAGGCATGTCCTGCAGCCAGCAGTCCACTAGAAACCTCCTTCTTGACTGGGCTGCATTCCATATCCAATTAAAGACCGCAACTGCATGACCCATGCACGGAAATGAAACTGCACCCAGGAAAGCCCTGATTTGTGATTCTAGAGGTGAAGTAATGAATAGTATGTGTGGATGTTTGTAGTGGAGTTGCACTGTGTGTGTGTGTGTGTGTGTGTTGCATAATTACTGTGCTTCAGACTAAATTGCTCCTCATAAACCAGATGCAATACTCAAAGAGCACAGAGAGGGTGATTCTAATAATATACAGCTAAAGGCAGAGCTACACTGGAAACCTAGTCAACACCTGTGGGCCTTCTGCACCTGCAGGTTCACATCATACTGTAGATAAAGAATGAAATAGATGAGCTAGAAAATAAGTCACACTTGATCTTTCCTTGTGGGGCTATTAAATGTATTCGAAACATCAGAAACTATGGACTGACTAGTACAGTGTGGCTTTTAATTAGGGTCTGTTCCTAGTATTTGTATTCCTGACAGAACATGTAATTTGAAAAATAATGATTAGTGTAAGGTTTCTGGGAATAGTCCATTGTAAGCGTGCAGTGTGTTTATGTATGTGAGTGATGAGTAGTCACTTTTCTGGTGTGCTTGTTTTTGCTACCCCACAAGAAGGAATTGTGGTTTTGTAAATGTGACAGCTTTGTCATTGAGAATAAGAAAATGGATACAGTAGCCGCAACAGCAGGCAAGCACTAGACTTTTTCTATAATTGATGTCACTGAATAAAGGTTTGGTTCCGGTATATGATAAAGTTCATAAACAGAACACAGTGTAACATTAAATCTTGACCCTGCCAAGTGCTGCTCTGTCGCATTCACAGTGAACTACACCCTAAGAACTTGCTGTTCCTACTGGTACTGTATACTTTAACTGTAGTGCTGTACTGCAGGAAAGTACTGCCAAATTACATTATGCTCTATGTTCAAGTTGCAATACACCCACAGAGGAACAGAACATTTTTCAAAAAGTGTACAGAAGCGGGCTATTATGGCTGCTATTATAAGCCCACCAGATACCCATGGAAAAACTTGGTGAGATATTTGCCCTCTCGATGCACGACAAGCAGTGGTGTGGGCAGATCCCAATCAGGACCACCCAGGATAGTCAAGGACAAGAGATAACGACTAACAGACACTCAAACCCTTCATCCCACTACTCCTACAGGCCTGCCAGATAAGTAAATAATATGTTCCAATCACAGTTCTGTGACCATGCATATTGTCATCATGCCCACTATCAGATCAACCATGTGTTCCAGAATTATCTCTTGGCCTAGTTCCTGCATCAATGTGACAAACTTGAGAGGAGCTGGTTCTTAATGTATTATTATTATTATTATTATTATTATTATTATTATTATTATTATTATTATTATGACAGTGTGCATTTTCTTGTAGGTTGCATACTTGTTAAACATGTCTTTATGGGTTGGTCTGAAGAGCACAAACACATCAAACAAAGAGAACACCATGAACACCATGTATACATCACTAACATCACAAATCACCAGATGGCACCCAGCCTCCTCCCTGTTATATCTTTAAAAACAGTTTTAATTGATTTAAATATTCTAGATAATAAACTAAGAAGGAATTCGGCACTTTTATTACAATTACATTAGGCAAGAAGTCGTGGGGTTTAATGAAAAGAAACAAAGTACCCTGAGGTTTCCCAGAAACCACTTGGAAGCAGACCTTAGTGAACAATTATGGGTGTAAAAAGTCAACAGTTCAATAACATACCAGGGGTTGATGTCATGGATTAATCTAAGTCTAAACAAATCAATCAAAAGCATTGGCCGAAGCCAATGTTAAGACCTCCCAGTGTTGCTGGTGCCATTGGTAAGGCTGCAATATATTCTTACAGGATTTATTTACGTTTTCCAAAACAAAAATCCTAAATTATACTTAATTTATACATATACTATAGACTATTATTCGTAGCGCCTTGTCTGTATGTTCTATTGACTGTTTTACACTGTTTCATTTCACTCAAAGCATTAAGCCATGGGCTGTGGTTTTAAGTTTGCAGTGATGAATGTGCTCCAGTGTTAACACTGGGCATAGAGACAGCATTATAAGGTATGATTCACTTCAGAGCATCTCATTATAGGATGTGCTCCCATTTCCATATCTCTCAGACACACAGCAGGCAAGGAAGGAAGAAGGGATGAGGTGTCACATTCAGAGTTCAGGGGAAAAAATTAAACCAAACAACATCCTGTTGAAACAAAAAAAAAAGACATTGCAGATCCTATCATGTTTTTCAAACATATCTCTCATAAAGACCCGCTGTGGAACAGTAATGAAGAACTCATTGGTGCTATCCTGGATACACTTTGAAATCGAGATATATCAACTTCTTCAAAATAAATAGATGTAACCATTGGGAAGTTTAGGTTGCTCAAAATGGCACCATTCATATTAGGGGGTACCACCTTTCACTCTGTACGTAACAAAAGTTATTGGCTGTGCTGGATGGAAGAGTCATTAACATTTGGTGAAACAGAGGTGGCAACATCCCTAAGGTTGGTTATTTATTATACTGTACATACTCTGAAAAGAACTATTCGTTTAGAATAACCGGCACCAAATTCCCTTTTTTTTTAGGAACTCCTCAAGACCATAATAGGATACTAACTAGACTTGTTTATGCTCTCCTGACTCCTGAATCCATTTTGGCTCACTTTCTCTTCTTATATTTTCCATATTTTCCAGTTTTCCTCACAGTATCTTTACCCTGACACATTGAGCCTTGACAGGGTGCTCATATATCACTGGCGGGCTCTCAAGTCACAAGAATAAGAGTTGACAGAATTTAGCAGCAAAGTCCTGCATGTCTAGACAATGGCCCCTTGCTAACGCTAATAGAGTAAAATAACATGTTGCAGTATCCACCACTTACACCGTACAGGGTTATTTCGGGCAGCCATTTATATGCAGCGTTGCTTCAAAAAAGTTGGGATTTCTGTAGTTGAGGAGGAGAGTGCTGACAAAAATACAACCAAAACTGAAACTCTGACAACCCCAGAGGGGATGTCAGAGGAAGAATTCTCAGCTGTGTCACCTTAGCGACCAGGACGCTCTACCTGAAACAGACACCGATGACGTAAGCGTGCGTGCTGTGCTTGTAACACTGCTAATATGGAGTAGCATCCAGATATACAGCGGAATTGGGATTTTTTAGAAAACGCTGACAAGGTTTGCCGTCCATACTTGCAAAAAAAGATCGTCCAGATGCGTATCACAGAGTTGGAAACAATTTGTAGTAATGTTGCCTACCTGTTCTGTACATTTCTGCACTTGCATTAATTTTTTGCACTTACTTTTTATTACATTCATAGGTTTTAATACATTTTTTTTATTAGTGCATACACGCTTGTTTGTTTTGATTACTGTACTGGTGATTGGGGGACATTTTGAATGTCAGGTTATTGTTTAGGAGTTTATACCATCCATCGCTTACTGCGGGTGAATCACGTTAACACAAACCAGTCTGTTCTAAGTGGTGGTGACTGTAATGCATTTAAACATAACAGGAGGTAAAGCAAGGACGCAGTTAAGCACCCCCTGATTTATAGAAGAAGTGATCTTACAATGCAGTAAGACAGAGGTTTACCAATAAGTTGTAAAATGATTTGAAATCACCAGAGTTTTAGTTTGTCATTTTACTATAACAACAGGATTACACCGTGATTTACAGTGAGGCTCCATTTTTAAAGGTATGGAGGATATATATAAAACAACATTCTTGGGAGGTTTATTTATAGTCTCCTACTGCAATGTCTGTAATTGAACATGTGTTTTTGTTTTTCATACCCTTGTACACATTTCTAGACTTCAGAAGTGTTTTTCCCCATAGCTACGTTATGCTGTGCAGCAACACCTCCCTTTTCCATCATCAGAGTCCTTTGTTATTCCATGAAAACTGGTTGAATCCAATTTTCTTTCCGTCAAGTTGACAAACTAAAGGTTTCTGTCCATGTGTTTACCAGAAGACTCTTATCTGACGCTGAGAGTCTTTTAGCAGGAACGGTGCCTTTGTATTGAAAGATGTTTCCTCCTGTAGACTGCTATCTAGTGTTTATCCAGAGCTATTCAACTCCCAATGGCAAAATATGTAGGAGAAAAAAAAAGTAATCTTTGAGAAACTACTAGATTGAAAACAGTTAGAAAGACTTCTAGTCAAAGCTTTTATCAAAGACATTTACCAATCTTCTTTTAGTATTACTATACTTATTATTATTTATTTCTTAGCAGACACCCTTATCCAGGGTGACTTACAATTGTTACAAGATATCACATTATTTTTACATACAATTACATTATTTTTACATACAATTACCCATTTATACAGTTGGGTTTTTATTGGAGCAATCTAGGTAAAGTACCTTGCTCAAGGGCACAGCAGCAGTGTCCCCACCTGGGATTGAACCCACGACCTTCCAGTCAAGAGTCCAGAGCCCTAACCACTACTCCACACTGCTGCCCTATACTTATATGAACATGAGAACATAAGAAAATTCAGCCCATCTAAGCTCATCTGGTTCTCAAGACTGTCAAGCTGGGTCTTAAAGGGTTCTGGTGATTCTACCTCAACAACAAAATATGTCAAGCAAGTTGCATTTCATAGCTCAGATGGGTTCAGTTTTTATTAAATTATGACTTCCTGGTGTGCTGTATGTGCCCTTCGTTGGTGTCTAGTCTAATTCCCTCTCAGCCTATTACAATTTCATTAATCTTTTACCTTAAGTGTAGGTAATTGATGTATTAAAAAGAGCCACTTATTTCAAAATGATAAAATCATTAAAATCAGGCAAGGGTATATACAAAAACATTCACAGATCATCTTCAACATTGAGACAGTTACAGTATTTGCTTTTGCCATTTACTTTCATGGCTTCACATACTAGTTCTGAGTATTCCATGTGCAGAGATAACCAAAAATCACAAAGTAATTGTTTTGGAAAAGTGAGCTTCAGGGTATTATCATATGATAAATCGACAAGCTTGTCCTGTACTGTTGGGGGCAAGCAGCATTTTTAACAGCATCTTCTTTAAACGGGTTTCTTATCCAAAGGCTTCCTGTTGCTGTAACTTGAGTAAAATAATACCACAGCTGGTATTGTGAGCCTTGCAAGTGCAACAGGATGATATCCTTTATCTTCAACTCACAGAATTAATTTTCTCTTATGAAATCTGCCATCAGAAAGAACGTTTCAAAACTGCCACCCTGCACACGTGAACACCAGATATTAAGCTTTTGAATGAATGATTCGATCTTGTCATTCATAAAAAGAAGCCTCATATCATGTCCGACTTTTGTTGAGCTCATTGAGCCGATCAAACACATCTGCAAGATATGCAAGCATTGCAAGCCACTGTGAATCTTGGAGATGTCCAGCATAAGGAAGTCGTTGTTTCTCCAGAAAAACCATTGCACCTCGTCTCAGCTCAAACAAACGTGTCAAAACCTTCCCATGGGAAAGCCATCGTACTTCAGTATGAAACAGCAATTGCTGATGACTGGAACCCGTTTCTTCACAAAGCACAGAAAACAAACCTGCATTAGTTGGTCGACCTTTGATGAAGTACACTGCTTTTACAGCCTCATCAAGCACATTGTGAAGATCAGCAGGCATATTCTTAGCAGTTAAAGCTTCATGATGTAGTGAACCATGAGTCCAAGTAGCATTGCGTGCAACATACTGAATTCGAGTCACCAGACCACTGTTCTTTCAATACATACACCAATACACCACTCCCAGTCCAGCCCAGCATCTTTGACTGCCAAAGTGTCACGAATGCAGTAGCTTGACCTGAAAGTGGATGACAAAACATTACATCCTCCTGCACGGATCTGTAGCAAATGTATTTTACAATTGCTAAGGGTTGTGCAGCCCCCTGACACATCAGTCGATTCGTTGAGCTGAATAGCAAAAAAGCCACTGTTTTTCACTTTCATGTAAAGCCGTTCAGGAATGTCAGCAGCCATGAATGTGTCGTGTAACCAAATCGTTTGAAAGGGGTATATAACTTTTAATTTACTTGCGGAATCAGGTCCCAGCATAATGGTTGTCATGTCAGCAGCCCATGGCACTATAGTGATTCAGCAATGGTGTGGGGCTTACCGCTTTTTGCTATCCTTAAAGCCACCATGCAGGAACCACAGAGAGCTTTAGTATTCACACTGCTTGCTTGAAAAATTGTATCCTTTTTTCTCAGATTCGCCAACTTCCTCTTAAAAAAGTCAATTGGTCTGTCCTTCAGGGAAGGATGCTTGGTTTCTAAATGACGGCATTTCTGAAGGCTTCATAATAATTAATCCATATTATTACACAATGTATTTCTTGCTCTTATTGTATTACTTGTATTGTAACGCTTGAAATGTTTTTGCTTACGATTGTAAGTCGCCCTGGATAAGGGCGTCTGCTAAGAAATAAATAATAATAATAATAATAATAAATAATTTATTTCTTAGCAGACGCCCTTATCCAGGGCGACTTACAAGATATCACATTATCTTTACATACAATTACCCATTTATACAGTTGGGTTTTTACTGGAGCAATCTAGGTAAAGTACCTTGCTCAAGGGTACAGCAGCAGTGTCCCCACCGGGGATTGAACCCATGACCCTCCGGTCAAGAGTCCAGAGCCCTAACCACTACTCCACACTGCTTCATACTTTCATGAGCACGTATTTCACCACAAAGAACACACTGGGTTAGTCACAAATCCAAAAATGATCCATATTATCACACAATGTAGTTTGCTAATGCTGAAACTCATCCACAAAAAAGCTTGTCTTTGTAAAATGGTCACTTAGTTTATTATGTTTTCAGATGTGAGAAATGTCAAGGAAAGGACCACATAATTATCATACCCAACTCTAAAGAGACTCACGTTCACCCTTCACAGTTTAGTGCGTAACCTCCAAATACGGCAGTATGTCTGTAACTAAGTAACTTCTGGTTACGTCAAGATATAGGCAGGACCCAGAAATGTTGTTCCTTCTAATCAGGTAGCAAACCTGTAGTCAACTGATTGGCACTTGCAGGTTGCCGTAGTCATCTGCTTGGATGGGAATGTAGCTGTTGATGGCCATTGGCAGCATACCAAACATCACGTAAGATTTAAACACAGAATAAGAATTGTGTCCCTGAAAAGCATAGTGAAATCCTGGGGCATGTACCTCAAACCTGTGATGATCCAAGGGAGGGAAAAAAAATGGACAACCTTAATTATAGCAGTTCCCCAACACATCATCATAACCCTCAGGTCTAAATTAATACAATCAAGGATGTTTATAAAATCAGCACACTTCCTTGAACTGTGAAAAAAAAAAACCTTCATAATCAATTTGAAGGCAAGATGTCACAATGTCAGAGGGACACACAACACCTTTCTGGTGTTTTCAATGTTATCTTAATAAGAGTTTCACAAACTGCTGTTAACAATGCTATTTCACAGTCTTACGTAAAGTATGGCTGTCCAAGATTAGTGCTAAAAAGGGGTCTGTGATACAAGGCACTCAAGCCTACCAATGAAAACATTTCATCAGATTTAAAACGAAACCAAGTATTGCTGAGAGCACACTAATTCAACAGGTTAGATTACATTGATATGTTTTCCACAGGTTCCTGAAGAGAAACAATGTACAATGGGTTTTGTAACTGCAGGGCTGTCTGGCTCCATGCTTTGGGCTAATTAGAATAACAGATTAGAATAACATCTGTTTTTTTTTACTTACTACTTACTACCTACTTTGAAATAGGTTCTAGAAACATGCATGTAGACTTTGATTATAAGCTTAATAAAACATATTTCCTTCACCAATGTTCCACTATAGAGTTACAGTATTTGTTAGATATTATAGGATCAAAGTAAGTCATTTTACCAATGAAACCACTGTAGTTCTAATAGCATGGACATGGAGTCTACAAGGACCATTCATCTTCTGAAACAAAGATTATGGTGATGTAGGTGGGGTGACCCTGCCTGGAGACATCAAAGAAGTTCCACCGTCTTGCACCTACTTTAGATGCCAAAGGTACTAATTAGTTACGTAACTATCAAACTAGCAGAGTAAGACACTTAACTGCCAATTATTTGAGTCTTTTAACAAGACTTCTGCATGTCAGTCAATGATCTTCGTATGCTGTGGAAAGGCAGATTTGTTTTTAATGAAGGTGCTCTTTGGTAGCCAATAGTGTTGTGTTCATACCACAGCATTCAAATTCAAAAGTTTTATTTACACCTCAAAGCAAAAGAAATATGTGAAATGTGAAATCTTGTAACAATTGTAAGTCGCCCTGGATAAGGGCGTCTTCTAAGAAATAAATAATAATTATATATATATATATATATATATATATATATACCTCTAAAAATCAGTTATCTGAAAATATAGGAGACGTTTTATTTCTAGTGACCTCAATTGTTATTACTGTAGCTTTGCATTGACACAGCACCATAGGCCTGCCTATAAAAAAAAGAAAGACACAAACAATGGGTTCACAAAGATTCAACCCTTGGTTTTCAAAGCAGGTTAGTTTATTTTAGACTTTGTCCCACAACTTATTTGGCTTAATTATCTCTAGTAACATCATCATCTGGATCCAGTATGTAATATTAAAGATGCGTCATTTAAAAAAATCAATACAGTATCACAACTATGTTCAACACAGAGATAGTAACCAGGCTGACGAGATACCTCACAAGACTTTTGTGTGAAGAATTCTTTCCAGAGCGGTTAGCTCTGTGTGATCTGGTGTCAATACACTTGACCTGGCTGTGTTTCTTCATCTGTGGTGCTAACAAGATATTGACTCTGATTAAAGATGACTGCAGAGGGCCAGGGTCAGGCGAGGTTTGCTGTTTGGATCAAAGTTGGTTGTCACTGAGACTTGACAGAAGAGCTAGCTGGACTGCAAAACAAGAATCGAGATAAAGTCTCTTTTCTGCTATAGTAATTAAGCACCTGCACAGGACTTACCTTAACATTAACTCAGTGGGAGGCACCTAAAAATATTTTGAGAATTGTTCTTGTGGTTTCCATAATTGGGTTTGTAATTATCGGTTTTAAAAAAAAGGTAAAACTGCTTTTAAAGCATGAGACAAATATTTCGTCTAATGCCTTTAACAGTGTTTATTTTTATTTGCATTTATTCATTTATTATTAAAATCTCTTTTTCAAGACAGACCTGGTCAAGTTGAAAGCAAAATACAAATGACACAATTACAATCACAAACAAGCATATTCTATAGAATACTATAGCTTGCACCCAGCCTCTGTCCTGCTGCATACAGTACTATTGTACAGTAAAACCAAAAGCTTTGCAAAATGCAACATATGAAATAGAAAGCTTTCAGTATTACTGTCTAAAGCTACTTCTCTGATTAAGTATCAAGAGGAACTACCTTTAGCTATTTTTAAGCATTGGATACCAGCCCACATGGTTTTCCAAACAACATTTCAGCTCTAAAGTCGCCAGCACTTCCTTGGTAATTTTAGTAATGGACTGCAAATAAATCCAGGTCAAACGTTTAGTCATGTAGTGCTTAACATATCAAGCCAGGCTGCTATTTGTGATCTTAGATCGTATCTAAATAAGCACTGCACTCACTGTTGGACAACTCAATTAGAAAGCAGTAAACCTCACCTACTAGTGTACATTGCTTCAAACACCCAAATTTCATCGCTGAAAATGTAGACTTTTTTTTTAAATTATTTTGTCCAAATATCAGGGGTTTTGACCACTGGAATGCCCTTTTAAAGGGTATTGTACTGTGTGTGTTTGATAGCAGCATGGTGACCTTAACAGAGCTAACTAAGGCCAGATCAACTCAAATAATCAGTTTGTGAAAACACACTTTTAATCATTGACTAGAGCTTGAAAATGTTTCCAATACGGAACCTTATAGTGAATTCAGATCATGCTCCCTCCTGCTTTTCTGTTCCCAAAATAGCCACTAATTTCAAACATAGCACCTGCATTGTTGCAGGAGGGAACATTGGCAATACTGTAATAGTGAAATAACCATCTCATTTTCAATTGAAAATTTCTGAATGGATGTATGTGTTTTCAGCTATATGCAAATAACTAACGGAGATGGATAAGAACATGTGTAACCGATAAATATTATGTCTAATGAATTAGTAGATACCCATGACAGGGCTTGGTTAACTGGTCTAACGTGTTGAGTGGACATATGTTTTCTTAACTTCGCTGGCAGTCTGACATTTTGAGTGGAGTTATTGTGACAGACCTCTTTAAGAGTTACTAACAACACACATTGTTCGTATTGTGTTAATTGTTAGTTAGTATGCTATACATTAATAAACTAGTTATATAAACTATTCAAAAAGATAACAAGTAAAACCGGATCTCCCTGTCTAAGCATTGCTTTCGTAACATAATTAAAAGTGCATTTAAACAAATGTAATGTCAACACCAATACCAGCACAATTAGAAAGGGGTAAGCTGCAGGTTGCTTGCAGTGAACAATGCTCAGCCAGAGGGCCAGTGTAATCGGTATATCATTCTTTAGTAAATTGAGTTTTAAAACATCACAGCACAAAAGAACACTTTTCTTTTTTGTGGAAAGTAAACAAAGCTTTATTTAACAACTGTGCACAGTTTGCTAAAATACAGCTCATATTATTACACTCTGGTGTATAGCTTAAGAGACCCATACAATTATGTTTAATGTATAGTACTCTATCGTGATACTAATAATACCCAACCGGTACAGAATGTATAGTTAATTTTTCAATTTAAACTTCTGGGTGGGTCTACTGGCACATTTTACCATGTTTGAAATAAACCTATAGATAGATACTGCAGCTAGAGATGACCTGGTTGTGAAATCTGTATTTCCTCAAGCTGAATGTAACCCGATACATGAATAGAGTCAGATAGCAGAAGCTTCGTATCAGTTTGGCTGTTCCTGATGGGTCTGATATACAGTAATCTAAAGATATATATTTAAAGGTATACAAAAGGCTTTTTTTCCACTAGACAGACAAGCATAATCAGCACATTTATTTTCAAAACATACCAATGCTTTAAAATGTTCTTACTTCGCATGGACTTTATTAACTTTATTAACCATATATTACTTATCCTCCTATATCTACATATATGCATGCTGTATCCCGGTAGAGTATCAGTCCATGTGGTCTGATTGCAGTTCGACCAGTACAGTGACTTTGAACTACAACAGATGAAGGGATTAGATACTGTAGGTACTGCCAGGAAGGAGAAGCTTTTCTTTGATATCTATTTTTCAGTATGTGCTATTTCAGAACCTACAGGGAGAGCCTGAAATATGTCTGATATGTACTTACAGTAAATACTGTGAGGGTGTTTTCAGTACTTTTTAACTTCATGTTTGCTGGTTTTGTTTTTCCACTCACAAACATTACACATTAAAGCACCCATGATTTTGTCCTGGTATCATTATTGTCTGGCTCTCATGCAAGCTGCACCTCTACACCACCGGTCTTGTCTCCTGTGGCCTATCTTATTGTGCTGTACTTTCCCTTAAGCTTTTTACAAGGGGATATGTGAGTGGTGATTACAAACAACAACATAACACTGATACAATATGTTGTTAAAACAAGGAAACGCACACAGGGCTAGAAACATTGCGCAGAACCACAAAGATCATTAAACCTACAAAAGGGGGAACTCTTTTATTTGCTTACTGTCGTGTATCATTGAATAAAATATTTGCATGATTTAAAACACTAATCCAAGGTGGTGCTTGTAGGTTTAGAAGAATCCTTGACAGGGACAAATAAAGTAGTTATTTTTTATCTACAGAAATTCCTCTATTTTAATCTAATACACACATCGTGTTCTATATTTCAGAACATTTTGTCTAGTCTGTGTACTTTAACAAATATATATATATATATATATATATATATATATATATATATATATACTGAATTAAATAAATAGTGAGTTTGCATAGTGCTTATAATACAGAAAAATAGGTTGATAAAACGCTTAAAGCAGAGAGACACAGTATTATAGTGAACCTGTTAATTCCTATTACAAGAACAGGATGCCAAGAACTTTTTGTTTTTACACAGTTACAAAAAAAAGGGGATTACAAGTACTTGCACTTTATATGACTTAAATGAATGTTTCCTACTTTTTAACTAGAAAAAGAAGTTTCATTTTATTCATAATGTCGTTTTTCTCTCTGTATTGAATAATGTAACATTGTTTTCGTCCATTTGTCTCATGTTATCGCAGGGTAGAGTCTGCACACTGCCTGTGCTAGCAGGTTGTGAATCAAATGCAAACTGGCTCGCACCATGGAAAGCCATGCAGTCACTGGGTTTCAGATTGCAAACTGCTGTGCACTTATCAAAGCGGGTCAAACTGTCTTGCTTGGCAGATCCGAGTACTAAGACATTGCTAGAGTTGAGGGAGATTCATGCCTTATGCTCGTTTCTTTTAACTTAATCCATAAGGGTGTGACACAAAACAAATAAAAGCCATGTGAGTTGCAGGTAACTGTAGTTGTCAGGTTGGTAGGGGTACAGTTACGCCACAGTGGAAGATCACCACTGACCTCGCAAATGATGTATAAAAGAACAGACAGTTCTATCTGCTTGGGGACTATGAAATCTGTTTTTGGTTCCTTGCCATCCAATTAAGTTATTGCCTCCATGGGAATGGTTCAACGAAAGGGCACATTCAAAGGGAAGTGTTGTACTTGATTGTCTTTCCTCCCACAGTTTGGGGTTATGCTTGCTAAACCCTGAGGAAATTTATACTTCTAAATATTCCCACACTGGACATTGATTTCGTCACTTTGAAAAAAGGGGCACATAATGTACGGTGTATGAATTGCAATGGCTAGTGCTGCCTGGTAATTTGTTATATCTGACCATTGTTATCACTAATCAAATGATCTTCTCATAATCTCAAAAATTCTCAAATTAGTTTCTAAGATATGAATTAATGAAAGTGTCCCGCTGCCCTGTACTTAAAACAAACAGTATTCATTAATCAATGTTTCTCTGTTGTCCTCACAGTATGTCTGTACTTTAGGTACATTGTGAGACAAAACAAACTGAGTGGACTCATTGAACTGTCACACCTTTATTTAGAGTCCACTGATGCTGACAACGTGCAATGATAATATGATATAACTGTAGCAACCAGTCTACCCCCAGCTTTAAACCTCAGAATGTGACCCATTGGCTTGTTATTAGACCCAGACAATTCCTTCCAGTCAATTTAGATAAGGTACTGTAAGATAAGGTACTGTAAGCAAACGTACCCCAGCATTGTCTTTTGACACCAGGGTATGTTATTTGGAAACCTGGCTATCTACTGGGCTACCTGCCATGTTTTAGATTATTGTACAAGCCAGCTGACATTTAAATGAAGATTTTTTTTTTTATGAATGAAAATAACATTTCAATTTAATAATGGCAAATGCAAAGGTCATTTCAGCTCAAGCATATATAACAATACCATTTCTAATTCATCCCTGTAAAACAATAACTATTGTTCTGCCATCAAAAGGTTAATAGGATTCCCTTTTTCATGCATTCATTTTTTATTTTTTTTTATTACCAAACCATTTTTAATGGGTCACCGAATCTCATTTGTGTACTGCATTCAAAAGCCTCAACATCACACCCTGGACAATGTCACATTCTACACAATGGAAATCGAACTGGATGTGATAAAGTTGATTTCCACGGTGGTGAATTCAGATAGCAGAAGTGAATGAAGTGTTCCAGACAGATAGTTCTTTTTTCTTTTTTTCACTGCTTCTGTATGTTCTCAGCTAGAATAGTGAGGCGTTGCTGCACATGGGCGTGCCTCAATAGGCTATGACAGCAAGTAGCAAATTACTTCCTGGGTCAAGTGAAGAAGAAATCAGGGGAGGGGGTTTAGGAATTCTGGAAAGCAAAAACATGTCCTGATGGTAATTATACATTCCTTACAAATTGTTAGGTAATTACTGTAGAATTACTTGCAACTATATAGTAATTGGTCACTTTTGAAATTCAAACGCTGTTTGTAAAAATGGAAGCATATTTTTGCTTTTATTTTTTGCCAGCACAATAATTGAACATAATTATATGTTAGATAAACATCCCTTACACTTTTAATATTTTTTTTAAC
Organism: Acipenser ruthenus; assembly: GCF_902713425.1. Lineage (NCBI taxonomy): Eukaryota > Metazoa > Chordata > Actinopteri > Acipenseriformes > Acipenseridae > Acipenser > Acipenser ruthenus. Next base: position 24,161,002 of record NC_081211.1, read on the forward strand.
CTTAAATGGTATTTGGTGACAATCTATTAATGTGCTTTGAATTCATTCTTGCCCCAAGCAAATTGGCTCCAATGAATACAAACAGAACCTCGTTACAGGATTTCTTCTTGTGTTTATTTCCTTAACAACATTCACATGAATCATGTAAATAAAGCAGTACTGATTGAAATAAGCAACAGGGAAGAAAAAAACAAACTAAGTGACTGAAAAGGTTTTTGGGCTGCAAATCTGAATATCATTTCCTGAGACAGAAATCTCATACAGTACAGCACGGAAATCTGAGGTCCTGTATGAGGCATTCCTTTCATGTTGGGAGGAGACTATTAGTGAAAAATGAGTTGTGTATCCTGCTACACTAAGGGAATAATTGGATAGAAGCTCCTTCAAAGCAATGATGTATATTTCTTTGGGATGTTTATTTGCAGTGACATTTCCCAGAACGCACCTGAATGCGTGATCATGTGTGCTGTCAAGCACATTAATGAATACCTACAATATCCATATCTTTAAACCCTCAATCGTGAAATACTGTATCAATAAAACGAAATAAACATAATCCAACAGACAAGCCACAGATTCATTCAGTATGGGCGACACTTCCAGTAATGTTTTGATCGTGTACCATTATGAATGACTATTTTTTACTGCAGTGTTTGTAATGATGAACTCTGTCCAGTAGCTGACTGAGAAATGGATTCAGTCAAAGATATTGATAGTATACAATTGTGATACCCAGCATATGTGTTTTAAATGGAGTTTTAGAATTTTAAACCATGTGGGGGTGTCGTGTCCTTCAATGTCTGGAGGTTTGACTGAATGGTGCATAAACCATGCTGGATGTTTTAATTGAGTGATAATTTGCTTTTCTAAGGGGGTCAGTCGCTGCCTCCTATATTATTTGAAGGACACTGATGTACTTTCCCAGCAGCTCTAAAATGTTCTCAGCATGAATTCAGGGGTGAATGAAGAGAAGCACCCTGAGTCACGTCAGATGGGTCATTTAAAGACCTGTCTTCCCATGGCATCTCCATAAAACGCCTGTTCATTGGGCACTTGTACAAGTTTTAATAAATAAAAAAAGTGTAAAGTTAACATTGCACCCTCGTCCTGACTTTCCTCATGCCACATAGTTTCACAATATGTGTTGAAAGGCCTGACATAAAATATGTCTATGTACATAAATGCCATTTAACATCAAAGTGACCATTTTTTAAATGCAATTTGTGTCAAGTTTGAAACCTGTTTGCCACTATACTGTATATCATTCTGTCAGGACTGCTGTTCCAGCTATTATATATATAACACCTTTGACATTATATATATATATATATATATATATATATATATATATATATATATATATATATATATATATATATATCTTATCTTTATATAGTGGACCACCATCACAAAGCACTTTACAGAGGTAGGCTGTGAACTGTGCATTATATGCGGAGTCGCTTACAACAGGACACTGATTTAACATCTCATCCGCAGGATGGAGCACAAGGAGGTTAAGACTTGCTCAGGGGCACACAGTCAGTCAGTCAGTGGCAGAGGTGGGATTTGAACCGGTGACCATCAATGACAGAGGTGGGATTTGAACCAGTGGCCTTCTGGTTACAAGCACAGGACTTTAACCACTGGATCATTATTATTATTGTTATTTATTTCTTGGCAGACGCCCTTATCCAGGGTGACTTACAATTGTTACAAGATATCACATTATTTTTACATATAATTACCCATTTGTATAGTTGGGTTTTTACTGGATCAATTTAGGTAAAGTACCTTGCACAAGGGTACAGCAGCAGTGTCACCCTAGGTGGGATTGAACCCACGACCCTCCGGTCAAGAGTCCAGAGCCCTAACCACTACACCACTACTCCACACTGCTGCCCCACACTGATCAGACTGCCTCCTTGCATATATATATATATATATATATATATATATATATATATATATATATATATATATATATATATATATATATATATATATATATGTATGTATGTATATATATAAACCTTATGCAATTTCTCACTTCTATATGAACAGTAAAGCTATATGCTGTACAAGACATAATGCTCCTGTCAAATCTTACATCAGCCAGATTTTTAAAGTGTTGAAAGGGGGGTTTGGAATTTCAACTCAAAGAGAAATAATGTGCAATTGCAATGAGTGTCCTGTTTTAATATTTAATCAGGCTCCGCTGTTGCCTTTTTCCAGTAAGAAAAAAGTGTTACCTTTTATTAATTCAAATTTGTATTGAAAGAACATCAATACAAAAGATTAAAGGGAGTTAACACTAATGTGATTTGAGTTGACCTTTATTTAATAATGTGATTTGAAGGAGGGCGGCTGTTGCAGTTCTTCAAATCCAGCTTTTCTTGGAACCAATAATTCCTGCCACAAACCAGACACAATAATTGTATTACCCTCGAGGAACTGAGAAAAAGTTGGTTGCCAAACACCCCTCCCCTACCTCCTCCAAAACCAGACTTTTTCTGGACTCACTCAACCACAGCACAGATCCTTTAAAAAAAAAAAAGATTTGCTAGCACCAAGGTGGGAATCACCTAAAGAGAAAAACTGTGGTCAACAATGGTCCAACTAATTGGATGCAGTGACTGGAAAAGAGTCTTCTTGCACAGTAAAGGATGCAAATGACACTCTCCAAAAATCAAGCCTGTGTTGTACAAAAGTACATGTGCACTGCACAGTGCGGTGTATTTAATGAATCTAACAGCAGTGGGCATGCCAATGCAAGGATATTTAAAGCTTTTGCAGTGCGACGCAGTGATCAAAGTTATTTCCTAAGAGAGCTTTCATACTCATAAATGGACAAAACAGCTCTTTTTGGTAAAAAATCAACAGACGGACGTTATAACTATTTTAAGAGCAAGCACGTGGGAGCCTTTTCCCTGTGTTTGATGGTGCCTGATCAAATAAAGCATGACACAATTCAGCTGTACCTCTAGTGAAGACATACCATGTAATCATTATTCACTAGACTTTCTTTTTTATAATTAATAGTATGGGCAAACCGCATTGTTTATAAATCAATGAGATATAGTGCCTCGGGGGTCTAAAGACAGTACAGCTGCAATTTCAATTTCAAGTTCAATTTCTCTTGCAGGGCTGTGTACTGTTGACAATAATAATATTTTACCACCTGCACTGTATTTTAAGGTTGTCTTTCTATGGACCACATTAAATATACAAGTTAAAATCTGCCTACAAAAAGCAAAGGACTGAGGTGACAGTCTTAATAGAGAATGGGTTCTAACTGTACTTTGGCTCTTGAAATAAAGTACTGTACTGTACTGTACTTGGAGGGATGATGGTTACTCACTGTATTTATGAATGAGGCTTCATTGTTTTTTTTTGTTTTTTTTTAATTTAGTAGTCGCCAATTGATTTTTACCCAATTTTTCTCCCAATTTGAAATAGCCAATTGTATTATTTTAGGCTCACCGCTACCACTCCCGCGCTGACTCGGGAGCAGCGAAGACGAACACATGCTGTCCTCCGAAACGTGTGCCATCAGCCGACTGCTTCTTTTCACTCTGCAGGCCCACCATGCAGCCACTTCAGAGCTACAGCATCGGAGGACAACGCAGCTCTAGGTAACTTACAGGCAAGCCCGCAGGCGCCCAGCCAGTCTACAGGGGTCGCTGGTGCGCGGTGAGCTGAGGACACCCCGGCCGACCTAATCCCTCCCCACCCGGGCGACACTCGGCCAATTGTGTGCCGCCCCTTGGGAACTCTCGTCCACGGTCAGCAGTGGAATAGCCTGGACTTGAACCGGCGACTACCAGGTCTCCACGCAGAGCACGTTTACCGGGAGCCCCCTAGGCTTCAGTGTTTTAACAAGATATCTGTATCCAGACACGGGTGTTACAGCAATCCAGGGTTTGGACATACTGTACATTAGCAAACTTAGGTTTTCCGATGTATTGTTTCTGGGTTTAACAGACTATAAAATCAATAACAGACACTCCTGTGAGAATTAGCCTGTTTAATTTCAGCTGTACAGTGTTTGTAATAGGAGTGCTGTAGTAGACTGATATGAGACGTGGTGTTTGTGTGAAACGGGATTCCTAGTGGCTGCCAGCCTGCTCCCAAGCAGTATTGGAAGACACACTGTGTGCTCCATATGAAACAGGAACTCTAGGGCTGCGCTGAACCAAAACAAAAATGCACTTCTGTAGAGCAATCCCTCTAGTTGTACCATCCTTATGCAAACCCTCATTACAACATGTTGGGCTGCATTTTCACCGCATGAAGGCACGACCCAAAACGACTGACTTGCTTTGTTTAGAGGTCTATCGTAAAGACAGGAATGTTTGCATATTAATGCAATGTGATAGTTGTGAGCAAACAGTCACAGCACATACAAGCTGCTGGGAAATGGAATGATATAGTCTCCCTGGGTAAGGGCGTCTGCTAAGAAATACATAATAATAATAAATAGTAAGTGTCACACACGTACAAGCTTGTCTTTACTTGCAGTGCCGTTGTATTTCTGAGTATTTCAGGACAGCACACTGTGACTCTCAAATGTTCTCATTATGTATAATAGATGACAGGTCATTAGTAGTGTGCCAAAGGTTAACCTCAAATGTTAATATTATACACCAGCATGTTCAATTGGCATGATCTTAATCCCACCTGTGTTCCCAGAGGGGATTTACTTGACTGTCTTACAATGTAGCCCAGACTAAATGCAATCTAAATACAGTGGGAAAGTGTCTGGGATCGAGCAGTCATGTTTTACTGCAGCTATATTAAGATCTGATGCCCCAACTGCATGTCAAATTAAATGTGAAGATTTAAAAAGATTTTTTTAATCTCAGTATTTGAGCAATAGAATTTGGAACCATTCAGAAAAAATGCAAACATCATACAGTAACATACAACTTCTGAAATAGCATCTGTAGCTGTATGCAATTTAATATATTTTGATTATTTGTTTTCAAATTGGTTTTATTTATAATTACATTTATAGACAGTAACTCACATCTGCTTTTCTGCATTCAAAAAAATAAAGTACAAAGCTAGTGAAACCTTCTCTTTATATTCAATAATATTTACAATACTGTGTATTGAAATGCAAGGACAAAATATTGACATATCAGAAACTCTCCCCTGCTCTTTTACACAGATCTCATTGTGCTTGACTGGTAACAGGACAGTGAACCTCATATATATATATATATATATATATATATATATATATATATATATATATATATATATATATATATATATATATATATATATCTGTATACAATACTTGCAAATTGAAGCTTTATGGGTGATCTATGACTATCAGTTTACACACCACAGGCACAAAAAGACCTACTTTTTTATATTGTATATGTTCACTTATATAACATGCTTTAGATGTCTTTACTTCTCAAAATACCAGAAGTACCATACTTTGCACGGTGCTAGACATGTTGATAGAAAGATACATACAAGCAGGTAAATCAATAGATCGTAAAGGTTATATTCACTAAGATTTAGCTTTTTCTTATGCTGTAATTTCTTGATTCAAGTATGTCATTCAAATCAGACTGTTGCTTTGAATGCATTTTAACAAAAAACCTGTTTTTCATTTGCTACATTTTGGACTAATAATTTTAGCTTTGAATTTGATTTAACAGCCTCTTTAACTTTTCTGTGGAAGTGAAGTAAGCAGGCTAGTGTGTAGAGGAGCCTTGAGACTGATCTTTCAGCTCACCGCGTGTTGATAGGCTGCAGAGGAACATGATGTCACTGCAAGCTATTATAAGGGCCCTGTCAAAGAGCAAGCCACTTCCTAAATCAAGGCAGAGCTACATTTGTGCTGAAGTGAAGCAGAGTCACAAAGAGAGAGACTCGCAGAATGAAGTGCAATGCTGGATGTTAGGGAAACTGATTCAGAATATTTATGTGTTAAGGGACCAAAGGAATAATACACACATTTGAAGACAAGAAAAACAGATCTCCTTGGGAAAGGAGGTCTGAATACTTTTGCAAAGGTTCCTTGTTATTATTTTCCTAGGATCATGGGAAGTACCTTTACACCTGTGCCATCAAACTATTCAAATGGGTCTCATTATGAATACACGGAGCCACAGATGGTCATATTGGGCATCGTTATGTCTGTGTTAGTGCTTGCCATAGTGTTTGGCAACTTGCTTGTGATCAGTGCGATTGCAAAGTTCCAGAGACTTCAGACTGTCACAAACTGCTTCATAACTTCTTTGACTTGTGCGGACCTTGTGATGGGACTCATTGTGGTCCCATTTGGGGCTTGCTCTATCTTGCTGAAAGACTGGAAATTTGGGAAATTCTGGTGCAGGTTCTGGACTGCTACAGATGTCCTCTGTGTGACTGCTAGCATAGAGACTCTGTGTGTGATTGCCCTGGATCGATATCTAGCTATCACATCACCATTCAGGTACCAGTCCCTGTTAACCAAATGCAAAGCCAGGATTGTGGTTCTTATTGTTTGGGTGGTGGCAAGTTTAATTTCCTTTTTGCCGATCCACATGGATTGGTGGAAATCTAAGGATCCTGTGGCAGAAGACTGCCTGAAAAAAGAAGACTGCTGTGAGTTTTTCACAAACACTCCCTATGCCATCACCTCCTCCATCATCTCCTTCTACATACCTCTGGTGATCATGGTCTTCGTCTACTGCAGAGTGTTCCAAGTAGCCAAGAAGCAGCTGAAGAAAATCGACAAGTGCGAGGGGAGGTTTCTCGGCAAGAGCAACAACGAAGATGTCAAGAACAGCAAACCAGGTCAGAGGAGGACGTCCAAATTTTGCCTAAAAGAGCACAAAGCATTAAAAACGTTGGGAATAATCATGGGGACCTTCACATTGTGCTGGCTGCCCTACTTCGTACTCAATGTAGTTAACGCCAGTGTAAAACTGGACAATATTGAACTCCCTTTTAGGATCCTAAACTGGATAGGATATGCCAACTCTGCTTTCAACCCTCTTATTTACTGTAGGAGTCCAGAATTTAGGCACGCGTTCCAGGAGATCCTGTGTTTGAGAAGATCGCCTTTATACAAGATGGGACAAATCAATGGAGATCCTTACAGTGAACACAGCTGGCAAAATGACCAGCAAGCAAAAGTTAGTAAATTTCATTCTGAGAACTCGATTACTATAGATAGAACAGTGCTGAACTGTAACGGTATCAATCTAAACAGCGGCATTGACACAAATGGGAATTGCAACAGTGCTCTTGCAACAGTCATATAATGTGTTGACATACATGTAAGTGACTTTAAATGATCTGGTAAGCGTTGTTCTTTTTCTATTTTGCATAAATGCAGTGCTTCATTTTTTGTTTTTAGATGTTTTTCACAATGCCATCTTTAAAAGTCAGCAGTTTAGTGTGTGTTATGTGTTGTGTGTTCCATTTAAGGGTCCACTCAAAAATGCATGTTCTTTCTGCAAAGTAGGTACTGAAAATTCGCATTTCACCTACCTCATTGTCCTTATTGTTAGAATAAAGCATTTAAATATGATACATGTCTTGAAAATTGATTCTGTTACAGACCATTTCTTTCCCCCCAGCATTGAATAGTAATGCAGACCTAGGTTACAGTACCAGAAGTAGACTGCCTTAAATATGTAATCATCATTTATGATTGCTTCTTGGGAAACGGAAAAGCACACTGTATAAAGTTACATAAACAAATATATATAAAATGCTTTCAAATTATAAATAGAATTTGGTCTTTAAATCAAAAGAGTTTTGTCAGCATTTTGTATGGCATTAGTCACGTCCATATTTTTATATCTTTAAAAAAAAACTGTTTATTACATTCCAGTTTTTCTTTATGAAAATCTTAAGCAAGAAATGGACTTTCAGTGAACTGCTTGGCAGTCTGCTGCTGCCAAATGGGTAACCTTAAGCGTAGATTAAAAATAACAGGTGCAGATTGTAATTCTCCCTGTGGTGAAGTTGCATTTCTGACCACTTGAGATTTACATTGCCTTTTCATTTGCTGATAAACTTTTAAGGTTAAGGTTAATTTTGTTGATGATAACAATCTTTATTTTTTTGGACTTTATGATGTTTTTTATGATGCTAACTGCAAACAAAAAAAACACGATTTGCAGATCGACTGCCCTTAAATACACAAGCAGTCCCAAGAACACCTTGCATATTTATCCCAAACGTCTTAACGTCTCTGTTGACCATATGCTGTACAGTGTTTATTGTAGGTTTAGCTTATTATTCTCCAGATCTCAAATGAATCTTATAAAGATCAATAGCACATGGCACATCTCTGGGGAAATAGATGTCTGTCTTATTTTTGCATTTAAATATACTGGCATGTTAAGTGTTAAAACTTTGACTGGGATTTTTTACTTTAAAAGTTATTTGTCTGTAAGTGAGCCCTCTGCCAAAATAGATGCTTCTGTTTTAGTCAGATATCAGATATCAATTTCCAGAAAAAAAAGATTCCCCTTAAAAGAATGCAGAAGGTTTTGCCCAATTTATAGGCATTAAAAGGGATGTAAAATTGCACAGCAGGGTGTTAGCCACTTGCATCTATGAAAAGTTTATTTTAAAAGAGGAATCGATTTAGAAAATACAGCAGCATGCAGTGTAAAGTACATCGTTTCTGCTTTCACAGAAGCATGAACCAGGTTCTCCATTTGTAGTCTTGTGTTTTGTGCACATTGGTGATTAATGTTATTCGAAACCAAACTGTAGTGTTTGTGCTCCCCTTGTGCATATTAACAGCGATCAGCGACAGCGTGAATGTGACATTCCTTTCAAGCATAACCAGGGATCAGTGCCAAAAAATTTGAACTTGTAAATAAACCACACTTGCTTTTGTGTTCTTTATTTGAAGTTATTCAGATCCAGCCTAGCTGAGCTTTAAAAGACTGCACCCAGTTAATTTGTTCTGAGTGATCGTTTCACTCTAAAACTCCCCCCTTTGAAGTCAGAAGAAGTGCATATGGCATTGACTGAATTCCTAACCATAGTAGTAAAACAAAGTGAAAAAGCATATGGACTTGTCATAGCTAACGTCTCTAAAATATGTAGAGTGTATTGCATTTCCCCAAAGTCTAGCACACTGAAGCTAACGGAAAACTCACAGAAATGCATTAACCAGAAAACCATTAAATACGTTACAATACTGCTGAGAAAATATATAGCTGTTATGACTACAGTGCAAAACAATACCTAACTGAAACTTTGGCTTTAAGTTTAAAAACAAATTAACAATTATGTTGAAAATTTGAACAAATGTAAAATCCAGAATAACCTAATTTAATCCTTACTCTACAGATTTTTATTATTATTATTATGACTATCAGTTAAGTTATATTTTTTAAAATCTCAGTACTGTATCAATCAGTTAATGGTTTACATGTTTGGTGCATTAATGTGTGAAACTAAATATCATTCTTTACATTGCAATGCAGTTTTGCTTGAAATGCTGTGTAGCATTTGCACATGCTGGCCTCTACTGGCGGTTTTCATATGCACATTTTCTACAAACTCTTAGTGTTGTGGTTTGTAGCACTGTAGGAGAATATATTAATGTGTAATAAACTTGAGGTGAGCAAGCTGATTCATCAAGTCCTAAAACACAATATAATCCCCCAACACCCACCACTAAAGACGCACAGTTTTTTTTTTTGTTTTGTCATTATTATTCTTTATTTAACTAGACTACAGTACTGTATGTTTTAACTCAAAAGGCAGTCTTTAAATTCTAGTAATACAGGGAGTACTGCAAGTCAGACATCATAGGCAATATCATATATTATGTTCTCTGGTAATTCGGACGTCCACACACTGTTGACTGCACCACCCTGCTGACTGTTTCTCTTTGCTTAAAGGCATTTCACAGCTCAAAGAATTAGACAACCAATATTAACAATAATACCTCTGATGCCTGACCGATAGGACACCCAGTGTAATGCAAGACCGTTTCTGAGTGTGTGCTTACATTTGCAGGCTAATGCAGAATATGTTTAGTCTCAAGTGTGTCAATGTGTGTGGTGGGGGTTAGAAGACACATGTATTATGTATACAACATATACTATATGAGGTGCTGGCAATGTAAGATAACGCTAAGGGGTCTCATGGTCTGAAGACAAAGGTGGTGACAAGGACTCAGCTTGCTCACCTCTAGCAAGAATGGTCTCAGCTGCAGCCTGATTAGTTTAATTGTAAAATATGTTTATTATAATTATATGAAGCTCTTTTTGCACAAGGACATTTTTTTTTTTTAATAATGAATATGTGAAGTTCCATTGTACAGTATATTTATGTGGTGCAAATGCTGTCTGACATTTGTGTTTGAAAAATAAAGTGTTTTAACTTACATTCAGTGGGTCTTGGTTTTCATTCAGCTTCAAATGTGTATCACATTTAGGTACATAGTAAATGAAGGGAACATGCATTGCAAACTGTGTGGTTAGCCTGGCATCCTGAGAAGACGACTGCACATTGAAATTAGAATATAACCACAGAGGCATCACCTAGAATTTTTGCATTACGACGTAATTCTTTATTATATAAAGAAAGGAAAGTGGGCCATTTGGTTATGATAAGCATCCAGCGGTGCTGTACATTAAAACTGTGCATGCCATTAAACCTCTGAAACCAATCAAGCACAAGAACACTAAATCTCCTTTAGTGTAAAAACAACCAAAACGTCTTTGTCTGAGAGTATCTGCATTCAATTTCCTTGCTGGTTAATTGCAGAAAACCTCTCTTGCAAATGGGCTGTGCAATTAACAGGCACATGCTTTAGTTATACAGTCATATATTTCTTAGCTGATGTAACTTGTCAGATTTTCTCTAAGTGCAGATTCACACACGTGTGGATTCGTATGGATCATCGTATAATTAGGAAGGTGTTTTTGATGCTGAGTAGTTTTTTATATATATATATATATATATATATATATATATATATATATACATTACTACAAACATTTTCCATCTTACCTGAATATTCCAAATTGAAACAAGCAAAGAACCAAAAGATTATCAACAGAACAAAATCAGGCTTTTAATGTGGCCAGTGTTCATAAGGAAATATTGTACAACCTTAGCTAGTACTATTACTGTACAGTAAGATCAGACATTTTCAAATAAGAGTGTTTTAATCTGTGATAAGTGCTCACAAAGTCAAACATGCTGGCGTTTATAACCCCTGCCTTATGTTTTCAACCTCAAAATGTTGCTTCTCACAGGAAGTGATGGAAGTGTAACACAGTGTCACCGTTGGATTTTTATTTCCACTTTCACAATACTGTTTGCTATAGTTTAATTAGCATCATTTAGATTAGTATTCTTATTATTTATTATAATCATTTTTATTTTGTTTATTCACTATTGACATATTCAGAGGATGTCGTAGATATCTAGTGATTGACAGCTGTCCTTACAGGGTGGGAACAAGATGGCATTGGAAGTTTTGATTAATTCCATTTGTGGTGTATTTAAAAAAACAAGCTATGAGCTTAAAGGTCTTGGTTTAATAAAAGCAGGTTGAAATTGCAATGTTGCACGAATGATGATCTGTGTCAAAGTTGAACTATTCTGCTTTATATTTATTTGATACTACAAAACTGAAGTTCACATGTTACCTAATTAATAATTTCAATGTACCATCTTCTGTACAGTAGAGGGTTTGGTGGTGATTGGCTGGTCATGTAGCCAAAAAGCAACTAAACAGCACTATTCAGGTAAGTGGGGACTGGTGGTGCTGTGCTTGGCTGCCTCGGGCCATCCCGACTATATGCTCTTGTGTGTTCCCTCAGGACACCTGGACCAGAGCCATTGGAGTAATTCAAAGTCCAAAGTAATATATATTTGTGTAGAAGCACTGTGACAGGATGGACCGAGGTTTGAGACTCAGAGACAGTTTTAAGTTCAAAAATAAAGTTTTTAATAAACAAAAATACAAAATAAATAGGCACAAGGGCCAAACAAAAAGGTTTAAACATAAAATAAACACAAAGCAAAAAAGCAAAACTTACAAAAATAAAGGTTTCCAGGCTGGGCGTTGCCTTCACTGGAACAAAAAATCACAGCACCAACAAAACACACCTTCTCCTCTGGAACTCTCCTCTACAACTCTCCAACTCTCTCTCCAGCCAGGGCCTCTCCCCTGGCTTTTATTCCCTGTGGCTGGAGCCCAATGAATCAATAATTGCTAATTAGTCAATTAGGGCTCCAGCCACATTCTCACATGTTTTCCTGGCAGGGAGGAATTTTAACCCCCTCCCTGCCAGTCCCAACATTGATCATAAAGACGGGGCAGTACCCCGTCACAAGCACCTACAAAAATCCAGTGATTCTGTGTCAAGTTCATAAAACAGATAACTCTTTCTCTACTGTCACAAGGTACAGAAATCTGGGTTATTCATGCACATTTACAAACAAGTTTGTTTTTATCCTAGCATTTTATCAATCATTTGTGAAACAACAAAGTAAAGTTCAAAGGGGGACTAGTGTATATTTGCGAAATATAAATGGAAAAGCAGATAGCGACCCTTGTCCTGTTTGTTCTTTGTTCATGCCAGGGTCAGCCAGTCTACCTCAGGTCATTTCCCTCAAGGCTATACGGGAACAGAAAATGTTTGGTTCCATCTTGCATGATACCCAGGCTGTGACAAATGTGTTCCCAGCAGCTCGAACAAAAACAAAAAACAGAATTGGTAACATTTCCATTAAATGCCTTAGTTATAACCAGATTGCTACAGCAATATTGTTGATAACATCTGTTATAACATATTTATAGATACAGTACTGATTGCTGATCATAGCCACATTAGTTAATGTCACAAATACAAATGCCCCAGTGTTAACTGTATAACGAAATCCCAATATAACCCAACACGTTTGAAAAACTCAGTGTTCTCTGGGAATGTGTAACAATAACTGTGATACCACAATCACTAGATGGCTTCAGCGTGTCAAGGATGGACCACTTGTGTATAGTACATGGATTGCTCTGGGGCACTGTTACCTTTATAGTGCAATGCAAGTATTTTTTAACTGCTCTGAGACAACATGTTTACTGTAAGTCCATACATTCCTCTAACATGAGTCACATAAAGAGAATGCTGTCCGTGTCTCTGCAGATGGGCTGTGTCAGCAAACGGTTTGGAATAATGACAAGCTTTTAGACAAAATACCTTGAGGTGATAAAATTACAGGGGATGTACCACCATTTTTTCTGCTTTCTTCACTCAATGTATTCCACAGATGAATGTCATTAAACGTCTTCTTTAGGATTGTGTACACTATACAGGCAGTGACCGTATTGAATTACATATATGAACATCAAACTACCTTAAGCAATTGACCAGTGCAGATGCAACCATTCAATAAGACATAACATTGTTAAGACACAAAAGTTACAGTATTTACTGCATATAAAATAATATAACAATAGGTTATAGTGGCCCTCTGGCCCAAACTGCACGAGATGACATCTGTTACACAATAAGAGACTCCCCACGCACAACGCATTAACGTATAGAGTGTGGATGGGGAGGTAGCCTATTGTTCCAGTATTATTGTGAATGGTATGTGTTTTTTTTTGTTTTGCTACTGTATTGAAAAGTGCTTGTGCCTCTATTACAGGATAGAAATATATATATATATATATATATATATATATATATATATATATATATATATATATATATATATATATATATATATATAAACATATATATATATATAAAACAATTATATCAGCACTTTCATTCTTTCTATTCCTGTTCTCCTCAGTGACAAAGAAACAAACACTGTTTTACATGCTTGGTTTCAATAGAAATATAATGCTGGATGTGCAAGTCTCCTGTCTGACAGGATTTATGGCGCCGTTCAGCAAGCACACGTCTCCTATGTGAGTAGGTCAGCAGGATTTACTTATGCTGCTGGCTGGAGGTTGGTCTGCCACAGAGCAACCCAGCTTATTAAGATTCCAGCTCTAAATTGCTAGAGGACTCAACTTGTCCCTGATAGCAGTATGCAGGGATTATAATTTGATAAATATACTGTGCACTCTGCGTATAATGCACATGACTTTGCTTAATGCTCACCTCTTGTATACCGCTCCATCAAAAACACAATTTTATACTATAAATAATACACTAATGTCTTATATACAATGCACAACCTGTTTAATATGCAACAATTCTAAAATATTGTGTAACAGGATGTGTCTTATACACCAAAGATTATGGTAGGTGTTGACCAAACACCAAACATTTCTTTTCAAATATTGATCCACTAAACAGGCAGTAGACCTTTTTCTTATTGACTTTTGCTTGATCCCAGACGGTGGCTTTCAAAGTACAGATCATTTTTTAAGTTCTCCAGGATTACTAATCAGTGCTCGTATTATAGGATGGGGGGTCTTCAAGTTAACTATCAAATAAAATAAAAAAAATCAATAGAAAACAATCTCATGATTTTTTTATATCTCAGACAGTTATGCATGAGAACAGAGATTATATTTTGTACACAATTTTCTTGAGGCTAACATTTTTATATTCAACAAAGAAGTCTGTGAATAACTTTAGGCATTTACTCAATGAATCATGATACATTTCATAAGTAGCACACAAAATGTGATAAATATGTGAAACTATTAGAACTATTAAACTGAATACTGTTTCACCAGTTATCCAATTAGAGAGTGTTTGTTTATGTGAATTGACCCCCTTTGCTCACATGGTTACATGGTGAGGCTCCAATGCATTCCATTGCATTATGATGCAGTAATATTCTTAATACAGTAGTTCCAAATGAAGTGACAGAACTCAAAAAGAACAGTGAAGGGGAAGTAGTAAACTTGGTGTCAAATTAAACTTTTTAGCTGTGAACACATGCAATAAACAGAGCCATGGGAAGCAGTATTTATTGTTGAATAATGAAAAGATATTTGAAAGGAGTAATAGCATGCCCCAGAGGACTAATTAATAACTGTTACCTCTTGAAATCCAGTGCTATATGCCACAAAATCATTATAGAAACATAATGGGAACATTGCAAATGATGTAGCCACGTAAGAAAATTGTGTTTCAAATAAAGAGTGGTGAATATATACGAAGCAGTGTGTCTTATTAATGTGCCTGCAACATTATTCCTGGATTTTGGTTCGCAAATCCATACAGAGTGCTTTTTCCTTATGAAGCACAGTCAGATATAATTAGATTCTATTTTGCTTTGAGGGCAGCATGGTGCATTGTCTGAGGTGTGTCAAGCAAACCAGGACTGCAGTATAGCAGATAGGCCATTTACTCTTTGCAAATAATGTAAACTGCAGAGCTGATGGAGCACTGTTATAATAAACCCGTGTGGGATCAAGCAACGCGTTGTTCTTCAGCACACCAATTATGAGAAATGTGCTACTTTAGGATACTTGATTTTTCAGCTTGTCAAAAAAATAATGAAACTGTAGGACATAAACATAGCTTACTATGCTATATTTCCCCTTCATTGATTGAAATGTGTATTCGTTTTACCAGCAAGCTGATACCCATATCTGTATACTGTAATGTAAATTCCATTGTGTTTCTGTCATCAAAGTAAAAAGACAGCAATAACAATCTATTACTGAAGTGCTGTGTTAAAGCATACAGGAACCAAATTTGGTAATAGACAGAGACCTTTAATGGCACATACACAAACACAATAAAACATTCCCCATAGTAGTATACATAAGACAATAAAGCAGTTCACTGTAATTAATTTGCAGAAACACAGATGAGGATCTGTTTAATGGAAAGTCCTGTTGATTGTATTGTTACAGGTTTGTCTTTCTCACAATCTGTACCTAAAAGGTGATCTCACACACACGTGCAAAATGCATGTTTTTAATATAAAATGGGTGCTTTGCTAAGAAGTGTCACAAAGTAAACCAATCACAGTGCTCAATCCATAACTTCAGCACAATGTTACCATTAAAACAGACATCAATCAATACACAATCTCTGCAACTTTGAATTGGTTTAGTGCTTGTGCAATGTGTGTGTGTGTGTGTGTGTGTGTGTGTGTGTGTGTGTGTGTGTGTGAAAGGTGAAGCACGGTAGCACTTGCTACAGTCAGACCCAATGCCACACAGTTCTTCGTGATCGCCTCAATTCTGCCATTGAGCTTTGGACTTTGCTTCAGCCAATTGTGCTGAATTGAGCTGCATTGTGTCCCCAACCTCAAAAACCAGTCACTCTTCCACTACAGGTTTGCTGTATCCCATCACTTGATCACATCTTGCTTCTTGTAGCTACCAGTCTGACCCCTTTCTGTGATAAATCCACCCATTTTTCTTTCTCATTCAATGCTTTTCCTTTGGTTATTTTTCAGTTGCTACTTCTACCCTTATATAATGTCACAGTGCTTTTACATGAAGAAGGATATGTTGTATGATTAGGATACATGGCATGAGTTAAGAACATGTCAAAATGTAGGTTGAAAGGCAAGCCATCCGTCCGTTACAAAATTGAGAGTGCAGACTTTCAGAAATTTTAACTTTTCCGCTAATGATTTGGGTATACTTGCCACGTCTTGTGAAACTACATTCAAATATGACCATGTAGGGTGCAGTTAAATCAGTTTTCTCTTTGTTCTCTAGTGGTTTAGCTCTTTAGAAAGCTACACTGTCCTAATTTGCTTCCACACCACATTCCTTGGTACAGCACCACCACACTGATCAAAGCATCTGTTCATTTGTACTCCTGATAGATCCAGCAGGAGGATGGGCATCATTATAGTTACTAACAACAGGTGAAAATAAGTGTTTTAAAGCAAGGCTTCTGGTTGAATAGGCATGGTTCAAAGGTCCATTGAAAAATAGTGTTTAAGCAGACTCCTGCCACCAACTGCATATTCAGAATGCACAGTAAAGGGACAAGTTGAAGTACATCCAGAAGGCATTACAGGGAAATATATTGAATGAAAGGCAACCACAATATGAACAGACCCAGCTAGAAACAGTATGAAATCTTCAAACAATGGCACAGGGGAGAACCATTGTGGGGAGTATTAAGAAAGATCTAATCATGCTACAGTAAATGACATCACTGTGTTTAACGGGGACGTATTGCTTACTCTTTTTTTCTTTCTTTCTGTGTCAGTTGTGGGGGCTAAGCAATGCTGCATGTTTTGTTTCTGTGGGCGTACTCTGCCGGTTCTCCAGCAGGGCACTTTTTTTCTTTGGTCTGGGTTTTCTTCACCCTCCAGCCTGGTGACCAGCTTGCTCTTATGTTCTTTTTCTATACATTCTCAAAAGAATGTCATGGTTTAACTTCTTCAAAGGACTCTTTCCAACAGCACCCCCAACCCCCTTATAAATCACTTCCTATAGGACCTGGACCTCAAGTCCCTCCAACTGTCCAGATTTTAGTTTCGAACCGGAGTAAAATATTTGTTTTTAAAATGTGTTTTCCAATGCACATAAGACAATACTTACAGGCAGTCCCTGAAGCTTATATACTGTATAAATAGTGTATTCATCACTGTGAAACAAAAAAAAACAGGAATACCACTCTTCCAACTTTCTCATCCAAGTCCTGACAAAGCCCAAATTTGCTTGGCTGCAGGCATCCATGTATTTATGGCTGTTTTAACTATTTCAACCTGGGTATTCTGCACAGTAAAAAAAAAAAAAAAGTAAGAAAGAAAGAAAAATTCGTAACACACATTTTTTGCTGTAAATGCCTTTATATTTACATAAAAATGCTGTAAACTGAAAAATGTACAGAAAATGTGCGGTAAAAAAGCAATGTGCTATTGTTGCATTTTCCATAATTTTGCATAATTGTTTGGCATAGTGGAGGTGATTTGGGCTGAAGAATGACATAATGTACTTTCCATAATGAAGAGACATCTTGAATTGTGCTTTAGACTAGATTAATGGCATAACTTTAGGCAGCAATTTCTGTGTGATTTAATCTCCTTAAAACAGGCTATTTAAATAAACTGAGCTGATTATTTTTGTTATTCATAAAATAGGGTTAGTTGAAAATGTCCTTATGAATTCAATATAGATAGTTAGACCCAAGTAGTTTGCAAACCTGACCTTAGAATGTATACAGTATGCATTTGAATGTGTATTACATAGCTATAGCTATGATTAGGGTTATTAAAGCTAAATTAATGTGGCATATACATCATGCAGATTACAGGGTTTTTTTTTTTTATTATTATGTGCACATATTTTTTAGGCAGTACAGTACTTTAATGTATTAACAAGACAAATGCTGTTATTAACATGTCCTTTTTTCCGGTAAAGTAACTATTGGTTGCAATGATGGAATGGTTGCAATTCATTATTTGTATTCATAGTCTGTATTTTCAGAGACAGTCAAACCGATGACTAATAATTCCTTTTGTATTTATCCGACCTTTCAATCAGGATACACGCTGGATTCGTGTTGCAAAGTACAGCACAACAGCTTTACAGTGCATTGGGCATTCCTTTTCAAAATATAATAACTACAGATAACATTCACCTTCTCATTATCATCAGTGGGGATTCTGAAAGCTTTTCATCAGAGATATAATCTCACATGGTAGTGCAGTCAATAGGTATCATCTGGAATAGGAGAATGGTCTGACTCCCAGTGCTGTTTATGCAGCTCTGTTTACCCTATTTCTGGCATTGACTCCATACATGCTTGCTCGATTATTGAAATCAAATAGGCAGATCAGCAGCTCTTTTATACCCTATTCACTCTACCTTCATAATGCACAATCATCACATGTGAATGAAGTGAATGGCAATCGTGTAGTTTCAACGCATGTTTATTCTGTGTTACAGTGTTTAGCGTTTATGGATGAGGTGTTAGATCTGGGAGCGTTGATTATTTGAAAGCCTCAGGAATGTTGTCTGAGTTCTGGGTAGTTTTGCAGGATCTTGCTTGAGCAGTCCACTACCAGATGTTTCATACACGCAGTTACCATAAAGTACCTAAAGTACTTCTTCTATAAAATTACCAACTTTGGTCAACATTGGTAAAATGAAAAACAGCTATCTGATTAATTAGTAGTAAGAAATGTGTTTGTTTTGTTGGATATCAATCTCAGACTACGTAAGGTCTTTTATAACAAGAACATTACATGTTGGAATGTACTGATTACTAATTGTTAATTCCTCTTCTTGCATCTAAAGCCAGAAACCCGTCTGCAGAACTCAATTGCAGAGCGTCTCAAAAGACATCATTCTGTTTCATACATGGAATCATTCCAATTTGACTCAGGATGTGATTGCATTTCAATGACAAACTGCCTTCCGGGCAGCAACTTCAAAGCCATAGTCAAAATGTTTGTAATGATTTTAACAAAAATATTGTTTAAAGAAACACATTTTAAGAAAGCATATACAAATCAAAAATAAAAGTTGAAAAAGAACTTCAAAGTGGATTTATTTTTCCATAAGCAGTCCCATGTCCAAGACAATCCGATGGACAATCCGAGAACGATTCAGGCAAAGCCAGTTACTAAAGGACCAATTCCTTTAACGCACACAATTTCAACAAGCACACACAGGGGTCTATTTTAATGATATAAAGAGCGACTGATCTTAATGCAGGCCCTCACTAATACTGCATGTCTGTTTAATGAAGAACGTTGTTACAATAGATACCAACTCATTGATCGCAATGGCAGCATACGCCAGTGCCAGCGCACTATTAGGGCCGTTGCATAATACCAAAATACAATGTGCTGTTTCCAGACACCAACTGTGCTTCAATAAGTCTTTATATGATGTGTATTACACATCAGCGTCCATGAAACTCTGAACCCTGTTTAAACTGGCGACAGTGAGGCTCCGTTTCTTGTGTGCATATTGGCTGCCTGTCTACATGTGTAAACCTCTTGGAAAGGACCACACACCAGACAGCTTGTCCCAGATCTTGCTGTGGAATTTGCAGCACATGATGTGGTACGGAACAGAAATGTCACAGAAAATAATCACTCTTACTGCAGTGGTTTAGAGGACAGATCTCAAACCCCAGTGCAAACTTTAAAGTTGTAAGTATAAAAAGTTGTCAGGATGTTAACAATGTAAAGACAAATTACAGGACTGTTATTTAAACAGTTGTAGCAGCACATGCTATATTTTTTCTGAACTAGAGCTACGTACTCTTTAAGCATGAGAGCTTGCTGGTGGGACCCTGAATAAGTAAGTTTCCGACGTATGCGAGCAGAGCGTGTTTAATGTTAAGCCAGTTCAATGGGTACACGATGCAACTCATTCGTCACAATGGCAGTAGCAATTTCCCCTGATCATTGCAATGTGGTAAATGTATCACCAGTCAAATGAAACACATTTGTACTTGAAATTGTGTGTCATATCTGTGCAGCTGTATTTGACACTTGGTTGAAGGCATTTTTATTTGAATACTTTTTGGTGATTGTGAAAAACTGCAGAATAACTGTAACATTCCGATGTAACAATTGATCGTTTTATTTCATGATGCACCTATAAAGGAACCAATTCCATTAGAAATGCAAAGGGCATCAAACAGTACAGCTGCTGTGCCTGCACAGTGTGTACTGTGAATAGAACCCAAACACAACGCTGTTTCACTCACTGAGATATCTCATTACAATTGTATTGTGTAAATACATCAAGTGTTTTATTTCTATGTAACTACAAACAGCAAGTTAACATAACAGAATGCCCTCTGTGCACTGGTGAAGAGAAAATGGAATATGACAGATCCAACCACTGTATAGAAACAGCACAACCAAATCCTTATTATTAGAGTCCTTATTATTTAGGAAGATGATAATCTTGACCGTGGACATGACCTCTGCAGCTCAGGGAACAGCAAAGAAGCTTTCATTAAAATCTACATTTACTTTATATTTCACATTCATAGGCAGCACTATTTCAAATGACTGCATTATTTAGAATTCGTGGGTGATTTATTAGTGTCAAAAGGTTTTACTACAGTTCTCATTATACTAACCAGTTTTTGTATGCATAATACATTAACCTGTTTCTGGTTTTCAATTAATAATATCAAGATTGATGTTTTAGTTAGCCAGCACATCTGCACAATGCATGTCTTTCAGTCAACCTATTTTCCAGGGAGTTCACCTTATTGACCGATGCAATGGGTGCTCAACATCTTTTATGATAAGCCTCTGGTCTCAGATTACACAATTGTAGTATACGGTACCATTTTGGGTAACAAGAATGATTCTGAACAGCTGACTGTTAGGCGTTATTGTTTTTTCTTCATCTTAAGTATCTATTTTAATTTCAGTAGTCCATTTGGGGGGTTCTTTTGCTGTTTTGATATTTTACTTTAGGTTCTTTTGATATTCTGGCAACTAGGTCAAATTTACCAGATTTGCTGGAACCAAGTAGCATTTAAAATTGTAAACTTGTATCATATATCTATATATGTCATTGAGAAGAGATGCTGCTGCCTGCAGCTGCTCCAGCCAGTTTACCAATCGGATTCCCATTAGACTAACACAAGTCTCTTGATCATTAACATTTTTTGTTCTGTAATTGAACTCAAGGCAGATTTTGTTAAAACAGCTAATCCATTTGGTATCTCCAGAGCTCCTCAGAAGTTAAACCATGTCAATTGCAATCCAATAAAGGACTGTCCAGCTCCACATGCCAGGCCATTTATCTTGCCTTGCTGGTCTGCCCACTCTTATGGCTATCTTATAGCAAAGCGCGCATTTTTCTACAAAGGGAGCATTCACAATATCTTCTAGAGATACTGGAAAATAATGTGTGGTTTTCCATTTTCTAAACAAGACCCCCATACAGGTATATGATCTTTAAGTGGGGACTGTCGTGTTGTGCAGTGCAGCCTTAATACATTACATTATGAAAGCTGGCTTTGATCCATGTGCAACTCTAGAGTTTAGAAAATGAAAAAAGTCTAGCAACCATTATTACAATAAGTAAAAGAAATGCTTTTATGCATCTCAAAAGACAGGTCTATTTGGTAATGTGTTTCTGCTGTCGCACTGGGCCATTGAACAGTGTATATATGGCTGTGCATGGTGTCTGAACAGAGGAGTTTTGAATGACTGATCCCCATCAAGAAAATCAATATTACAGTAGATATACCATACAAGTAGAAAAACGATCGTACTTTTCTGAATCAGATAACGTGAGTAGTTAATTATAATTACCATAATAACAGCATATGGCCTTTTGAAGTGGCTTATGAGACTAAACATGACATGGCAGCAGTGTGGAGTAGTGGTTAGGGCTCTGGACTCTTGACCGGAGGGTTGTGGGTTCAATCCCCAGTGGGGGACACTGCTGTTGTACCCTTGAGCAAGGTACTTTACCTAGATTGCTCCAGTAAAAACCCAACTGTATAAATGGGTAATTGTATGTAAAATAATGTGATATCTGTATAATGTGAAATGATGTATAATGTGATATCTTGTAACAATTGTAAGTCGCCCTGGATAAGGGCGTCTGCTAAGAAATAAATAATAATAATAATGATACTAAATTACAAAACTGGTGTATAAGGCTACAGACACATTTGATAATTTTGCACTTATGCAAACTGCTTTCTACGTTTTTATCAGCACTTTTGCATTGTGCCCAGCACATTTAACTTTTAATTGATTAGGTTCATATGGCATTTTTATTTTTATCTTAAAAGTGTCTATAAAAATACTTGCTTGAATTATTTTCATAAATGAAAATGGCCGTCAGATGAATCTGTTGACTGACTGTGACCATGTGTGTTGTTTTGGGGCAAGGAAGATAAACTGGAAAGCAATATGCACAAAAACGAGGAAGGGAATGAGCCGGCCACACACGGGAGGTGTGACATCATTTTAAGAAAAGCATGTGATGTATATGTAAGTTTGGAACCTGGTCTAACCTGGGTTGTTGTACAGTACAAATGATTGGTTGTTAACTTTTGATAGATAATGTATATGGACAAGTAAAGGTAAGGAGCTGAAATGAACTCCAAATTGCGACTGATTCTGAGTTGGTAAAGTCACTGCACTTATTATTGCACTGGAACCAGAAAGCAAATTCAAGTCACATACTGTAGGCAATACTCATTTAATTTCCAATTTCGTCTGGGTTGCTGAAGCTGGGCTGCTGAATAATGCAATCTAACAGAACAATGAAGGTGCATGAAAGGTTTGCTCGAATTACAAAATGTTTGCATTTCATAAAGGATAAATAGTTTATTAAGAGCACATTAAGGTGGTTTCAGGACTGTATTTAATAAAAAAATGTATGTTTTATTTTCAAAAGGAAAAAACAAATTTCTCTTGAAAACAAATTCATTTATGTTAAAGCCTCTTTGTCTGAGTTCAAAATCCAATTTATTTGACTACAGACATCACAAATGCAAGTATATAAATAAAGTTAAAGCATTATCGTGAAATCAAAGGAAGAACAGATAACTGAGCTTTATCTGAAGTGTTAATAGGGGTAAGTCTGTCACTGGCTGAACCTGGTACTGTACAGGAGCTAAAGCAGCTGTTTTTTTTTGTTTTTTTTTAACAGGTATTTTTTCAATGTGTGATCCGTTATCCACATTTCCCCCAGTCTAACAACATGTAAGTACAGTGCATTGTCAGGGGAATGTTTCACAAGTGTGAAATGCTTGACCCTGAGTTGCCCTTATGTTTTGTAATTCTGCTTTACCCATGGATATACTGTGCAATTACCATAGTTTGCCATGTTATATGCTTTACCATACCTCACTATTCTTTACAATGCTTACCTGTGCTTTACCATGCTTTCAATATGCTTTATTGGACTTATGCTTTTACTACAAGAACCATTTATAAGGGAGTACATGCACTTCAACCATTCAAAAGCTGTTCAAATATTAAATTTTTTAATTTATGGAGAATATCAATGTTTTTTCTTTCTTAATCTTAACTTGTATTTTAATTTCAGTACACCGATATACTGTAGGATACATACAGTAAAAGTAGTTCAGAAGAATCTTCACTTTCTTGCGTATCATAAATACACACAGTAGTTTTTAACAAACTGAAATACCCTATCTGCTGTTTCTTTTGTTGTTTTCCCATTTTACTTGTGTATGGTTCTTTTGATATTCTGGTAACTTGGTCAGATTTACCAGCTTTTCTGCAACCAAGTAACATTTCAAATTGTAAACCTGCACCATGTATCTATACATGCAAGTAAACATTCATGCACACTCTTAATGTATTAGCAGTCCAGAACTAAACTAACCCAGCTACTGTACTGTGACAATGAGTCTCTGTTACGGCTGATAAAAAAAAAAAATCCATGGTGTGGTTACTGACACTGTGTTATCTTTATACAAGCAGGGAAAAGGCTATTTATACAAACAAATTTAAATGTATTTGAATGTTGTATTCCAGGCTTTTTTGTTTGTTTGTTTGGTTGTTTTGTACGATATGTGTACGCATACCATAGCTTCTGGCGGTAATAAAGCTATACAGTAAATGGCTGCTGAGCAGCTAACTACACTATAAAGGAATTTACAAGCCATGTGGAAAAAAAATGGAATGTTTTCTGCATCTAATTTGTGACATTAGAAATGAGACGATAGTTAATAATTGAATTGAAGGCTGTGTCGCAGTCCCCAAAACCACAGTGTACACAGTCTCACATGCACACCGTGGTGGTTTGTATTTCCCTTCTTTGATAAGTCTGTTTTAATGTGCTTTACGTGCTTTCTTCATTTCTAGTTTCGTGCCATAGTCAAATGTAACATACCTGGAGGCCTGATCTGCGTTTGTTTTGTTGGAAGCAAGTGCTAGCACCAGCCACTGATCTGCCATTTTGGATGAAGTTTCCTATTGTTTTTCAAAAGAGTACACTGCTTTTCATATGGGGCTTAGTTATATTAAGATACTTTGCATTTTCAAGCCTGCATAGTACATTACGTATGTCTGTGGCAGGCAAAGAGAACTGAAGCACAGATCCTGAACTCATAGTCAAAGCAACTTAACAAGGGCTTACTGTATCTAAAAGCTAAAAAAAACTGTTTGAATCATACAAACAGATAAGGGAGATATGATGGCACAGTACTTTCTCTGGAAGTCAACTTGTGATAGTCTGGAGCTCTGGGTGACAAAGCTTCTTTTTTTTCTCCCCATTTGACTTATTCACTCCATTTTAATCCATTTGATTCAGCTTTTTCAAATATTCTTTGTGGTCTAGTGATAGCTAATGGGGCAGGACATTTTTTGGGCTCTAGTCAGCTTAAGTTATTTCTGTTTTGATTACTGGCTTTCTGTTTTCACTATAACGTTTTGCTGTAACAGTTTAAATGTAGCTATTAGTCACCCCTTTTAGTTTTACTTGCACTTAATTAAGTCATTATAAATCCCTCTAAGGTCTGTTTGTCATTCATAAATATACATACTAATTAACCATTTTCCAAAGCACAGTTAGGATATTTATTATGTCGCTCCATAAATTGGTTACAAAATATGTTAATGGGACCATGTAGAATTACCAATAACCCAACTGAGACGAAGTCCTTTCTAAAGTTGAGCTGAAGTACCAGCAGCCTGGGCTGTGCTTGTTTGGTGCCATAAAAAATAATTGCAGAATTCCATTTCAGTCAAGAAAGAAAAAAAGGGATAAAAGCTTTTATTGTTTTTTCGAAGCCAAAGTGCAGATGCAGATCCTGTACTGCAGCAGCCCAATACAGGAGAGTGCAGGGGAAGGTCAGGTAAGAATCGACTGTGCGTATTCTGTTCTAAATGGCAGGAAGGTAGTTATTGTTTCCTTCATTGTGCCTGGGTATAACCACTGTACATTTACTGATGTCATTCCTGTCAGGGCTGTTATAATACAGCAACATTTTCTTGTTGCATATATTTAAAATCAGATGCCACCTGAGCTCTCAGTAAGCTCTGGAAGGGAGCTCTGTGAAACAGGCTTTTAAAATGAACTGTTTTCCTCCTAGTTCTTGCTGTACTCATCGAAGGTGATTTTTGCAGCAGCTTCAGTTTGATACTGGAACAAGATGGGAGTTAGTTTTACAGATTGTTTTTACTATTCAGTAGACAACAAGACAGTGAACTGTATGTTCAGCCAAGACGGAAATCATTGCCTAGAGAAGTGGAACATTTTCAATTTATTTGCAATTTTGTGAACTCTGGTGAAGATGCACAGATGGTGTTGACTGGCTCTTCGTTATACTGTTAAGTAAAATATCCTCATTTTCTTGTATAAAAATTGCTATTTTCTTCAGAATAATTAGCACCCTTCGTTCCTGGTTCTCTGGTAGGCATGCTTATACTGAATTCAAAGTTCCCTTGAGGGTAACGTTTTTACATTCATTGTGGTATTTAACTGTTTCTATTTTGAACTATAAAAAGTGTTTCTACTACAGTCCCTGAGGTGCAGATACATAAAGCTATTTTACATTATTTACTCATTAAAACATAAACAACTAATACTATACTACACAGGGCTAGCATAAAGTCGATTGGCATACATCCACACATGCCATGCCTTGCTAACGAAGCAGAGTTTTGATACTGGTACAGAGCAAACCATTCCTTTCCTACTTTATACTTTGTGTCTACAGTGCTTTGTCATTCTTGCCTTTGGTTTACTACACATTGCCATACATTTACCATCATTTACTGTAGTACAATCGTGACTAATGGTCCCTGATGCTGGTCCTATTGCCAGGAGGTGGCAGCCTTTTTTCTGGGTTAAGGAAGAATAAATAAATAAAATAGAATGACACCACATCAAACAAAGCATGCTGTGCTATCGGTACAGACCCACATTGAGTGGAGAGCTATTTATGCTTCTTTATCAGATAATGAGGTGGAATGAATATTGACTGGATAACACAGAACACGCTGTATAAACCAGTCATATATTGCCCTCTGCTGGAGAACACATGCAATGCAGAGAAAAAGCAAGCCACCAGCCCCTTTCTATTAAACTGTCTATTAAACTCATACTTTGTGAAGCATAGCAACAGTGGTGCTGTTAAAAAACTAAAAGGACACACATAGGTCTCTTACATTCAGCTAAGTGTAAGTATGTCTGTATATGACAAATGTGCTTATTCAGTCAGGGATCAAGTTATTATTCCAAAAGAAAGCATTATTGTACATCACTCTTACATGTGTGTTATGGTCCTAGGATACAACAATCTTATTACAGTCCATAGTGACAGCTGGGGACCTACATTTTTCGTTAGCTTGTAGATTTGCCCTTTTCCCTGGAGTTAATGCACAGCGCTTTACAGTTTTCCTTACATAAACCTCATTTAAAGAGGAGGTGATAGATCTATCTGTGTTCTTGTGACAAGGCACAGCTGCAGGCTTTCTACTAGAAGCTACAAGTAAAGGAACTTTGGAATAATAAATTACAAGACTCTGAGAAATTACTTCATGAATTGTTTTTTTTTTTTTTTTTTTAGAAACAAATACATTCTATCAATTTCATTGGCATTGAAAAGACTAAAATTATCCATCCTAGCTGGTTTAGAATGCGTAGCAGTAAATCAAACACATTCAATGTGAGATGCAGTGCCAACAGTTCAATTTCTTCCACCCTTCTCCAATAGCATATTCACACATTAACAGTATGGTTAACATCCAATCAGAGCAGTTCCATGTGATTCCGAGTCACTGGTGTAATGTGATAATAACTTTATTTACACACTGTACATTCCATTTTCACATACTTTACATTAGAAGCACTGCAGGGTTCACAGTACAGCTCTGACCCATAGGTAGATATTTACAACAAGATTTATTGAGAGAACAATGGGGAAAGGGCTTAATTAAAGACTTAATTAAAGACTGAAGAAAAAAAAAATTATTTTATTATTTTCAAGTTTGAGTTTGTGTTTCCAAGTCCTTATAAAACACATCTTTGAGTTGGACTCTACCAACTCCGATTAAAATTGTTGACAAGCAGTAGATGGTGCAAGTTTGGACAAACATGACACAGAATGTCTGTTCACGTACAAAACAAGTTACTACATAACAATTACTGGCTGTATTCACAAGATAAAGAAACAAAGATATTTTGGTACATGAGCCGTTGTTCCATAGTGCATGACCCACTCAATAAAAAAAAAGTCTAGTTCTTTTTACCATAACACTATGTACTGTACAATGTGAACCAGACTGAACTGTATATTTCAAAACATGTACAGCCCTTAAAGCATCACAGTTTGTATTGTTAGCAGAATGTGTCTGTGTCTGGGGCCGGTTCTTTCCTGAGAGCTTGTGCATTGCTCATGAAAAAGCTGTGGAGCTTCTCATCTGGCACGTGACTAGCATGTATCTCTGCAAGCTTTATGTAAATGATGTAAAGCGCTTCTTTGTTCTCAAGTTCTTCAAGTGCTGCAGCCAGGGCCAGGTTAAAGTAACCTGATGCATCCAAGGCATCCTAAAAACAATACAAAAAGATCTGAAAATTGTCAATCATTGAAAATAAAAAAATAAAAAATGTACATACATAAACATGTGACCCAGACCTAAAAATAAAAGCTATGTGACAAAGAATTGTAACCAAGCGTGTTTGTCTTACCTCTAGTTTGTGCAGAGTTAAATCCCCTAGTCTGTAATAGACTTTAACAAAGTACCTGGCCTCTTTGACACACTGCAACGGGCTCAAGGAAAGAGCTTTCAGATAGTAATTCTCAGCCATTTCGTACTGCTGGAGAGAATAATGTACACTTGCCAGGCGATGGAATGCAATCCGCTCTTTCAACTGGTCACCTTGAAAAAGTAAATGCATGTGTTTAACTTTTTTATTCCATGACATGTGTAAATGGAGGAGCCTGCATAACAGGCTTGCTGCTTTGGTGGAAATCACCTCCGTGTTGCATTGGATTTGCTGGGAACTTGATATTGCTCCTTTCATCCACAGTGGATTTGATCTCATTTGATCAATCATGTTTTTGTAAAATGGTACGTGTTTCTGAACGGAGACTCACACTTACCTGTAGATACACTTAGTCTCACAGCAAGAGTGGCGTATTGCAGAGCATCGTCATAGTGCTTCAAGTTTGTTTCTAGTTCTGTAAGTTTATTAATTAGGCGTAATTCTGAATCTGCATCGCCAGTACTTCTGGAAAGGGGGACAGCTCCATCCTGTAAAAGCCATGAGGCATATTTTCATTTGAACAGAAAATTGAATGTTGTTGTTTTGTTTTTTTTAACAAAACTGAATAACAAAGAATAGTGTACAACTTAGTTGATTGGTTCTAATTCCATAAAATGAACAGTCCTTAAAAATTAATGAATACTGGAGTTAATACTTTGAATAGATGGCTCCTAGTTTCCAAACACTTCCAAACGCACAATATTTTGCCAAGGTCAAGTTCATTTTATAGAGAATCTTATCAAAGAGCACAGAAATAACTTCAGCTTACTGTATATATTTAGCTTAGTAGCCTGTTTAAATTACTTCTCTCCTATTTGAGATTAAAAGAAATTCTGAAGACCTGTCTGCACTATTACTGTTTCTGTTACTAGTTTAATCAATCACCACACCATGGCTTGAGCTCAGTTTAAATCCCAGTTCAAGATGGTATTCCATTGGTTAGGAAGGACTGGTGCTCAGAGGGAAATGGAAGTGAATCAGTCCCCACACAAAACAATGATGCCCTTTCCTTTCTCAGTAATAGGGTTACACTGAAAGTGACTCAAGCTTTACATCATTCTGACAAAGATGAAAGAGCAGTGATACTAAACCCCATTATTATAGAAGCACCTATTTCATTTGTGGTGTATAGATATAGTACTCTGATAAGTTACAATGCAAAGATTACCCTGTAGAAAGCTATTGCAGCTTCTCTGTGTCCATTCCCTTTATAAAAGACATCCCCAGCTTCTTCATACATCCTCATGACAAACTGTGAATCATTCATCCTCTGAGCCGTCTCGATAGCTGCCTTTCGTAAGAAAAAGCATCCAAACAAAATGACATTGCTGATTGTGTATTCCACACTGAGAAAAAAACAAATCTGACAGCAAACGACTGGGTAGGGAAGTGCAGGTGGGAACAGTTTACGTTATGATTTGTTTTACTTACAGATACTTTAATAATGATCCTGTTTCTCTGAGATTATTTGTCATGTCACAGTTTTTAAGTTCAGTACCTGTAGATACATCTCCACCAGTTCATTTTCTCGTATCATGTAGTAGATTCTCCCTGCCTGAAGCCAGCTTTCAGCTTCTTTGTCTTTCTTTCCCAGGTCAATGAAAAT
This sequence comes from Acipenser ruthenus, assembly GCF_902713425.1. Taxonomy (NCBI): domain Eukaryota; kingdom Metazoa; phylum Chordata; class Actinopteri; order Acipenseriformes; family Acipenseridae; genus Acipenser; species Acipenser ruthenus. The sequence continues at coordinate 24,191,232 of NC_081211.1, forward strand.
TCTGAGGCTCTGCTTGGTGTAATCTAAGGACTTTCTACAGGCTCTGAAATACAGCACCACTTGTTTTAATTGTAATTATATATATATACACATACAGTATGTATGTATATATATATATATATATATATATATATATATATATATATATATATATATATATATATATACATTAAACAGTTACTTTGCAAAAAAAACAACTATATAGCTTTTATTATTTGAAAAAAAAAGGTATTCGTTTGTGGGCCCTATCTTTAAATATAAACATAAAACAATTACATTTGCAAATTGTGAAATGTGGTTATCGTGCATTATTTAGAAAGTATGAATATAGTACCGTAATAGACTACTACTGAGGCTGAAGAACATTATACCACTATAATAGTATTAGGGTGGATCATTTTAAAGCGGTCCCAAAAATGATGTAAAAAATTTAAAAAGAGGACCTTACTTTTCTGTTTTCAGTGATGAATAGAGTTTGCTCAGAGTTTCTAAAAGCTCTCCTTCCAGCCTTTTATCCTTCAGCTGTCTCGACAGTGACACACAGTGTTCATAATATATAATACACTGTCCGAGTCTGGGCAAAACCTTCTCATAAAAACAGCTGAGCGATTTAGCAGCATGCAGCTGACCTACAGAAAAAGTAAAAAGATTTGTTTTAAGTAAGAAATTGTAATTAATATTCAACTAATTACTATGCAATTCATGTCACTTAAAAATCATTTTTACCACACTGTTTGAACAATTATTATGCATGCAGTTTTAAGCAAGACTATTTCATATCTTTTTTTTTTGTTTGTTTTCAAATCCTATACTGTACTCACTGTGTAGATTCCTGGCACTCATAGCTATTAGAAGGGCTGTTTCATAGCACAGCCTCCCATCCTCAGTCCGCTTTGTCTCAATGTAGCACTGCCCAAGCAAGAGACAAGCCTGCACGTGGTCTGCATCTGTGGAGCTGTCAAGGAGTTCTGAAAAGAGCTGAAGTGACTTGAGGAGGTAACCCTCAGCCAGAACGTAGGCCCTAATGGAAAGCGCTAGGTAGCCGAAGTTAGCCAGTGTGAGTGCTTGATTTCTTTTGTTTCCAGTTTCTTGAGACTTTTTCAGTGCCCAGTACAAGTTACCAGCTGCCTCCTTGATCCTATTCTCTTTCCGTAAGCAAATGGCCAGGAGATTGTGAACAACCCCTCTTTGTGTAGAACTGTCCGTTTCATCCAGAGATTTGAGGAGAGACGCCAGTATATCTGAGGCCTTTTCCACTTGTTCATTACAAATGAGCAACCAGGCCAACAACAGTGAAGCTTTAAAAGCCTCTTCTTCATTGATTTGTCTCCCGGTCTCTATAGCTCTTTCAGCATACTCTACTGCGCCGTCAAAAACTCTATAATGTTGATATACATTGACCAAACTCAGACACAGGTCTCTTTGGGCCTGTATGTCACCACTTTGGCTTGCAATAGCTAAAGCTTGCTTGAGGTAAATTGTTATTTGTGCTGGGAGAGGTGAGTTATCTCCTGCCCATTGTGCATTGAGTCTAATGGCATTTTGAATAAACCGGTCCACATTCTGAAGAGTAGCATGAAGGGACCGTCTTTGATCTGAAGCAAGTCTTAATGACCCCAAAGACATATGTGGCAGGTACTTGTCATAGTAGAGTGTGCTCAGCATCCAATTCAGGTCCACAGGGGAAACTGTGGTTTGGGCAGAGATGCTAAGTGAGAGAAACTGCAGACGTTCCACAAAGGGCAAGGCTCCTTCCGTCCTTCCAAGTTTTAAGAAGAGGGTCATGACAAGAAAACAGGTCCGGGCCTCTAAGTGCATATCACTTGTCATAATCGCTTTCTTAAGGACAAGCTGTAGAACTTCAAACTCATTCAAGGAGCTGAAGAGGTGTTGAGGAAGGCAAAGGAACAGTGAGTTGGCTTTTTCCAAAATCACTTCCAGCTTTTCTTTCATATTTTGTTTCAAGTAGATAGCTGCAAGGTTTATGTAGAGGGCAGTTAACAGAAATGTGTCAGCAAACCCACAGCCCGTGACACCAAGTGATTCTTCAAAGTAAACCCTAGCCTGTGAGAACTTCACCTTTTTTGCACAAAGCCTACCCAAAAGAAAACAGATCCTCCTAAGAGCCCAGTTCATTCTGCTTTTCTTTGCCCATTCCCTTGCATTCTCCAGATACTGAACTAGCTCACCCTCTTCTGAAAATCCATAGAAGGTGGAATTCAGAAAGGAAAAGGAGATGTCATAGAGGCTCTGGTAGTGTGAAACATAATGATCTTCATTTAGGAACGTCAGAATTGGTTCAAAAAATTCAGAGTCCTCTGTATCCCAGGTGTTAAGATCTACAAAGAATTTTGGATCCTCTTCAAGTTCATCCATTTCCTTGAATGTATCTTCAGAGCTGAATGTAAGGCATGTAATGTCTTTGTTTGAGCACTGAGATTTTGAGTCAGTTTGCTCGGGCGAGTGCTCAGTGGGGACCGTTTCATATCTTTCTAACACGGAGCTTTCTGTGAACCCATCCAAACTCATTTCTTCTGAAAGAAATGAAGACATAATGATGTAATGTTTTTAGAAAGTGACAGAATAAAAATACATGTCACAGCACCTGCGTTTAGAGTTTAATTTGCATGCTTCTGTAGACCTTGGGGGTCCACTGGTCTTCTACCTGAATTATATATCTTACAGAAATTGACCCATACATACTTACCCTAATCAATGTCCTTAAAGAAGAGGACATTGATTAGCTTTCACCGAGAAACTTATTCATCTTTTCAGATTTTCTTTTGGAACAAATGCATACATTTAACTTACCAAGCTGTGATTTGTTCTTAAGATCTGGAAATTCGGATTTTACCAATTTATCTGCAGAAATACAGACAGAATTTTAAAATGTGACATACTGCATAGCATACAACACAGTTTTAAACATTTAAATTAGTAATGTTATGTGTAAGATGTAACATATGTTTTACTTTACATCTATCAATGTATCATGTTTATTTTATTTATAAGTTTCAGGAAACTTCCATAAGAAAAATACTGTACTGAAACAGAAATTGCAGCTCAATGGCTACAGTCGGCTTTGAATGCTTACATACTATTCATCTGCAATGGTGTGTGTGTAATATAAAAATAACTAAAACTCAATTGTTAATTAATTAGAATGGCATTTATATTATTATTTATTTCTTAGCTGACGCCCTTATCCAGGGCGACTTACAATTGTTACAAGATACCACATTATTTTTACATACAATTACCCATTTATACAGTTGGGTTTTTTTACTGGAGCAATCTAGGTAAAGTACCTTGCTCAAGGGTACAGCAGCAGTGTACCCACCGGGGATTGAACCCACGACCCTCCGGTCAAGAGTCCCGAGCCCTAACCACTACTCCACACTGCTGCCCCAGAGATAGTATTACTCTGTATATTAAGTAGAAACTCTTCACTCTGCTCACTGAGCTAAAAGAAGTGGAGCATAGGTGAACTCTACTGCCAGTACTTTTCTTCAAAACGTATCAACTGCTGTGTGGCTCACCTAGTCTGTAAACTGTATTGATGTCAGTTTTTGCAAGGTTGTTCAAGAGAGTATCGTAACATTGTTCATTGCTGGGGTCTAACATGGTTAGTAATGCTTTCTCTTCTTCACTCAGAAAGACTAAATGTGTATCTCTAAAACAGAATAACAAAATCGGCATTATTACCACAAACACAACACACAGAGTACAAGTAGTTCATTTGTAAATACACATAATTACAAAATAAAATGTTAGTAAACAGTAACTAAACTAGAAACTAGAAAAAACTAAACTGAACTTGTTTCACAATCAACCGTTTTCAAAGAGTTAATTGAACAGGGTCGGCTCAAAAAAAGGGACGTGATCCTTAAAATCCTTAAGGATAATACCTGTGGGACAAGAATTCAACACATAGACAAGAGCGTCTGTCATTAGCGTTGATCCGGAATAAGGAGACCCAAGATCGACTTTTAAAATGTACACAGGCATATTTCAAATTAAACATCTGTCAGGGAGCAGGACACCATTTTTTAAGGCTTTAAAATCAGAGTTAATCTGCTTACAGTGGTTTAAAACTCTCTGGTTTCACATGTATTGTTCGGACAAATCCTGTTTTTCCACTGGAGACACATCTTCCTACAAACCACTCCAGCCCAGAGAGAAGGAAGCCAACAATTTCTAACTGCTCCCCTTTGTTAAAATTGAGTTCATCCGTCCCTTTTGAATTGTTATCCACTACAGCAACACAGGTGCCTTTACCTAAACAAGGCAGATGATAAAAAGAAGCACAGTGTTAAATAAGTGAGTATTGGAGCATTTAGACCTACAATCCAATACAAAACATACATACAAAACAAAATGGTATCATTTTTGACATCATAGGGTTAGTAGCAAGGGATCTTACTGCCAAAGACATATTTTCAACACAATTTAATGCTTCGCTGTCTACTTCCAAGTCATTTGTGCAAGACACTTGGAAACATAAAGGACAGCTAATGAGCTATAGAAAAGGGTAATTTACCAATGGCGTGGTCAAACAGGCATTTGCCGGGGGATGGACTACCAGCACTTCCTGGGTATGTCTTGAGGAACCACCTGAACAAAAACAACAAGAGGAAGTAAAACAGCCTGAAACACTGTTATCCAGGTAAGTCAAATTGCCTTGTATGTATGTGTAAGTGTGTGTGTCTATATATATATATATATATATATATATATATATATATATATATATATATATATATATATATATATATATATATATATATATGCACACACATGTGATGCTAATATTAAAGAAAACGAGGTTCAGCAGTACAGCTGGTTTTTTTAAACATAGTGTTTCAGTGCTGTACATACTATGTTATTATCTGTTAGTGCTTCAGCTTTATTTGGATGATTGCCTTTACCTTGTTTTAATTTCCTGTTCCTCTCCAGTTTCTCTGAGATATGAATGTACCAGCTTTACATTTTTTTTTTTTTAACATATTCTCATTTTGTTGCTCATTAATGAACAGTTCTGTACTGTGGGTGTTCTCGAGTGATTGAAAGTGATGGTCTCAAGGAGTCGAATGGGTCAAAGTTCAAGTATATTTTCCTCTAGAGGAATTATGACTTTTTGACGTCACTACTGTGGTATTATGTCTTTTTTTAATGGCTCAGGAAGCAAATATAGCCATCATCCATGTGTGTATATATATATATATATATATATATATATATATATATATATATATATATATATGTGTATATATATATATATAATCTTAATATCTTAGAATAATGGTTGTGAAAATACAGTGGCTTACTGGTGAAAAGGGTAAGGAAGGGGTTGCATGGCTGACACTGGCACTAAGTCATGTCGCCCTGAAGAGAGCAACATGCCTTCCCAAAACGAATCCTGACCAACGTTCTTCACCATGACCAGGTCGTTCTTTTTGATACACAGGTCATCATCGTCAGGGTTTGTAATGGGGCACAGGGCTTTGGCAAAGAATGTCCCTACGTGAACAAAAACAAACCGTTTTTTGTTTATTTATTTATTTTTATTTTATTTTTAACTAAAACGATTGTGTAGTCTGGTGACTCGTTCCCTGACAATCCTCCCTTCCTAGCCAGCAGTTGACAGACCAGTCTCCAGAGGATGTATATGAGCTTAGTTAACCAACTCCAATATCCCTCTGTCATTTTAAGGTTCAGCGACAACATTACAGTGTATTATATTGTGTTACATGGGAAATTACCAAAAATAATCCTGTATTGCACACCATCTGATTTAAGAAAGGGTGTGAAGAATGAATAGAATACATCAGAGAGTTTAAATAATGTACACAAATCATTTCCTTGTGTTGTTTCTGTGTTTTTTTTAATGGCAGCTCTTTATTGAAATACCCACCAATGAAGTGGTAATTTATTATCAATTAGTATCCACAAACTATTGAATATGAATGTGTTGATTTTGTATTCACCTATAATTACTGGAATATCTATGTCTGTATGTGCTGCATAAGGCAATGTTAATTAGGCCTGATTAATCCTTAATTAGTAAGCAGAGAATAATTGAATGTCTTCATGCTCTCATGTGAATTGGTTATTTTAACTAATTGGACTATACAGATGCATGTTATATTTTAAATGCAATCAATACGTTATGTCTGAGGGAATATTCATGATAATATAATCATATTAAAGATACAGTTGCACAGTGTGTTCCCGCTCACCTTCCTGCAGAAGCAGCCCCAGGTACACTGTTGCAAGATGTTCTTGATTTAGTGTCACACTGATCTCCACATCATCTACAAGGGCTTCATTCAACCAGAAAGACTGGTCAAACAGAAAGTTCTCCAAACAGCGGGCAACATGTCCTGATAAAATGTCAATAGAGGCTTACAATAACTCAGTGAGACCAGAGACACATAAACATACTTCCTTTACATTAATACTGCTGTACAATAATATGATTATATAAGCATTCACCTTTAAACCCTACAACTGTCCACTGCTCAGGTAAAACTATAATGAACAGCAATGAAAGTGCCCTAAAATGGTACAAATACTGTACAGTGTAGCCAGACTGCAATTAAAACTAGACTGTGGCATTTAATGTAGTTCTTAAAATAACTTATTTTTTTTATCTGTAAAAGTTAGTCAAAGCGTATTTTAATTATCAGACCTACATTCAGTAAGAGCCACCATAGGTGACCATGGTTGTTTCATGTTCCCTCATGGTATAGCAGTGGCTGGTCCTCTATATGATTTGAACAGGGTTTGGTCAGCATTGTCTTGGAATGGTAAACGAAGTTGATAACTCATGGATGAACCATGAGTAAACTACAGTGTAACATGGTTAATAAACGATTCAAATATCAGCCAGATACTCTACAAGGAACGTCCTTCTACCTAGCACAAGATACGTTGAGAACTTCCAGATCTCTTCTACTGTCTTGAAGGTGATGGAAAAGCAGTCTCTTTCAATGTGAACAGATACCAGCCTAGCTGACAAACCCTGTGAAGAAGCAAGTAGATATAATTTTAATAGTCATTATAAAGGTTTACAATGTGCAAGCTTTATTGTACTGTTAACCTTATCAGCATGAGCTGTACAGTATCTCACCTTGAACAGCTCAGGTATTTCCTGACCACTGCTCTCAACAATCCTCAGCCTCGTTCTGACCCCCTCCTGCAGGGCTGAATCCTGAAGCCCACATGACCGTCTCATCACACAAAATGTGAGCTGCACATCTAGGAGACATAATACAGACACATCTTACCCTTGGCCAGTATCTGTGAATTCAACTGTTGTTGTGTGTGTTTTTGTTTTAAGTTAAAGCTGAAGCTAAATCTGCCTTAAATGAACCATAAACATGTCAGGATTTCTACAGCATGCATTCTTGTCAAAGCCTCTGAATTCCTCATAATAATAACAACCCAAATGATTGTCTTAGCTGAGGTCCTGTATATGACCCAAGGTTATTTAATCTTTTATTTTATAATATCAACAGTAAGTCTGTTTTGTTTTAAAAAGCTTGTTTATAGTGCTAGTCTTTCGTAGCCAAAGCTGTGGATGATGTTTTAAGAAGTATTTACTTATACCATACCCTATTCTATATATTTTTTAAGTATTTTCAAATGTATCATGAATTTGATTTTGTGATTTTTCCGAAGGCCTTAACAGTGGCTTAAGCAGAACAACTTCATTCTCCTTTGTGCATCGTACCTGTGGAGAATTCTTGCCCCGCTGCGAGGGACACTGTTTCTTCCTCATTGTCCGAAGAGCTTTCTGGCGGATGGGGTTCCATTAGAGGCCCCAGATTTCCTGAAACAAAATTCCAGAACATGTTTATGTACCGGATCAAGTCATGGCATTGGAGTTTGGTCAAAATTGTTGAAGGAGCTGCAGGGTAGTTAATTAGCTTCTCGTACCTTTTTACCTGCGGAGTCCAAAGTTCAAATCCCACTCAGCACACAAGAAAATCAACACCCTTTATCTTTCATGAGAACTACATTTTATTTATCATACACTATCTGTGGGGTTTTATTTGATTACAACTGTAAAGAGAAATCAACGTGCACCTTGCTTTGAGATCCTCGTGTAATATAGTCATTAAAGTAATATAACTGTAATTTATGTCTGTGATCTTTGATCTCTGAAACTGCTGTTCATATCAATGGAATGCACCACCTGTTGCCACAGCATAAAATCCTAAACTATATTCATCAGCCACATAAATGGCTAATAAAAATATATTTTTTCTCTACAATCAAAACCACAGCTGTTTAAAAAAAAAAACACAATCTTTGACATTACACGGTTAAACATTACAAATTTGGCACTTTGATTCAGTTCAAAACATTTGCGAAATGCGTTATGTTATTATTAGCTGTGATCAACATGAAAACAGGAACTGCTACAAACAAGGTCTGAAAATACCCGCCAGCTGCATCAGTGTGGTAATTCAGTTCTCTTCATTCCATTGTGAAAAGCATCCCTTGCTCTTTCCTGCCCCAGTTATAGTGCTTGGTGGGAGGTAGTGGATGGTTAATAGATGCAATAACACGTATGCTCTAGTCATTCAGTTAAATGCTGTTGTCTGTTCTCTGGTGCTGTACCTGTTGTCATGTCGTCTTCCTCTGTGAAGTCTTCATTGGCACCAGCTGATCTACACACTATGAAAAGAAAAAGACAACTGCATCTCTAAAGCTTGCTCTTCCATGCTGGAGAATGTCCATGCTTAAGATCAATTGCCTACATATTCCATGTTTAATCATTGAAATGTGTTTTATACTGTAACACTATAGTTGCTGGTACTCAGTGCATTGAGACATATTTCAAGGTATTTATGAGGTGTCATTTGATTATTTGTATTATTATTAATTAGTAATTTAGCAGACACTTTTGCGACTTACAGAGATTAGCGGGTGAACTATGCATCACAACTGCTGCTGCAGAGTCACTTACAATAGGACCTCAGTTTTACATCTCATCCGAAGCACTTCTGAGTTTGTGTCTAGTTTTGTTTTTAAAAAATGGTGAAAATGCACTTTGAAGTAAACATTTTAATCCTTTGTCCTTTGTAACAATTATAGTAGTGTAGCCTAAAAAAATGGCTCTGTATTTCTCATGTGGGAATATAATTTAAGTTGCTATACCTGATATACACTAGAGAAAAGGGAAACGTTTCCTATGGTTGTGTGGTTCTCCAGGTAAATGGAAAGTGCTGGTTACCCAGTTAATGAGAAACGTTTCTCTAGCACTGGGAAAGTGCAGGCTATGAGAAAACACTTCTTATTGTCTTTACAGTTTAGGGAGGCTCTGACCTGTAGTTTGAAGACCCAACAGGGTAAGGCATGTCTTGAGATTGAGACGGAACATCAGGATATAGAGCAGTTATAACAGCCTCTCGACTAATATTAGATAGGCAGCCAGCCTTGGAGGTCACATAGTACAAAATGAACATAAAACAACAACTCTGTAAATTGCTTTGAAACACAACGTTTCATTTTATCTGAAACAACTTTATTTTACTCAAGAGCACATTAATGTTAATGCTAAACTAGCAACACTGAACGCTGATGCAGTAGCTGCCCTTCTGTAACAAAAAATCATTTTTTCCACTAAAGAAAAAAAGAAAGTAGGAAACTAGGAGAAAAGCTTTAGTAAATCTGGCCCAAACTGACTTCAGGCAGTGATTGCTCATTGGTTAATTTCCTTAGAGAAAGTATTCTTCTTCTATCGGTGTAATTAGGTTGTTAAAAAGATGACTTAGGTTGAAAGAAGAAGCTGAAGTTGCAATGCATGTTCCCCCCCTCTGTAAAAGATAAGAGTGGTTGAAGAAAACCAACAAACCAACCTGAAAGCAAGAAGTTCCTCACCAAAGAGACATTGCAGAAGAAAGCCATGTTTTTACAGAAAATGGTGTCCAAGGTTAATTCAACAAGCGCAGTGCTGAGCTCTCCAGACAAGCAGATCTGAATATTCACGCAACATTGCTGAATGCACAATGCATGCTTTGCAGATAATAATGCCAGTGTAGGTTGGTCAGTACCCCAGTGTGCCAGTGCTGTTGTGAGCATCATAACTCACATGCCTGGCATATTTTGCTTTCCTTTTTCTTATTTAACAAATAACAGCGTTCACTACAGAAATCAATCATTGCACTCTTCTTTCAGTATGTGTTCCTAGTAAGACAAACCAATAATATACAGTAAATAGATCAAGTACTGTAATGTAACATACTGTACTGTGTAATATATATTCCAGACTTTTCCCAGATAAGATGTTGTTATCTGTGTACAACCAAAAGAAAAGTCTAGAAATATATATATATATATATATATATATATATATATATATATATATATATATATATATATGTTACGTCCCTGTAATTAAGCATTAATAACACACTATACTACACATACCAATAATGATTTTAATTTGCTTAATAAATAGTAAATCTATAAAAACAAAAAGGGAAAGACACACTGTTTGCCTAAATGTATAACTGCGTTTCTCTGCAGTATCATTGGTTCTGACAATTATTAGAAGTGTAAACTTATGTAAAAGTATGACATTTTGAAGTATATTATGCTGTTAACGATATTATGTTATTACAGTCAAACCCTTTCAATATAAAGCGAGATCTAGTCTTTATAAGGAATTCTCCAATAGCCTGGGGAGAAAAGATTAAATCAGATCCTAGTAACATTTTCAATCAATGCAGACTATTAAAATGTATACGTGTAACACATTGTAATAACAAGATACATGCAATACATATTCATGCACAATTCATATCCTCAAGCCATGATATGCTCTCCTGGGTCTTTTAAGCCATCAATCTACCGTACATGTGCAAGTTAAACAGTGTTGCATTGAAGTTTTTATATATCTAAATAGCTTGCACATGGACTGGGTCTGGAGGCAATCTAAGTGATGAAGAGTAGCATCTTATTTTTATATTCACAGCACGTGTCTTAATTCTGTGATAGACACCAGAGAAACATGTAACCACCTCTGAATCATCATTTTTAAACAGTTTATTTATCTAAACTGACTGCCCTCCCTCAAACACTGTTAAATGTGCTTCACTAGCAGTAGCAGCAGTAACAGGAAGTCTTGGTACACAACCAAGCCCAATACAAGCTTTTCCTTCTCGAACATGTTTACAAGAGTCGTGAAAGAAGAATTCAAAATAATCCAATTAGCTGGTAAGATGCTGCCTCGACACAAAGCCATGACACCCACACTTCAGCCATTCCTCGCTAAAAATAAAAAACGAGGACAAAACTAGTTCAACAAGCTGCATATAAAGTAGAATAACTGTGACTATTTTTTCTACATACAGTATCTTACTTCTTCAGGGAACAGACATAAAGGGGAATTCATTTCTCTCATTGGCAGGTTCACCCTTTCCACAGCTCTATGGCACAAACTGTTATTATCACTATACTGGATGGTTTTATCATGGTCAATTTGCACAGTAAGTTTGTTTATTGTGCTGGGCTGTGCTTTACCATTCCTCACTGATTGATACACAGCAGCAAATATTAAGGTTGTCAATCTATAGAGTATTTACTGTAAAGTTTAGTACTAGGCTATTTACAGGAATGCCACCTTACTCAGGCTTCCTAAGAGACTTTCACAAAGGTACTTTAAAATACTTTCTGCTGTTGACTTTATAACACATTTATCAAACCAGGAGCGCTGAAACAGTAATACATGATTTTGAAGAACATAAATACTGTATACTATTATGCATTTGATCTGTTCATCAATATATCTGTGATTGAACTTATGTCATTTGCATAAGAACGTGTTTATTCAGACGCTACTTGAACCATTGACTGGATCACACCCCTTGTTTAGCACCGGTGTTGTGCATCATTGCAAACACAATTTGTAGAATAACATTTTTGTCAATAATACATTTGAATAACAAAAGAATGCTATCTAAGATATCATACACCTCCATAAGCTATAAAACATCTATAGAGTAATGGTAGGAAGGCAAGACATGTTACAAGAGCTACCTATTTATTGCTAAAGCATGCTGGCAGCAGTTGAAATACACACAGTATGGATATCATTTTGACCAGGAGAGGTCGTAATATGAGTTGGACTCGCTGAACTAAGTTTAGATTTAACCCTCAGAGAAGAGCTTGAGGGCAGTAGTAATGCGACAGGTACAACTCATTACCAAAAATAAAAGTTAAGCTACTGCTTCATTTAAGTCCGTTGTGGTGCTTTTCATGAGCATTTTCACTGGCCAGTGATTCATAAACTAAAACACCATTTTTCAAACGTAAAAGAATGTTTCTAGACAATATTATAACCGTAAAGGACAACACACCACCACTTACCTGCATTTCAGAAGCAAATGAGGTCCACTGTTACGCACAACAAAAACAAAAACTAAAACTAACCTCTTTCTTCCTTGTTCATGAATGTTAAAGCGCTTCTCTGTTTACTCTCTGCTGAGTTTCAGTTTGGTAGCAAAACAATATCCTGTTGAGATTGAGACTGAAAATGTTCTTTCTATTTTGCTGTACACTGCCTGTGTTCAGTATGTAAGGTACTGCCTGTCACTGGGGCAGGCCTCCTGTGAGAATGAGTTGTAAGCATTGCTTTGATTCTGTTAAACCCCTCCCTCTGCTCAGAAAGGAATGCCTTAGCCTTATCTTTCACAAGACTGGTTTCCTTAGCAAGTTAAGGAGCCGTGGGGTCAGCAAAATGTGACTTATTAAAAACACTGCAGGTGATATTGCCAACTAAGACATGAATGTTAACCTGCTAACTCAGTGCGGTTCAAATGCGATATGTAAGGTGTGTGTTTGTCATAGAAATACCCCCCTGTTCGAAATTCCAAAGCTAGCCTCTTCAGTCTGGTCAGAGCCAGTAGCTGTGCAAGTTCAGCTGGTATGTGAACTCCACTGCTGGTTCACTTTTTGTGTACTGAAAACATTTTTGTTTTCTTTTTACTGTGTCTTTTTTTGTGTCTTTCTTGATCCAATATTGCATTCTAAATGATTTTGTGTCTTTCTTGATCCGATATTGCATTCTAAATGAATATTTGCCAGTCACACAGGGTCTAAGTGCTGTTAGGCAATGTCACCATCCCTGCCTGCTTTTGTACAGCACAGTCTAGGAGATAAAAGAGCTTTGGAGCAGGAAGCATGTCATTTCTGAAGGAGAGACAGTTAACTGTCACACTTCAATGGGAGTGTATGTCAAGGTAACCTTTGTTCTTGAAGTTGCAGAGGGAAGTTGGGCAGAGAGCACAATGCAGTGTGTGAAAACGAAAGAGGCAGGACCTCAAGGTAAGATGTTCTGCAATAAGAAATTTAAAGTGACAACTTACTCATTCTTTCGTTAATTGTTTTATCTCTTGCAGTATGGGATACTACCAACTTATTAAAGCAGTATAATTTAAGATGTATATTCTTACCTATTTTTAGCATAAGGAATATATGCTAAAAATAGGTAAGAATATACATCCACAGTATGTACAGTAGATTTAGCACTACAGGGACAAACAGCACTTCCTTGGGTTGGTTCTGCTGCTTCCTGGTACAAAATCACTTCCTGTGCTAGCTACAGGCCTTGTGACCTACTGAACTGGAAGTGATTCAATATAAAGGGCAAGCAAGTTCAATGTATTTTTTTATTTTATCTAGTGTTGTTCCTTACAAATGTGTATTCCATGAATAAAAATAAGCAATACTGGTATGTGTCTTCAACACACAGAAAAGCACTTGTTTATTCACCAAGTACGTTGGGCCTTATACTGCACAGTTGCCTCCACTGGGTTTCTGTGCAATGCATAGACCCTATGGGTAAAATAATTATTGAAAATGGATTTTGAAATTAATTGACAGAGTACAGGAAAGCTGGTTTCTCATTCCAGATATTTTTCTGCAGGAAGCTCATACACACAACACGGTCGCTCTTTTGTAGGTCGTCAATATGAGAGCGATTGTTTACCTTTTCATTTGCCTTTTGTTTCTCAGTAAGAGCACTCCAAAGGCCCAGCCTGCGACAATGAGAGGCCCTTTTGTATTCTGTTGGTTTGCTACTCTGTTACAAAAGCCATTCACTGCTCTAACAACACAGCTTCACCATGTGACTGACAGATATGTGTTTGCTCTAATGGCCATAATGTCCTTGGTTTGCTGACGAGTTGCTGTCTAAACAAGTCAAGTCCACTGCCTGATTGCCTATAATATTTTACAATCCAAACACATTATGGGTAACACTCATTTCCTTCATTTCTAATGGCCAGGATTTCATAATCAGTTATGACAGAATGTTATATCATGGGCATAACATCTGTTCTATCAATGTAGTTCTTTGTATTTTATTAGATTCTGTAAAACAGATCATCTATTTCATCTTATTGAACAGACATATTGTATACTATTGATAACAATGTGGTAAGCTGGTCATACTCGATTAACTAACATTTGTAAAATTCTAATTTCAATTACTGTTTTAAACACAGCATTAAATTAGAACTGAATAAAAGGTGGGCAATAGTTTAGAACACAAGCTATTTTGACATAAAACGGTCAGTAATTTAGTTACATAACAGTGTAAAGTTTGTTAAATGAAAAAGTTTTTTTTTTATAAATGACACAGAACATCGAAATAAAAAAGCTCTAAAAATAACCAATGCACCAGAATATCTATTTGGGTGTTGCCAGCTGTAATAAAGAGGCCTCTTTATATAGCAGCATTTGGCTGGAGTCAAACTCGCTTGCACACTTGCTATGGAATTATGATGTAACTGAACACCAATCAAACTACATCAGGAAAATCACCAGACAGGGACATTCTAGAATATTCGCTTTTGAGCTGAGTTCTAATTTTAGTCAGAATACTGAAGCATATTTGAGCACAGACACATCTTCAGGAGAAGAAAGTGACATTTGTACTATACAGTATCTCCTTATTATGTATTATGTTTACGTTGTAGTTGGTCAGGACGCTTTAGCGTGCTGCGTTCCAGTTATTACAGTGTTTTGTTTTCAAAGTCTCAAATATGCTTGGGTTCCAGACCAACACTGAATAACTTGACAGTAGACAAATATCTGAATATATATATATATATACTGTATATATATCTTAACCCCAACTCACAAGACCACCAACTTCATTTTAATTGCAGCTTGAGAAAGATTGCATCCCCAGATATGAAAGCTTAATGTCTCAGTCAATTGTTCCCCATATCCCTCAATTGTTCTGTTTTCCTCTCAGTTCAGTGCAGGAGTGTAGGATGTGCTACAAAAATAAGAGCTTTCTCCAAAGGATTGCAATTGCAAGTCTGAAGCAACAGGCCTTTATTATTATTATTATTATTATTATTATTATTATTATTATTATTATTATTATTATTCAATTTTGTATATGGTGAGGGCATATTTAAACTGCCTCGTTAGTACTATTATTAAGAACTGCTCATGAGAATGATTTGCTTTGCTTGTCTTGAACAGCTAATGTCTCAATCTCGGCCCAGGGGACTAGGTGAAAAATGCTTGGCCACCCCTGAACTAGTCAAGATTTCAATCTGTACAATGATGTTAATGTGTTTTTTGAGTAACTGCTATTTATGCTATATCCACAAGAGGGCAGAAACGTAACATGATACAGTGTATAAATATCTTCCATATCTTATGAGGGAAAAACAAGGGAAATTCTGCATAGCTTATCGACTCTTTAACTTAAGTTAAAGACTCTAAGTAAAAATGAACTGGAAGTAAGCCAGAAAGCTTTAACAGTTTTTCATGCTAGTCCAAATCAAACATCTCAATATACTAACGAAACTTCTGTCAGTAGTTAGAAAATAGACATACAACAATGAAATCATAAATGTGATACTTTATTCATACAAATACATGAAAGGGCATTCGACCCCTCCAGAGGAATAAAAACAAGAAATGTAGAGTGACCAGTAAAGTCTTCTAAATGGTGGAGTTGATAAACATTCCCAAGACATGCTGTACACAGGCTATGGTTGCCCTGCTTCTCCTGAATGGCTGCTCCAGATATCTTCATTAAGACAGCACTGCCTTCTAAAACAAGAATGCTATTCAAATACACACAGTAGCATAACCAGCATTCCTATATGAAGAGTCTGAAGCCAGTTCAACCAGCCTTGACCCCTTTTTATACCAGTGCTGGCCATTGCTGGGATTTGCTAAGAGTGCCATACCATTGGAGAACCTACAAGTTCTCTGAAAAATCACACTCATTGTTAGCTAAGTTCAGAGCCTACAGTTCCTAATTAACCGCTTCAAAAATGCCCAAGGAAGAATTTTGCCCCAGGGCTAGAGTGGTTTGAATTTTTTTTGTTCCTTAATCTTTAAGATTGCATTTTCCTATTTCATCAAATAATAAGGCGCTCCTTGTTTCGCAGACTAGTTTCCACTGGAGATAGGAGCGTTTCCCTGCCCCTATCCTACTGTTTTTATATACTTATTCAGAATCCCTGTTCTTGAGGCATCGCCCTTTTGAACAAATAAGTAGCTGCCCACATTTTTTAAAATAATAAATGAAATGTAAAGTTAGAGGTTGTGGGGATGTTGTTATTTTGTATTTTTGTATTCATATATTGGTAACTCAACTGATGCTACCTTTAGTGTGCAGGGAGATTGCATTGCAATTAAAAATCTGCCCAGAATATGTTAATCTATACAGTCAATACAACACACTATCGCGTACATTAGCGTGTTAAAAGAGGGTGCAGTAAAGAAGTAACCACATACCGTCAGCTAAATTTTACACGTGAATTCTTAAGCAAAAATTATTATATCGGGTGGGGGGTATTGGAGGCTTCTTTAACGCCAATTAAATAATTAAGAAATCCAGCAGGTGGCAGTGTGTTGCTTATTCTGCAGCACAAAACACAATTTGAATGAAAAACACCCGTGAGCGCTGAACATAGCTTACAGTCAGTGCATCTTTCGTCTTACATGACCTCGGTAGTATGCATTAAGCTTGACATACTTTTACGTACACATGGCAGTCAGTGTTTACATGTCAGGTCACTGCTGGCTCTGACGTCTCTTAAGAAGATTATGGGATCAGTGCAGGCAGTACTGTATTATGGGCGCTCAGTTCTAAGGGTGCCAGCTATAGACCAATAGCTCTGGGTTTTCAGAATACGAAGAAAGCTGGAGAAGGGATGTGACTGCATAGCATAGCACTTCCATCGCAATCATCAGTATTTCGAGGAACCCCCCCAGCAGATCTGTCAGGGTATTGTAAACTGCTTCTTCTGAGGGGAACACCCTAAATACCGGATTCCATTCCCAGCTCTGACCTTGTCCCATTAGCAGGAGAGCCAGGCAATTCGGGAGACAGTGAAGAAGAAAGGGAACGTATCGCGAGTGGAATTTCCCAGCTTTTCAATATCCAGTGGAAAAAAAGGGAGTTATTCAATGAGTAATATTATCAACCCCAAAGCTAACAAGGAAATACATTTATTTTAAATTACTGTTCCAGACCTAGACCTATTTCTCAGCAAATAGATTGGGTTTCCTTCTATCGGAGGAGAATACAATTCTATGCACCATGAGCACCCGTGGTAAGTACATTGATTTGTGCTACTTTGCCGATCTTCTGGATTCTGTAACGTGAGACGGTGTGGTAGCATGCACGCGAGGTTTAGGGGTTCGCAGACGAAACCATGCATGGACACGGATATTATTTCAAATGTGATTTCCACTTATGTAAACGAACTGTGCAGAAATCAGTTTCATTTAGGGTTAGGGTACGAATGGAATCTGCGTGTATTGATTATATAATGCAAAAAGGTTGTGCTAACATCCATTACACGTGATTTCGTTTTCATCCTAGACCCCGGTGTATTCAAATAACCTGAGCCACTTGAATTCGATGATAAAGGTGCTTAAAGTATTTTCACCAAACAAACAAACAAACAGACAAGCAAATAAATTAATTAATTAAGTGCTAGTTTTGTGATGGATTGTTGCCAGTTACTTTGCAGCACTGACATGTACCACCTACTGGTTCTGTATCAACATGCCATAAATCTTTTTTTAATAACATCCAGCATGATTTGCTCAAGGGATAATGCTTGCGGAGTACTTAAGTTAATGTATGGTTATAATGTTAAGCATGCTTTTACTTGCTGATTTCCTCAATATGGATTGATAATAACCCAATTATTAATGAATTACAGCCAACCCCCTCACATCAACACATAAATAAACTCACCGCTCAGTGTTTAAGGCCATTCTGACAGCTTGAGGAGGAATGTCCTTTCCCTGTCTTTCATGTATGTATTAGTCTAATCTTCCAAAGAATTGTACTCAGTAGGAACTCAATATCTCATATCAGTTAAGTTACATCTTTCATTTTCTGGTCTTCAGATTAACTTGAATGCCCTAGCCTAATGTCTCTAAAATGCTACATTTTACTCTATAAATATGTAGGAAGTCACTGCGTTGGAAATATTTTAGTCTCTTGACACTGTTCAGTGTTGCATTAATCACCACTTTTGCTGTAGATTTTGTAAATTCACAGTTATACAAAATGCGTTTTGAATTCTAAGGATATCTTTTACCACAAACTATGTGGTCTTTAAATACAGACTATGTGTTCCCTGATCAAACTCAGCACTGCTAATTTGAGCTCATTTGCAGCGTATCTTAGCTGCAATAGCTGTGTATCCCAGTGACTGTACAACACAACACTTGCTAAAACTCGTCCTGCCCCAGACTGCTGGAATTCCACAGTCACAGCTGTTGGGGAACCACCAAGTGTGAGGCTGGGTAGAGTTTCAGGCTGTCTTTAATTTAAACTGTGTAAGACTGCACGCGATTATCCCAGACAAGCAAGTAAAAATACCCTTGGACACACCAGTTGCCAATTAGCTTGCACGACAAATCGGATATAATGAGCAATGGACAATGAAGTTTGGTGTTCTGTAGCTTAAAAATAAATAGCTGATCAAGTGTGCAGTGTGGATCAATTCCTTTCTTTCATATCCAGCTATATTTTGATTTCTAATACATGGCCAGTATTGTTTTATGCATGCTTCATGGAGAAGAGAACACATGCCTTGAGGTATGATTAAGCTGTAGCTCATCTCAAGATGGGTTCCCAGGACACAGTGCACTGCCGCACCCCTCTTTGTTTTCTATGAGCTACACATGGATACCCATCTCATAGGATGCGGTCGTGCTTGTAAGAAACTGTTTAAATGAATTTGTATACATCCAGATTCTGGAATGCAGCCTTAGGCTCCTTTGAAAGATTATTTTTGAAATAGCAATACCATTGCATCAGTGGTATTCAATACTCCATTACAGTTCACAGGTCCCTAAACGCTGTGTGTAGTTCATACCATTATTTACTGTATCAGTAGTGGTTAGGGCTCTGGACTCTTGACCAGAGGGTCATGGGTTCAATCCCTGGTGGGGACACTGCTGCTGTACCCTTGAGCAAGGTACTTTACCTAGATTGCTCCAGTAAAAAAAAAAAAACCCAACTGTATAAATGGGTAATTGTATGTAAAAATAATGTGATATCTTGTAAGTCGCCCTGGATAAGGGCGTCTGCTAAGAAATAAATTATTTTTATTTTTATTTTTAACAGTGAACAGCAGCCTTAAGCTAGTTCTAAGGGGAAATGTTTCTGTCCTTTATTATACTCCTTATCATTGTGCATGAAACACAGCCTAAAAAAACGAGCAGGAATATCAGGGTTAATTAATAAAGAGTTGGCAGTCAAGAGCTGTTCACCTGACCACGCGTTATCTGATGCTGGGTGGAACATTACATTCTAAAAATGTTCGCTTAAAAATACCATTCCTTAAACCTCCAACCTACTGAACAATGTAAACGGGATCTGGGTCTGGATTCATGTTAACCGATACATATCAAGCTTTTTATATACATCTACCAAGCTTCTTTTTACAGGAGGGATACTGTTTAAGATTCATTTTGCACTTGAACTTAGGATCTGCATTTAAAGAGTGTAATTCTGTTAAAAGAGGGTATATAAACCTTCATTTGATAATTGATCATTTGAGTGTATAATATTCATACCATCCCTTCTCTATACAGTACAGTTACCAATAAATACATATTGGTGTCATTGGTAGTAGTAGTAGTAGTAGTAGTAGTTTTAGTTGTAGTGTTTATCTTTGTTTGCATGTATAAACATGGTAGGAAGGTACAGTATGTCGTCACGAGCGCATCCTGTTTCTGTATTTGCCTGTTGCTTTTCCGGAATATGTTTAGAAAGACGGTGCAGGCTTTCACCGACAAGCCAGCTGAGAGAATTTGAATACGGAGCTGAAGATTCAAATCAGTTCTTCATTAGGGTCAGGGTCAGGGTTAGGGTTAGAGCAACAGCACAAAGGGAACATTTTTTAATGTGTTTGGAATGTAGGGCAGTTTTACATCGGCTTGTCTTTCTGCACCAGGTTAAGCACGTGGACCGTCTTTCCGCACCTGTGCCACTTTCCCAGTGTTTATTCAAATCAGTAGTTCCAAGAGTTTCCTTGTGGAACTACAAAACAGACAAACAAAACAGCGGCATATAATCAATGGGCCACCACTTCTTAGTGGGAAGATGGACTCTTTTTATTGACCTGTAAGAGTGACTAATAGACACTGTACTGACTAGACAAGGCTGGACCAGGATTATAGCAGACACCCAGCAGCAACCACACAGGCACCGGGGACGCCCCCTCAGTATCTGCAGGGTGATTGAATAATAGACACTGTATGGACTAGACAAGGCTGGACCAGGATTATAGCAGACACCCAGCAGCAACCACACAGGCACCGGGGACGCCCCCTCAGTATCTGCAGGGTGATTGAAGATGATGAACCGTTTGTGAACCTGGATAGCAGAAAGAATCTCTCTGACTTACATTTCCCCTTGTTATTTTTATGCCGTTGTTTTAAAGACTGGGCTGCTCCACATATCAGGATTGACATGTACTGAGAGAGCTTTACCTTTCATAAAAAAACAGAATCAAACATACAAATAAATAAAGAGAATTAGACGGAACAGCAGGAAGGAGAGGGGAGTGTACCATTGCAGTAGCTCTGCACTGCCACAAAAATGCACCTGGTCCTGTTTGTCCTGCCCAACCTGTGACATGACTGGTTAATTCTTGTCAAAAAAAGTCATCTGATACAGCGATGGCGAACACTACACCAGAATATAGGACTGTATGCTGTGTACCTGGATTGCTTTCTGTGTTTGAATACCGGTAGTCATATTGTTAAGAGGGAAATGCTTTGCATTTTTTTAAGCTTTTGAATTCCTTCAGAGGAATTCTCCTTCAGGTTATTCTGTGCAGCAGAATACAATGCTCCTTGTATTTAAGTTATATGTTTCCATTTACAGGACATGCAATATTCAAACAAATGCTATCTAAATTAAATACGTTTTCATCATTACAGCACAGTGGAAAATGGGGCCCATTGCTCATGTAGCACAGTAGCACCTCTTTTCATTTGTTTTAACTTTTTTTTTTTTTTTTTTTTTTTTTTTTTACAAAATTAAATGTTGACTGTGGATGGAAAACAGATCCATGATATTCACACCCCAAAATAATTTTAACCAAACGTTCAAACTGCACCAACTGCCAGATAGTTGGATGTGTTTTAGTATTTACTTCACATGCAAAATGAAAAGCAACAACAGAAAACAAACAGACATACTGTTCAAACTGAATCGCTGACTAATTTTACTGTGTTTATAAAAGGCTGACCTTTTGCTTTGAAGTGGGAAGTGTTTTCTTAAACAGTGAATTCAGGTTTTACACTAGAATGCAGATTCATGCCCATAGCAGAATAAATACAATCTGCTGTTACATGTTTTTGGGGTTATAGTTTTGTTAGTCACCGCAGTATCAATTGCATCCAAGTTTACACGCCGCTGGGTAAATAAGAATGTGTTCTTACATTATGTCCATGCTAGACTAGTGAGTAATGGTTCTTTAAGGGCTATGTCTAGGAGGCAGTACTGACAGTGTCAGAAAGGGTTATTTTTAATGATGAGCATTCAGGTGTCCCTAGGCTAAAAACTGAAAATAAACATGCTGAAAAAATATCAGCCAGCTACCTGAAAAGTCTACAAACCATGTCTTGTTAAAAACGTGAAGCAGAGTAATCTTTGGTTAACTTCAAAGTTTCAAGTCTGTGTAACATCAGACAGTTCATGGAACCTGTGTTTGCTGGTTGCTTTGCAGGGTCGTGACAGCTGGTTAAAAGCCTGGTTAGCACTATTCTTAGGACTGCAATTACAACCTTGCTACTACAGAATTAATGCTTATCAGGGTGTGTGAAAACAGACGCATTCAGAATAATTCATTGTGTTTGAAGACATAATAATAGTTGCTGGATAGTCTTTGCAATCCAGTTTCTAGTTTGTTCAAAAGTTGTTGAGGAAAGGGTTAAAAAACTTTGCTACTTTTAATCATGTAGGTCTGACATTTCCTGCTAGATACTGCCGCAGTGACGTGTATTTGTGTCGCAAGCCAAAAGCAATTCATTTAGAAGGGAATGTTTTATGTCTTTTAAATATGCTTTTATATCCGACTGCTTGAAACAAAGCTGTCGGTATACTGAGAATGTCAAGTTTTAAAGCTCTGTAAGCTTTAATGGCCTCTACCAAGGGTTAATGAACACAGGGGACCTGATTTGCTGAAGTGATCAGGGAGGTCCATTACTTGCTGGCTGCATCCTCCGTTGTAGACTGAAACAAAGCTTTGGTCAAACAATGGGTGGCCGGCGTCCAAGAATCATCCTTGTATGCACAGTGGGTTGTGAATCTGGAGTTACATATTATTGCAACATTGTGAGCCCATCCTGCAGTGGGGAGGAACTCAGAGCCATTGCTTGTGATACAGTTTCTAACTACAGAACAGTTGGCCCTTTTCTGTGGGATTAGCAGCAGGTCACTGCCAGGTCAGCGGATGAATAAATCTCCAAATAAACAGCATAGACTGCAAAAATGAAATGTTTCCATTGGCTGCTTCACCAGCCTTTTAGAGATACAAGCCGTGTGCGTGCAGCTTGGTCACTTCTGAGCAGTTCTTGTGTTTGTTAGGTGAGACCCATGTCCTGGAGGTTAGAGGGCATGGAATCTTCATCACATTCTACAGACAGTTGCCAGCAGGTCACACATCAGCACCTCTGGCTTGTAATGTTCCTATTGACTATTCAAGAGCAATTTGGTATGGCCGTGAGACATCAGTTATCTTAATGGATGTATTCTTTACTTTGTATGATTATCTCTTTCAGTCATCACAACATGGTGACCTTTTAAAACTTTTTTTTTTTTTTAAAGACATTGAAAGCACCCAGGTGGCCTCAAAAGTGCTCTCAGAATCACGTCCAATCTCCAAGTACCTCTTATATCCCAACACTCTGCTTTGGGTGGATGTATTAAATACCACGCAGAACAAATGTCATATTTCTTACGTGGTGCAGGGTGACAGGTGAATGGTTAAGTCTTTTGCAATATATGTTCTTGGAAGTTAGACATGATTCTAAGAGTTAAATTATTGCCATAGGGGCACTTTCAACTTTAAACCAGGATGTGATGACAGAAACAGAATATTATATAAAGTGAATCTAAACAACAACAAGAACACACAGGTTTGGATCATTCATTTTGTATTTTCCCACCCACACCTAGTTGACCTTTAACTACAAAAAAGGGCAGTTCCATATAATTATAATTTCCATTTGTAAATTAGTAATTTAGATACTGTACATTCCAGAGCTGCTAATCTTACCCATCCCTTATTAATATGAACTGCCACTTACAGTATTTACTGTGCCCTGAAGATGCTGGTGAGTGTTACAACCATTGCCACAGCAGGAAGCAGCGAGACTTGCCTGTACTCTGTAATGTCAGCGTCACCGTGGAAACCCAGCTGTCATGTTTAACTTGATACTTTCCACTTGATCCTTTCTGTTCCAGTGAAGTGTCTGGTTCTGAAAGTTGTACTCTTCTCGCTGTGTCATTAAACTACTAGCAAGGGCATTCAAGCAAAAATGTCTGGGAGCATAAAATGTCCTTCTTACTCACACTAAAGCATCCGTGCCATTTTTCAATGGAGCACTTTGTGTTACATTCAGTGTTTTTACTAGAGCACACTAAATACATGTTCCAATGATCTAGGTTTCCATTCTTTCTATTTCATTTTTACTCCTGTACATTTTCAGTTTGAAGGATACCCTATGAAAGTATTCCCATGTTTAAGGTGCTTTGTGTTTTAAATGACTATGAATGAGAGGTGAGACAAGGAGGAGACAGTAGGAAATCCCAGTAATGACCTGGTTTTAACAGTTTCCCACAAGACCCACCTTATTGTTTCTGTTATCTTTCTGGTAGAAGCAAGTACCGAATGCTATACTCACATGGAGCAAATCAAATGGTGTAAGAAGGTTGTTTTAACCACAACACGGACACTGCTTCTTTAAATGTTAACAGTTCCCTTATAACAGTTTACCTCCATGTCTTGCATTTCCCCCCATGCTTTTCCCATGGTTATACTATGGATTTACCAAAGTGTATCCTGGTTTGCCATGTTTATTAATATGCTTTACCATACCTCAGTATTATTTACAATGCTCTCCTATGCTGAACCATGCTTTCACTATGCTTTATTACACTTTGCTATGCTTTTACTATGGTAAACTTGTATAAGGGTTTAAACAGTATTACCTGTCATCAATTAAAATTGTGTATTGTGATTTTCTGTTGAATGGTAAAACCTGTATATATCATGAATCCAGGCACTGATATGTGATGTATTCAGGGAAGTCAGGCATCAGGAGAGTTAACTGTTTCACCGAGGTCAACTTCTAGTTCTTTCATCAATACAAGAAGGTTAACAATCGTGCTAATAACTAGTCTAGTTTATATACTGCAAAAGGAGCTTTTCTCTTCAAGTCTGTTTGAACGGCATTAAGTATTACAGGGTTCACCTTTTTACCTTTCTGGAGGAAAATGCCAGTAGTGGTGGGAAAAATACTAATTTAACAAAGTGACTCTGAGATTGCATGAACCCAGGCAGTTGTTATCACTGCACTGTTATATGCCTGCTTCCTGAAACTCGTTAATCTTTGGCTTGTGTTTGACTGAAGGGAATGAAATGACTTATGGGCACGCTGTGGCTCATGTTTTCCCTTAAAAACAACTTATCTTTTCCTGTGCACAGTTGCGTAATCTCTGGTTTGTTGTTTTCTCACTGACCAGTTTATTTCATGACAACCCAAGAACGAAGACTTTTAAAAGAAAGAATCAAACAACAATTCATCTTTAATTGTGTAACACCTATTACCTGAAAAAATAAAAAAAATAAACGAATGTTGTAGACTATCAATTTTGTAGTGAAGGTAATCTGATTGCACCCCTACAGTGTCAATTTAAAGAAACTGGACTGCAGCTACCTTTATAAAACCTTACCACAGTATTTTTGCAAGGTATTTTTGCAGTCTTACCATGCTTTCCCCATGGTTATATTATGCATTTACCATAGTTTACCATGGTCATGTTTATTAATATGCTTTGATTTGCAATGCTTATCTGTGTTGTACCATGTTTGCACTGTGCTTTATTACACTTTGCTATGCTTTTACTATAGTAAACTTTTTCTGATGGCTTTCTGATAAAGGACAGTGCAGGCTAACTATTGAATAGTGCATATCACAGCAGTAGTTTATTTTTAGTGGGAAAGTGGACACAATTGAGGGACCCTGCAGCTTTGAAACTCCACCCAAAATTGTGTATTTTGTCTTAAACGGGCAATAGAGCGTTAAGTTAATTAACTCTTCAGTTAAATTGCTAAATGATGGCCTGCCACTTGTTAATGGACTGAAACGGAAACCTCGTTAGTTCTGAGGCAAGCCCGGGATGCTGGCATGAACAAGAGCTGTGTTTTGGGCCCTGACGAACAGAGCTTAAAAATGTTTTTAGGAGATTTAGCCTTTGCATACAAACAGTGTGATTTAGCAGCACTGGAAACACCCACAGCAAATGTCAGTGTCTTTCTAAGATATATATTCTCCTACTGCTCAGCAGAATAAAACTGCAGATTGCAATCAAGCTTGAAGCTGAATTGGGAGGCTGCAGCTGAGGTTTAAGCAGGTTAAGCTAAAGGAGTATATTTAATATGAAGTGGGAACTTGATCAAAAATGACAACATGAACTGTTTTGAAGCACCTCTGCTAGGTGACTATTTATGCCAAGCAGAGACAAGCTTAACACTCGGGGATTAGTGTCAGAGAGTTGCAACACTCTATTATTTCTTGTTTATATAACTAACATGGTAGGGAAGCTGGAATGCAATAAATGGCGTCAGTCAAAAAACATGTTTGAAAGAGTTTTTAAGGAGAAGAAGAAGGGTTTAAAATTCCTTCTAGTACTGTACCTGGCCTGCAGATGAAAGGAAGTCTTCAGTGCTTGACAGTCCTTTGGCTTTCATCAGCAGTAATATGGGGAGAACAGCTGGCTTGTACTCCTGTCACTGAAACAATGACACCGGGACCTGAGAATGTCATCTCACTGACTCGCTTTGGAAACATTCCAGTGAACAGCTACTTTACAGAGCTCTGAAAAACCTGGATATGAAGCATACATAGAAATCATGCTTTTATTGCCATTTGCTGTCATATGGAGTGCCATGTTATTGTATAGTACTGAATCTGTGATACTTCAACTTTCATCACAGTGTATTGAATACAGCGAATGCAATTAAAGCTAGTGAGAGATTTCAAGTACTGATTTTTTGTTTCTCTGTACAAAATGCCCTTTGTTTGTATATGAATGGTGTAATGATACCACTATCAAGGCACTTTTTTACCACTAACCTGGTGTGGTTGTTCCATGCTGTCAGGAGTTTGTACAGACAAGGCCTCAGGCAAGCCTGTCCGCTCTAATCCCACATTATCAATTTTGATACTAATAGATCTTGCCGGTTTACGAACATTTTAGAATCAGCATCAGATTTCAGACTTATTATCCTTTCATTCAGTTCAATTTCCTTTAGTAGGTGAAAACTGTTTGGGACATAAAGTTGCAGTATAAATACATATGTGAAATCATATGGTGAAATACAGTTCAATACTGGCTTCAAAATCATGCATCCAATCTCATTTTTCTGTAATATAATCAGAATGAAAAGAAGAAAATGCTATTACTAAAAATATGAGCTTAATGTATAGACAGCAAAGCCTCTAAGTAATACACATACTGTATGTGCTTTTAGAAGAAAAAAAATGTGTTTTGAAAAACATATCTCTATGATTGTGCATTAAATGCCTTAATAATTTGAGATGCTTTCATGGTTAAATAAAATAATCAGTGACGTGCACACCAAAGCTTCATTGTGATATTTGTTTTATAAGGCTGTTGTTTTTAACAAGTGGGTTTGA
Source organism: Acipenser ruthenus (assembly GCF_902713425.1). Lineage (NCBI taxonomy): Eukaryota > Metazoa > Chordata > Actinopteri > Acipenseriformes > Acipenseridae > Acipenser > Acipenser ruthenus. The sequence goes on from NC_081211.1 coordinate 24,218,682, forward strand.
GGAATGTGTTTCAATGTGGACTCCATTGACCGAAGACTGTGTTGTTACTGGGTAATTGACTCGATTTCCCTTGCCAGTGATTTTGTGGTCTCCCATAACAGGATTAAGGAGCAACAATCCAAACGGAATGGTTTACCTGTCTTAGGTTCCTGTGGGCAGAAATGGCACAGGTTGTTTTCATCTGAAACAGCACACTTGGCCTCTGGTTGTCCTGTTTAAGATACCTACACAGTTAGAAATGAGAGAAGATTATAGAGGTTATTGCGTATTCCTAGCAAACTGAGACACAGTGTTTGATTCATCTGGTCAAGTCAAGCCAAAACTGTCCTGCCAGAGCAGCCTTGCTTTTCACTTTGTCTGTAAGGACACAGCCGTGGCCTGGGTTAGAAAAGATAAACTCAATCCAATTCAATCCTCTTTTGCACGTGTTATGTATACATGGAAGTCACTAAATTTAGCTTTGGGGAGCCAAACATCTCTGTAAATGTGTAATAAATGCAAATTACTTTGTCTGTGACCATGGATTCCTTACAGTATAATATCAAATTATTAAATGACCCCAGAGGGTCTTATTCAAGCAATCTATTCATTTGACCTCTATTCACTTAGCATCAATTGAATAGTACTGCTGGGTGTTTCTTATGTCAAATGACTAAAAGACAAGCTCAGCCCAGTTTGTGCTACCGCCATTCTGCTGTGTCAATTCTATTGCTGATTGAAACATAATAAATTGTTATTTATACCTACTGTACCAACACAAAGATTAAATTCCTGTAACTATAATATTGTACCACATGGGAGTTGTATGATATAATACATTTGTATTATTAAGTTGCCAACATCCTGGCAAAATTCCAATACATATTCTTAACTGGCTCAATCTCACTATAAATAGGGTTACTAGGGTCCTTAAGAAGAAAATGTTGTGTGATTACTACATAGTGAATCTTTGCTGCATTCTATTGTATGGCCGTCCCCACACCACTTTGTGCAAATGAGGTGCGTCAAAGCTGAATTCCCTGAGTCTTAATGGATTTCTGGATACCGCTGGTGCAATCCTCTTAAGCGGCAGGATCTGTGCCAGAGATTCACTGCTTTTCTGCTGAAGCACGGGGTCTCTGCCCTCCAGGCTATGAAGCCCATCAGCTCTGGATTGTTCACTTTATACATGTAGACGTTGTTGAGACATCCCTGGCCTGAGATCCAGTTCACTGCCAGTGCTCTTAGCCTCCGTCCTATTCGCTGCCACTCTGCCTCTAATACACCTTGTTTGTGTCGGCTCCAGAGCCAGGGCAGGGCCTTTTACTTTATGCAGATGCATCCTGGGGTTGCTGGCATTTGTTCAAGGCATGCACATCACTGATACCTTTCAAATCAAGGCCAAGCACTTGATACCAAAGTAACCAAGCAATCCTCACTACTGACTGCTCCGCCCCACAGATCCCCCCTTCTGTTAGTACCTGAGTGCACCAGTTACTAGTTGTTTTGGACTGCACATACATAGAAATATGTCAGAGAGGACTTACAGCATACACGGGAGAGTTGCTTACTGTGTAATTATACTATTTAAAAACAATAGACAATTTACGATTACTGTACAGTATATTTAATGACTGGAAAACCTATTGGATTAAAAAAAGTAGTTTGTAATCCCTGGTAACCCTCTGTCAGATACCCTAAATTGAACATTAGTTTCTTGTTCTGTAAGACTCCCCCCAATCCCTTTTTTTGTGTAAACTCTGCACTGGGGCAAACCTTTTCTGCAGTATGGAAATCATTCGGCACTATGTTTATATGACCTCAAAGCTACCATTTAAGTGTAAAGCATCTGGAGTGCTTTATCTTATTATAGTTAAGCCAGTACAGTGATTTGCAAACACTGATGTTTATTGAAGGCTCTGTGGTGAGGCTACTGGGCTTTGTGCTGGAGATGGCTTACCGCAGGCCCAGATCCCTCGTCCCCGTTCTCTGAGAGACCTTTAATTCGACTTAAATTATAACTGGATTATACTCTATAATTAGATTGCCCCCAAGCCAACTGCCACGTGCCCCTGCATATTGAATCAACAGAAGTCTGCTGTTTTGTTGAGGAACAGTATTGTAAAGAAAGAAAGAAAGAAAGAAAGAAAGAAAGAAAGAAAGAAAGAAAGAAAGAAAGAAAAGTTATGTGCAAGTATTTCATTGAAAGAAATGATGGTCACACAAGTTTAAATTGTAGAAATGCTGTATACAGTTCTGGGGCCTGTGATCAGATTAAAACATGTACTTGGGCTAGACAGGCAAACTGCAGCTATTGTACCAGTTACTGTGCCATATTCATTCCAGCAATGAAGCAATGAAGTTGGCATGTAATTCAGCTGGGAATCTGAGAATCTCCTGAAATACTGGCAACATGCAATGTAATTTAGTTTTATAATTTTCTGCTAGTGTCTAACACATGTTATCAGTAACACTCAGTTAAAGCGATCATGCATTACTTACATGACTCAATTCTAGTCCAATGGACGCTGTCTTCTGTTGTGCTTCCTTCTGCTAAAGAAACTGTTCAGTATAAAAACATACCAATGCATAATTAAATCAAAAGTGCTTGTTCTGTACTGTAGCAATGCACCAATATAACGTGGTACATAGCATACTTTATCATTCAGCGCTGAGTAAAGCATGATGAATGGGTAGTAGAAGCATGTGGAAAACATGTGAATTTACTTGACTTTTATAAGGACAAAGTGTAGCTAACTCTCCACAATACTGATGTATTCTACTCAAGAAGGTATATCTACCAACAAGACATGTATCTTGCCTCCTTTCAAGGTTTTCTCTTGCTACCAACGTCTAGACTGAATCTGTCTTGGGTGGGTTTTGAAACCATGATTTCCTTCAAATCCAGAGGTGTTTGGGTTAACCACTATGCTATTGGGCCGGTACTGTAAGACAGCAGAACAGATAGATTGTCTGAAACCCTATTGATTTTTCTTTTCTCTGCTGTCTTCCCCATAGCAAAGATATCTTAAGATAAGCAACACATATACAGTATACAGCAGGCAATGATAGCATGTGGACTGTCTATAGCCGCAGTATCATCATTTACCCATCCTGTTTTCCACCACACAGGATGTGGATAGATCTCTGAAGACTATGGCATGTTAATTAAGGCCTGTGTAGCTCTTACTGGCTCATGGTGGGTTTTATTTTTTCTTCCTTTTCCTTTGATAACACTTATGTAGCTCTGCAGGTCAGTGGGTTGTGGTTTCAGAGTGTGCGTTTTAATCAAGAGTTTTTTCTCTCTTCTTCAGTAAAGCTCAGAATCCGGTGTTCAGTTGTAACCCCTTGAATCCCAAACATTTTTTTTTTTTTTTTTGGAGATGGTACCTAGAAAACATTTAAAGTGGAGGCATCACACATTGTAGGTCCAGGCACCAATAAGTATAATCCCAAATCATTTATAAAATACAGTGACTGAAGAGGGTACCATTAAAATGGAGACATACCCAAACGTGGACATGCTGTATTATGTCCTAAGTAAGTAGAAAACTATTTAACATCTTAGAAGATCAGGTAAAATATATACAGCTATTTTTAACATACTATACTTGTCTGTCGAGGTAAGATCTGTCCATACCTGAGGATTTAGTAGTACTTATAGCCATTTCGGTGTTGGTCTTGAAATGCGACTTATCACAGATTGACAGAAATGGGACATTTGACCTGCATGCTGTATTTTCAAATTGTGTGGTTTTATTTGTTTTGTTTTGTTTAATGGGTTGTGTCACGCAAATCTTTAAAGAATGTAAAATTGGCAAGAGCCAGGCAGTTAAAAAGTAATTCCAGCTAGTGCAGATTTGTACATGCTGAAACGCTGTTCTTCGGGATGAGCTCCCTGACAGCTCCGAGACAGCCCATCAGCACGCCTGTCAGCACGCAGTTGAGCTGCACATTTAACTTGAATAAAGCTTAGCCTAAACAGACTAAACCAATACCAATCAGCGTGTCTTATTAGGAATCCTCATGAAAGATAAACACGTACAATAGTTGAAAAAATGAAAAAGTGATTTACCTGTACTGGCCTTTCTGTGTGGACCCTGAAGGAACAATTTAAGCATACGGTAGACAGTAGTAACAGGATTTCCTTTGTCTTTTTTCTGTAATATAATTATGCCCCAAATCAATTGCACATGAAGCTATGATGGCCCTTGACTGATACACAGATCAATAGGAAAATTGCTCTTCATTCCAGTTGCATCTCTAAGTAAGGGAGATAAGCTTGTGTACACTGTGTGCTGCCCCATTTCACCTTGCTTTGTGACCTTGGTTTGCACATGCACCACAAGGCCGAACATCATCTTTTTTACTGCAGTGTAGGATCAAGGCTAAAAGGATTGGCAGATTTATAATGGTAGGTTGTGAATTCAGTGATCTCAGGCCAGAGAAAACAGTTTAGATGGAAATGGTGCAGTGTCACAAAGACGGCCAGAGTGGGTGGCGTCAGACCAGACAGGAATTCAAAACAAAGACAGTGGTTGATGATGAGCTGAGTGCAATGGCTGCACTCAGCGTTTATTAACAAATAAAAGGGTTGAAAACAGCACAAAACACGGGACACGGCACTACACGCCAAAATAAATAGACATACAAAACGGACTAACACTAAACAAACGGTGCACGGACAGACAGACAGACACGGTGAGTACAAACAAACTTATCTTTACGTTTAATGATTTTACTTATTTTAACTCTCCTCTCTCTCTCACCCGTTCTCCTCTTCCGAACACCCAACCCTTAGTGCAAGAAACGTGCATCTATATATACTGTTGTGCTGGGATTCAATTACTAATTAATTACTCACTTGAATCCCAGCACGTGAATTCATTACGTGAAACCCCGTGTTCACATATTATATTTTAAATGCACGTGCGTGATGTGCAATCCCGTGCCTAAATACAAATATACAATTTAAACACACGTGAAACACAGACCCGTTTATATCCCGTGTACCAATCTATACACCAACATTTACACACGCAACATACAACACAACACACACAAATGCACACAGGGGCGGGGCGCATTGCCACATATACCCCCCCTTGTGCGCAGCACACATGGCCTCAACGGCCACCTCCCCCCTTAAAAACCCAGCAGTCCAGGACAAAGTCTCGGGCTGGGAAGGGAGGCTTCAGTGGGCCCATGGCTGGCCATGCTGTCAGCACCCCTGCCGGTAGTGGCACGGCTGACAGCCTGTTGGTCCCGTCCTGCAGCGAAAAAGCTGCGGGGGCAGGTGGTCCCCCGACCTCCCCCTTCTTCATAGCCGGCAGCTCCCTCCTGTGGGGCTCCGGCCACAAGAACTCCTGCAGCGAAACTGCTGCTGGGGAAAGTGGTCTCCAGACCTCATCCCCCTTCTTCGTGGCCGGCAGCTCCCCTTTCTGGGGCTCCGGCCACCGTACTCCCTGCGGAGGTACGGGCAGCAGAGGCAGCTCCAGCTCCTCTGCTCCAGGCGGTGGCGGAGGCAGAGGCAGTTCCAGCTCCTCTGCTCCTGGCGGTGGTGGAGGCAGAGGCAGCTCCAGCTCCTCTGCTCCTTGCGGTGGTGGTGGCGGAGGCAGAGGCAGCTCCTGCTCCTCTGCTCCTGGCGGTGCTGGCTCCCTCTGCTGTGGCGGCTGGGCATGTGCGCACCGTGCTGCCTTCAGCAGCATAGCGAGAGGCTGCTGGGGGACACCAGCATCCTGCCCTTCTCCCCCCAAAAAATTTTCAGGGGGTTGAGCCTGTAACCCCTCCCCTTCCGGCTCTTGGGGCTGAACCAGCAGGCATTTTCCCTCTGCTGGTGGCTTGGGTCCCAGGGCTGTGGAAGCCCCGACTTGCCTCCCTTTGGGCTGTGGACGCACCGACTCCTCCCTTTTGGGCTGTGGACGCACCGACTCCTCCCTTTTGGGCTGTGGACGCACCGACTCCTCCCTTTTGGGCTGTGGACGCACCGACTCCCCCCTCTTGGGCTGTGGACGTTCGGGCTCCTCCCACTCAAGCGTAGGACTTTCGGGCTCCTCCCACTCAGGCGTAGGACCTTCGGGCTCCTCCCACTCAGGCGTAGGACGTTCGGGCTCCTCCCACTCAGGCGTAGGACGTTCGGGCTCCTCCCACTCAGGCGTAGGACGTTCGGGCTCCTCCCACTCAGGCGTAGGACGTTCGGGCTCCTCCCATTTGGGCTGTGAAGGCAAAACCAGCAGGCATTCACCCTCTGCTGGTGGAGATGGGGACAGCAGGTACTCACCCTCTGCTGGTGGAGATGGGGACAGCAGGTACTCACCCTCTGCTGGTGGAGATGGGGACAGCAGGTACTCCTCTGCTGGTGGTCCTGCTACCTGGGCTGCTGTTCCATTTATGGTTGCCTCCAGGTAGCTGAGGACAAACTCCACACCTTCCTCCAAGGTGTTTGGGGTGTGTTCCTCCTGATAGGCCTCCCATCTCTCACTGTCCATCATCCACAGGGCCTGGACGACTATGGGCAGAGACTGGGCCTCCAGCCCAGCATTCTCCAGGAACCAGCCCCGCAGTTTGATGGCGTCTTCTGCCATTGATTTTTTTTTGTTTTGTTTTTTTCCCCCAAAACAATATTTGTAATCTTTTTTTTTTTTTTTTTTTTTTTTTTTTTTTTTAATCCAAAACCCCTCCTGGTCTGACGCTTGGAGGCGCGGCTATCCCTCTTCTGACACCACGTGTCACAAAGACGGCCAGAGTGGGTGGCGTCAGACCAGACAGGAATTCAAAACAAAGACAGTGGTTGATGATGAGCTGAGTGCAATGGCTGCACTCAGCGTTTATTAACAAATAAAAGGGTTGAAAACAGCACAAAACACGGGACACGGCACTACACGCCAAAATAAATAGACATACAAAACGGACTAACACTAAACAAACGGTGCACGGACAGACAGACAGACACGGTGAGTACAAACAAACTTATCTTTACGTTTAATGATTTTACTTATTTTAACTCTCCTCTCTCTCTCACCCGTTCTCCTCTTCCGAACACCCAACCCTTAGTGCAAGAAACGTGCATCTATATATACTGTTGTGCTGGGATTCAATTACTAATTAATTACTCACTTGAATCCCAGCACGTGAATTCATTACGTGAAACCCCGTGTTCACATATTATATTTTAAATGCACGTGCGTGATGTGCAATCCCGTGCCTAAATACAAATATACAATTTAAACACACGTGAAACACAGACCCGTTTATATCCCGTGTACCAATCTATACACCAACATTTACACACGCAACATACAACACAACACACACAAATGCACACAGGGGCGGGGCGCATTGCCACATGCAGTAAATAACATGCTTCTCTTTTGAATTGTCCTTGATTTTTATAATGTTATTTATTCACCCAGAAGTAAAAAAAGAATAACAATAATAATAAATAACATAGGGGTTGGGAGTCATGATGGAGAGTTCAGAACACAAAAGCATCGATTCCCATCAGGTTTCAAAATTGAGCCTGTAACTCTGTTGCGGCAAGTCCTCTCCTACGGTGCTACTGAGCATCTATGCAAATAACACCTAAGGTACATGTTAACTACATTGAGTTTTACACTTCTGACATTTCAGGAGTGTTTCTTTCTTTCTTTCTTTCTTTCTTTCTTTCTTTCTTTATTTTTCAAAAACCGTCTTCCCAGGAGATTCTTCTTTCAGTGCTTTTCAATAAATTGAAAATGAAACGGCGTACATTTTAACAACTGTGGTAATGTGTACTCTCCTCGTTTACCAGTACATTGACCAGCCTCTAGTTCCTAACCTTGCTCTAACTAATTCATCCTCTTGTTTCCAGCAGTTCCCTATCAACACAACTCGTACAGCGCGGGCCATGGCTCCTCAGTGATTCAGTGTTACAGGTGCCGAGACGTCTGCAAGGGGGAAGTGGTGAGAGTGCAGCACACCCACTTCCATGTCAAGTGCTTTACCTGCCAAGGTAAGAACACTCTTCATTTTAATTACCCTACAAATAAATACTACAGTGAGAAAACATTAGCCTACTTCAGTATACTATATGTAACAAAATGACAACAAACGGCACTTGGATAACATTTTCACGTCATAAAAATGGAAACATTTACATTGATGACCATTTAAATATTTCATGTAAGGACTAAAATCTGATTGTCAGTTGTTTGTCTTTCTGCTTAGGTATTGGTAAATTCTCAACTGGTTGTAGCTGAAATAGTAAAACGCCTCTAAAGGTATTGCTATAGCTGCATGGAGGGGTGGGGGGGGGGGGGGTTGCTGTGGAAACCATGTCTGGTGACATCTCCTCCTGGGAAGGGTTTATTTTCAGCAACATTTAGCTGGCCAATAAGAATTCGTCTCCTGGCAACGGCAACTCTACCCACCTAGGGAGGAAGCGCTTCTGCTATAGCATGTGAATAAAGTCCTGATAATTAACTGAATGTCACCTGCCACACAAGCCTATTTCTCTTCAGTAGTTCAGCAAGCCGTTCACGCTGTTATGTGTCATACACCTCAAACCACACCATTCTAAAGCCAGGGTAGATACAGACAGCTTCAATTCTTCGGAAGCTTTGCGGTTCAGTGGCTGTCTATAACGACATTCATCCTCTTCCTCCACACATTCAGTATCATTCACTTGTTTTTTTGCTGTCTAACACTTGCTCTTCACCACCCTCCCTCTCTCTTCACCTCCCCGGAGATGGGAATGAGCTGCATCCTGGAGCTCTAACTGGTGGAGCTGTTGCTCGGCTCCAGGAACTTCACCACTTTACTTCTGGGTCACTTGGTGTTTGGGGTGCACTGGGTATTTGCATGCCTGCGTCATGAGGCAGAATTGCACTGTCTAGGAGCCTGTCATTTGCTATAAGGAACAGTGTTTTGAAAATGGTTTTTGTAGTGTAGTACATCACAGTAAAATAGGACATCAGCACCACATCAGAATATTTCCCTAAACTGGAAATATGAGTACATGAATCTAATTTTCTTGTGCCTGTTGTACAGATGGGTCAGTAAAGTGCTATACGCGCGCCACAAATGATATCCTTGTAAATTAAAAACTAAAAGAAACACTATGAAAATACGTCTCAAATACATATTCTACGCTGCCAATAAACAGGATGTATCCTCAAATTCAGAGCCAAATGTTATGCATATGTAATTACACAAAACCATAAATACTTTCAACATAGGCTTAGAGTCTCAGGCTATTTTGAGATAAGTGAAAACCATGGGGTTTGTTTTGAAAACCTACAGATGCATTATATTGGCACTCTGTTTCAAACTATTGCAAGATGCAGTACTAAAGTATTGAAGTGTGGTGTCCAATTGCATTCGGTTGAAAATGTTTTTCATTTAATTTGCTTTTGAGCCAAACAAGTATAGTTCATGCATTGAGAATGTTTTGCTGACTACAGCTGAGTCATATGAAATCGGAAAATTGTTTCTCATGATAAAGTGGTACATTGCAGAAATGTACAGGTATTGAAAAGGATAACTAAACTAAACAATACACAAATCAGTATGAGACTGGTTATGTGATACAGTGGTGTCACAATGATTTCTGGGTTTTTTTCCCCCCCTTTAAACAATTATTCTAATGTAAGTACTGGAAAATGGAGTACATTAACATAAAATAGTTAATGTAATGGACCCACAAACTTTCAAACACAGCACCAAAAATGCATGTATTTTACAGAGGAAGTCTTCTAAAATTCATCAGTCACTTACAAAAAGTAAGAAATGATCATATGCAATATTATATTTTTAAAACAATAAATATTGTTTTGAACAATTCATTTTTATTGTGCAATTTTGTGATAAAGCGTTGACTGTTCATTTTTGGTTGGAATGTGCCAACCCTTGTCAAATCCTATGTTGTTACAAATTTCTCAAAAATGTCAAGGAACAGTAAGACTTTTGTTGTGAAGTTTGATACGGGGAACAATGGGACAATCAATATTAACTTGAAAATGTTTGCAATGTTCTTGGATGACATCCAGGCAAACTGAAAGCTAAATTCTGGCTCTTGCAAAACTCATTGCAAGTATTGCTTTCCCAATTATGTAGCATTCTTCCTTTCTCTTTAAACATGCATACTGTACATATTTATTTAAGCGTTTGGCATGAGGAGCTGTGGAAATGAAAGTTAAACAAATCTAACGTTTCCTTTTCATTGTCTAGCAAATGCAAATGGGGGGGTGCTGTGTATTTATCCTTTTTTTATAGTACAGACATTGATAAGGACAGGTATATAAGGCTGTAGGCAAAATATACCGTACGTTCATGTTTTCATTGCGGTAGATGCAACTCAAGGAAGCCGAGACATTGTGGGTTTAATAGAGAGATAGGGAGAGACTAATAATGGCTGGTTATGTCTCTTCTGCAGGGTGACGATTTTCTACTGTAAATGCTCCGGGAACGTCCACACTTTCAATAGCACCAATTATTTGGAGAAATATTATTTCAATCGCCACACCGGTGGATTGAAAAGCAATTTTGCAATCTGACAGTGACTTTAAGGTTAGGATTAAGTTAACAATTGGGTTCCAGATGACTCCACGGTGCAGGTCTCTTCTACTTAGTGCTTATGTGCTTGAAAAAAAAAATCTCAAGAGAAAATGTTCAACATTTAGAAAGCAGACAGATCCTCATCAATCCCAGGCTGCTGTGTTAGAAGTAAGAGGTTTATGAGGAGGATTACTGCCATCCTTCATTCCTGGAAGTTACATCCCTCCACATCGCTAGATGAGAGCTGTGGACCGTAAGACTGTGATAGGAAATGGAAACACTCTTAAATAAAGACCACAGATTCATAAACAATCCCAATAGAATTTCATGGGATTAACAGTTGTGGCATTATGACTTTTTTTTGTTTTTGTTTGCAGTGCTGTTGAGTCTGTTTTTTCTAATCGATGTACAGTAAACTGAATTAATCAATACCCTAGACAAAGAAGGCTGGGCAGAAGACGAAGTTCTGAAGGCCACAGATTCAACTTCACGTAATTGCTGTCAATGTTTCATATGTTTTGGTACATGTCTCATGTGAAGGCACATTGTCTTGCAGCTGCTTCGCTTCCTCCCACAAGTGGAAAATTATTCTCACTAGAGTTTTCTCATAGCAATTATTTCGGAATTACTGTCAGACAAGTCAAATCCACATGAAAGTTTTATGAATCTTGTAGGTTTGCAAGCTTCTCCCATGTAAACAAAAACTATAGAAATGTAAAACAAATCTACTACTGTATATAGTCTAAATCGATTCTTACAGATTTATTTGACTGACCACAAAATCATACCGTTTTCAAAAAAACTGCACAACTAGATTGTGTAAAGGGTTCTGTAGTTTGCTGTTCTGAAGTATTACACACTTATTACAAACAACAAAATGGTACGTAAAAGTCATTTTTACCACTCAGTCAGACAAAATATTTTGCCAAAAACGGTGCTAGACATCTCCTAAAACAATGACCTGGGGTCTAAATACTGCTGCATTCTCTCTCTCTCTCTCTCTCTCTCTCTCTCTCTCTCTCTCTCTCTCTCTCTCTCTCTCTCTCTCTCTCTCTCTCTCTCTCTCTCTCTCTCTCTCTCTCTCTCTCTCTCTGTTAGATCATTAAAATATTCAATACAAGTATAAAACTCAGTGGGACTGCTACAAACCTATTTAGCTAGTATTTATCTCATAGGTACATACTTTTCAGAAACAGATTAGTAACTCAACCTGCAGTATCTGTCAGCATTTTTTGTATTTAACAGCAGAAATTGGAGGTTCATTAGATATTATCAATTTCTCTCGATTTCTCAGTAGTTTCACGCTGCAAGTGCCTCATTGACTTTTTACTTTAATGAATGGAGTGCACCCTGCGGATCAGAGCTTGCTATTAACCGATAAGGGACCTATTAGCAAGACTTGTGTCATACTGATGGATGTTTGTTATAACTTGACTATTATTTGTAATGATGATCAGACGATTTCAAGCTTGTCATGATGAAAGCACCAGAGTCAAGTTCCACAAGCTCTTTTGTTTAAGCTGTGGTCATTGTCACATGTTGCATAGACTATATTAGAACTATATTAATGTTAAGGGACATTAAGGGATTTTTTGGTCTGTCATCAGCATTGTTCAAACATCATTAAAATACATATTTCAGGTAGATTGCCAAATGAAACACCCCAAAACAGCTGTGATTTTCAGGGAAAATTATTTTTGTGCTTAAGGGATGAAATACTGAATGTCGTTATGTCCACTAAGGTCATCAGCAACATGAGAATTATATTTTAAAAACATCTAAACAGATGTTTCTACACAAATACCTTCATGTATTTGCCAATCCTGCCACTATTAAATAACAAGCTGAGCTCTAATGGTTTACGTCAAAAATACTTCTGTGTAACAGATTACTGATATTGAACATCTGGTAGCACTTACTGTGTATATATATGTTGATAAATCCACAGGGATGAGATCATTTTAGATCAAACTAAATTAGCTCACTACTCGTTTAGAAAAGCAGTTATTAAAATATGTCAAATTGTCAATCAAATAGACACCTAACCTTTTCACTCCTAAAGCAGCCTGATGCAATTTAGTATAGAAATACTAGGGACTTTACTCTTTTAATAGTTTACCTTGGAAATGTTGCAGTTTTCCCATGAATTTCCCAAGCTTGTTCTATGCATTTACTGTTCTTTATCATGGTTGACCCATTGCTTTGCCAAACGTATTGGTTAGCCATCAAGCTGTCATGTGATCCACCATGTTTTCACCATGCTTCTACAATACAGTAAACCTATATAAGGGTACATGCAACAGTTACCTTGTTCTCAAAATCCAAGAAGACATTAATAAAGACTTATTGTTGAAACGCAGTTGTTAAATCATTTTACTAGTTTTTTTTTAGTATGAAAGTACACTGAACACACCCTTAGAAAAGTTTACCACAGTATTTTTGCAGTTTCCCCCCATGTTTTTCCAATGGTTATACTACACATTTACCATGTTAAATAATGTGCTTTACCATACCTCGCTATTCTTTACAATGCTTTCACTATGCTTTATTACACTTTGCTATTTACCATGGTAAATTTTATATGGGCAGTTTCTGATGCCCATTTTGACAACACACAGCGTACTGTACCTGCTGCATGAAAAACGAAATACATGATGATAGAAAAGGAATTAATCCAAGCAATGCTTATTATAAACTATTTTATCGGCTGTTAAATGATACAGTACTTCTTTAAACTGTGTGCTTTCAAAGGGCATCCTTCCTAATGAACTTCTGTCATAGCAGTGGTTATTTCGGAAGTTATTTTGGAATTTCTGCTTGAATGCATTTCTAGTCAAATCAAAGCAATTTGGAGAAGAAAAAATCCCTCAAATTGATTCAGCATGTCTCTGTGTTTGTACATCTTAGGATTTCTCTGTGTCAGCAACTATAAATAGAAAGTAGTTTAGTTAATAAACAGGTTCTCATACAGGATTAAACCGAATGGCAAGACTATTAACTGGCATGTATTAATTGAATTGAGAATAGAAAATCGGTACAATATTTTTAAATATTCTTTTTAAAGTATCTGCTGCATTTGCAATTATTAAGTGAACCATACAAGTCAATACAGCAATGCAAGATGTTGTAACAGCTGCATAGGGATACACATCTATATAATAATCATCCACACTTATTCATTATCAGCCCGAAAACCAACAATAATGCATCAGCAGTCCCTTATTGTAAAGTGTGAATTATTGTGTTGTGGTTTATTACTGATTTATTAATGGGATCCGTCTTTATTTAACATGTCCATTTCTGATTTGGAAGGATGTGCTTAGAGGGAAGAGACTCATTAAAATGCCTGAGACCGACCGGGTATTCGTTCCTAGATTTAATTGGGTGTGTAAAATGGCCCATCAAATATGATCAGCCCAGTTCCCCAGCGACATCATGAATAGTCTTTTTTTTATGAGCCAATCTTAAAAGTCCAGAGCGGGATTCAAAATGTCAATGAATGCAAAGCACATGATTTGAAAATGGGCTTAAGTTAGCCGCCGTTCATGTTTCACACAGTTAAGAAAACATTAAACCATTTACCTTCCTTTAAAACCTGTGCAACTAACCCCTACTGTCATTAATTAGCATACAATTAGATTAATGATTATGTGCTGGAATTGTTTGGTACTGGACAGAAAACTACAGAATGGGATGTAATACAGTAATACAGTAATACAGTAAATTATCTTGTTTCTTGAGCTAGGGATGCTGTCTGTCTGCAAAGGGTGAAGTCAGTTAGGTCTCTGACAAGTCTGGCAGATTTAAGTACTTTTTTAAAATAGCATGCCAGCTGCTACATCGTGGATGTCCCTATATGGACTCTTAAGAAGGTGATAGGACTAATCCATTGCTCTTAGTTGGCAGAATTAGCAAAGTAATTAGGACTCGATATCTTGCCAGTGGAGGGTGCGTTGTCTTTCTGATACCAAAGACATAGAGTGGGTGGGAAATTTAGGATGCCTCCTTATTCTGTTACCAGATGAGTACAGATACACCTACATCACAAAATGACTCTTATCACAATATGTAACATTAAGATATGCACAAGAGTACATGTGACACTTGTGACTGATTTGTTGACTAGATGAGTCAAAATGACCATTTATGACTGAAGTTTTTTTTTCAGGAAAACTTGATGAGAAACGATGCAACATGTATGGTATTTATTACACAAAAGTCAATTGGCAAACTGTAGGAAGTATGCATGCAAGTGATCACAATACTTACATTTCAATTGTCACGATTCATAAATACAGCTGTGACATCTTATATTGGAATTCTATCTTAGCAACTTTAACATCCAAAGTTTTGACAAGATATATTCTCCTGGTTTCTTTTGTTATATTCAGCCCCTAAGCTCAAGAAGTGCACAAAAGTTCAAGAAGTGAACAAATTAGATGATGCCTCTATGAGTTATGAATCAGAAGCTTTTCAATCCAAGCACTTTGATAAGAACCTCAGTTAAATTGGCTCACTCATTATTTTTTAATATCTGCTGCTGCAGCATCTGAAGTCCCAGCTACCACTGAATACAGACCCAGATCATGTCAAGAATGAAACAACCTATAACAATCTGAGGTGCTGGGATTGGCAGTGATATCAAGATGCTCATTGAGGTGTCTAAGGTATCTTAAGATTCATCCCATTGAACCAGAAAGGGATGAACAAGAGGCAGTGGGAAACGACCCGAGGTACCACACATCAGCATTCATACAGGCAATAGAAACGTAGCCTCTTTTTATTCTAATTGCACAGATTAGTGTTATTATCACATTTCAGAGTGCCTGACTGTCTGCAGGGTGTGGGCTACATTAGGATCAAGTGTGCTGGCAGTATTATGGAGGGTTATCGAATTGCTTTTCGTTCCCCTGGACCCAGATTCAGTGACATCATAAGCTTTTTTTTAATTTCACTTTGGATAGATTGGGGCTGTTCAATCCAGTATTATAGAAACAGCTAACCACTGTCTTGGAATCCTTCCGTTGTGTAATATAAAGTCTAGCCAGTTCATATGGTAATTTGTAAAACTAAATAAGGTCCATGCAGTAAATTCACAAATATAACGGAGGCAGAAGTAATCTTCTTGTGTTTCTTCTCCTTATGGGAGTAGTCACGTTTTCTGTAAGCTTTCATTTTTTTTAATGTGAATCCCCACTCAGTATATTGAATTCCATTCTAGTTGTCTGAAGAGTGGGGCAGTATCCACCGTTAATAAGAAAGCCAGTCTCATGCACCCTCTCAGAAATAATTACAAACATAATATCCATGGCAACCCCTTTTTATATCAAACAACAAGATATGTGGTTGGCATACGTTTTATGGGACATGATATCTGTCAACACCAAAAACTGTTGCTTTAGTGGCAAAGATTAAGAAGCATCACTATGTCTGATAGCAAATCTAAGTCCTCTGATTCAACAGTAAGGTAGGCGAGGAGTGGTATTGTGGATATTTCTTTGGCACTATTATATACTTGCCTCAGCAGAAAGTCATTAAATCTAATGGTCCAAAACAATACGTTAAACGGCTCCTTTGTTCCATTAAGAAATATTCCGCAGGCTGTAAACAGAATCTTGGTTGGTCTGTAAAACATTTGTACTGATTTGTACAACGGATGTTTACATGGGTCCTTAACTTCATAAGGATGTACACGTTCAAATAAGCAGACTGAGAAACCAAATTGCTTGCACACCGGCTGTTGGGATTAAGCCCACAAATACAGGTCAAATATGTTTAATGAATGGGGTAAATGGGGTATGATTCATAATAATAGTAATAAGCAGAATATTATCATAATAAGCAGAATATTAATAATTATACAAAAAACAGGTCTGGTTACTGGAATAGAGACATGGAAAGGTATGTAACTTCTTCATTGGAGTAAGGGGATTGTTTCCCAAGCGACCTCTGAACTAATACTAATACTGTAAGTACTGTATAACTAATGGGCTGTTAACCCCTTCATAGTTTTAAATACTAGTTTTAGGCTATTTAATTCCCTTCACTTAAGTAATGATGGTAAATCATCAGCTTTTGCCATGGAAACCAGTCCTCCAACATAGAGAATATATTCTCTTTGAGACACAAAGAAAGCATGCCGACGTTGCAGAAGGCACACTACGGTATATTCATCTGAGCAGTCCAACCATGTAAAACATGCACCAGTTACTTCTCCATTCTTGTATGTGCCAGAATTGCATTTACCTTTATTTAATTCAGACTATGAATAGGGTTTGATGGCTTGGCTTGATAAACAGCACAGCATGAAGCTAGGAATATTCAGATGCAGGTGTAAGACTAGGATGATAAATGTATAGTTTAACCTCAGTTAAATTCTAACCAGCAAAGATCAATCCTAACCTGCAACTCTGCCAGTTGTGCAATTGTGATTTCAGCAAGGGAAGGATAATTATTCTATAATTAGACTGGGATGCTTTTTAATTGCTGAACTTCGCTACAGCTGACAAATTCCCAAGCAGTTTCAGAAGCTTTGCTGGGAGAGGGTAGGGCTCAGAGAATGACCACAAAGTTCTTGTCTCCTTAGCAACTATGTGTGAGTGACTGGCAGATGCTAATAAAATTAGACCAGATAATAACTTAGCCTTCTTATTATTCAGGTACAGTGTTTTGTAAAGGTAATCAAGGTTAGAAGCTGTGAACAAGATGTATCTATAGATCCATGTCTTGGGAGGGAGGCATGTTTTGGATTTCGTATTTGGAAAGGAATCCCTTGTAATTTAATATATGTAGTGGCTATTTGTTGATTTTGTAGTTAAATGTACAAGCCTTGCTGTAAGAAAAAAAAACTTGCATGGCACACATTGTCCCCAGACCCCCTTATTGTATAATGTTGAGGGTAGTAAAGGTGGGGATGAACTACTAACAATTTCCAAATCTTGGAGACATCGATTGTACTTTATTAAAATGATGCTGGTGAGTCAGTGACATACTAAGTGACATAATTACACTGACAAACCTCACAAGTTCACTCTGCTTTTCTGTCATCTGATTGCTGCAATACTGAATTCTATCAACAGGACCAAAACCATTTTGTCCCTTTTATCATGGTTTCTTATTGCCAGTTTAAGCACTTTCATGCATGACTAACCGGCAGTATTTCAGTCCATGAATAAAATATTGACTAGACCAAACCTGCAGCAACCTTCAAAGGAAAAGACGGTCGAATCAGACCTTTTAGCAGAACCCCCCCCCCCCCCCCACAAAAAAACTGGGACCTGTTGTTTCTGCAGTACACTTTCCATTGTATTATCATTGCTAATGACAGGTCTTGTTCGTGCTCAGACTTATATTTGTTATGCTTGGATGCTCAAGGTCAGACACAGGATTTTCAATTAAAGTCTAAACCTTCATGAATCGCCAGCCAATCATCTAGAAGTCTGGATCAGATTGAATGATGCTGATGAGATGAATCTGTAAATCAGCATCTTTTTTGCGATATAGGGGAACTGAGGGAACTGATTCAACCAGGGTAGGGGAATGTATGGATCTGCCTTGGGATTTAGAAGGACAGCACTCCTTACAGTATAATGACCCCTGACATCAGCTGCAGCGCTGATTGAGCCCTGGAAGAGAAGGAAGATTGTCCCCTACTGAGATAATGCCATCATTTCATACACTTCAGCCATGAATTTCTTTGCAGGTCACATATCCATGGCCCAACCTCGCTGAGCTTCAATGACATGAAAATGGGCTGCATGTTTGAAGGCAGCAGTCCTTTTATTTTTATTTTTTTTAATTACTCTTTATCCCCATAAAGAAGTAAAAACCCACAAATGATTTAACTTTCAAATAATAACATAACCGTTGTATTATTACCCAGTAACCTGTAAGATAAAATGATCTGAACTATGTACACACCTACACAGTGATTACTTTGATTTATAAGTAACAGAGGTCTCAGGCTGTGGAGAGAATCTCCTGCTGGCTGTTCCCCTCATTCTCCCTGGGTGATGTATTGCTAGGCTAGCAGTGGCAATGTTGTTACAGGAAAGTGCAGTTATGTAGATTTAATGAACTTCATTTGGAATGCAAAGATCATGAACCTGCTGCCTATCCCATTAATACCACTGGAGAGTGCATTGTGGCCCTGCATGAATAAAGCTCCTCATGTTTTTATGAGGAGATCCTTTACTAAATACATGTATATAATGCAGTCTTCAAGAGGTTATTTTATTTATTTATTTATTTATTTTTGCATATCATCTAATCTCCTTTGTGGGTTTTTGTGATTTCTAGATTAGTTTTACATTTTAAATCCAAGAAGCAAAGATATTTTTCAGTAAGCTGTAGGTGGTGAATCTTTTTTTTTAATTAACACATTTTGCATCACACAAAATACCCACAAACCAAAGATGCTTATTTATCATCTGCCTTGTACAAGATAGGTTTTACCTGATGTAACTGCCCCTAATAAAATTCCACATTTTGATGCTAATGCAATCTTACACGGTAGGCTAAGATTTGAGCCTGTGAAACCAGCCGTTAGTATCAGCACTTTCAGGAAATAGTCTGACGTGTTTGTTTTGTGTACAGGTGAAAGCGGCAGGCAGACACTCAGTTTCTCACTATTGACGCTGTGTCCTGCAGGAAGTACTACAGGACTGGCAAACCACACCCATACAGGCAGTGGTACATGCTGTTTGGAAGTAATCTAGCATTTTCATTTGCTTTTGCCCAAGCTTCTGCATTTGTATTTACTAAAGTCAGTGGATGTGTCTGCTTGCTTCCTGTCAGCATCTTTAATCACAAGGCTGCTCTACAATATTTTAATTACAGAACCTTGTGGCCTTAGTTGCTCCTTAGATTTGATACACAGTTAAGGATGTCCAAGTTAGAATGTGTATACAGTACAGTACAGTACAGTAATCTTTTTGTTAAGCTGTTCAGAGTACTGGTCAAGCTATACAGCATAGCAATCTGGTTACCTTCCAAACCACTTTGCACTGTGCTTTATTATGAAGCTTAAAGGGCTAACATAAAGCTTTCTTGACCTGTTGTTTCCCTTGCACTTAGTTCTGCCAGGTAAGTTGCAGAATGTATTTGATCCGTACACTTAAATTCCTCATTCAAAAAGATTGATTCAATTCAGTTCAGGACACAGAGAACATTTCTGCAGTGACAGGATTTCAGGCTGTCTGTAGGATAAGTTCCAGCTCACTGGATGATCAGATGAATAAGCTCCCCTCTGTTTAGCATAATTTGTTGGTATAAAACATTTCAAATGTGTGCAGACTGAAAGAATTTAGACGAGAAGCAAGATTTTCATGGTCTAAGTGTTAAATGCTGATGCGCGTTTTAATATTCAATTTTTGGGAAATATTTTGTCTGACACTTTAAAGAGCTCTAAGATGTGGATCACGAAAATAGCCAAATTAAATCAGCGGTCCTGCTTTTCATAGCTTATCTTAAAAGCTCAAGGCCATTTCTGCAGTCATAAGGAGTTTGTACATAAACACGATAAAAAGTCTATCATTAAGAGGTGGAAAATCCTTTCTGCAGCCAAGCATTTTAATTGCATCTGTGGGCTGGCGATGAATATATCTAAGTGTGCTATGGGCCCCATTCAAACCCAGCACACACACACACAAACCCACAGACATTTCAGATGTTGGATGTCTTACCAGCAGCTTTGCAGGGAGTTTAAGTAAACATGCTGTGTCATTTCACATGGCAGAACTTAAAAGCATATTTAATTTAGGGTGTCCCTTCATTAGGTAATGTGTCGTAGCTGGTAGTTAATGTAGCTGCTGCATTGCTGCAGAACTGTTTTGTTTGAGGAGTAAATAGTACTTAATGGTTTAGTAGTTTGTGATTCGTTGTTTAGGACATGGTGCACTTAAAATATGCCATTAAATGATAATGCATTATAATACATAGAGTGCTGTTTGGTAAGCATGCAGTATTATACCGCATGTGCACTCCAGTGAAAAACAGTATCTGAAATGGTACACTTCACATTGTCCCTGAGATTAGAATAGAGAGGTGTGTTATCACCACTTCCAGACCACTGGTAATACAATTACATGCATGGGATTCCCTGTCCTTCATTTCATTTAAGCACAAACTTGCATTTCAACATATATGATAGGTGCTTTTAAGGCAGCAATAGAAGCACAGAGAAATCACCTGCCTCAGCTGTACAAATGAAGGCCAGCAGTCGCCAGGGCAACCAGCAAGTTCTCTATAGCAACTGCAAGCTGAGGCCATGATTCAAGGCTCTGAAATACAGTCAACCAGGAAGGATGTATTAAGATGATGGCCCTTTTTTCAACCCAAATTAGTATGCAGCCAAAACATAGCATTCCATTACAAATAAAACAGGTTATTAAACATGTGACATGCTTTTTAAAAATCTCTCTGGCCAGTATCCAGTTAACCTGCATTATCTTTGCTTCCACCATTGATCCAGCACCCTGTCATTTCTATTATTCAAGCAGGAAGAGAATTCAGAGAGTCGAAAGATGTATTTATCTGGTCACACGTGTGTTCTGTGGTGGTTTAAAAAGATGGTTGGTGATCTCAGTGAAAAAGGGACACAATATAGAAAAGAATAGCACATAGCAGATATTCTGTACAGTATTTACAGTAACCAGCCATTCAAACTATTATTGCTCTATCCTATCATGATTGATACAGACTTGCAACAGCACAGTTTATATACAGTATAATCTGTATCAGAATACGTGTCAAGGATTCTCTTTACAATACAACCATGTTACGTGTGGGGCAGTGTGTGTTACATATTAACACAGTTTCTATGTTTCTGTCTAACCCAATCAGTGAGTAAATTGATTTTATTTACAAAGTGTTTTAGAATATCACTTTACAGATCGGGGAGCAGAATTTGCAGGTTTCCCCTGAGCCACTCAGAACAATAGCTCAGTGTAAGGTTCTGCGCTACCCTGAGCAAAAAGCATGGAAAATGCATTGAGTGAAATTAAACTCATATATCTTCATATCCCTGTTCTGCAAAATATTTCTTGTTCCCCACTCAGTGCCAAATGTGCTTTGTGGTTTCGCATGGGACCATGTGGAATTAATTTTGTGGTGTTTGCAAGTGCAGTGGTGTAATAAATAATGTTTTTTGTTTGTTTGTTTGTTTGTATTATTGGATGCAGTCAGTCATTTTAAATAAAGTGTTTGGATTTGAAACTATAATAAATGATACATAAAATTCAGAATAGGACCCAAGATGCTGTCATCTAAATTTAAAAAAAAAAGATTTGTAAAGAAAGCATGTGACTTATGGCACATATAATGGTGTTTAAATAGTTTTCTGATCTCTTAACCTGTCAGCATTCTGCTAAAACATAACCCAGTGACTTCCTTTGATTCTTTTTCTGTTTTGTTCTCACTGATTAATTCAGTATTGAAATCAAAAGCAAATACCAACTGGATGCATTACATAGAAAATACTACTTTGCTTCTATTTCCCATTTTAATACAGTAATAGCTGGTTCCAGGCAAAACAATAAAAAGTTGTAAATGTCCTGTATTGTGCTGCCAAGTCACTGTACTGCACTGCATGTAATGGGCTTTCAACTTGATTGCTAAATGCCAGAGGCTTTTTATTTGCCAGCCCAGTTTCTGTAACACCCAGATACAATAATGTAACAGTATTTTCGTATAGAACAAAAAACACACATGAAGTACAGTATGTGAATGAAGTCTGTTTTGTTTTGTCATTTCAGTACTTTAGACATACCTTGCTTTGGATTTTCCTCTCTGTTTTGCTCTGTATTTAATCTGTGGCTGTATGCATTACACAGGCATTAGTACATTAGTACAGTAAATGTACTTCATTATTATGTATTTCCTGGCTCATGAGTGCTTAATGTGGGTTGTCGGATAAAACGAAATATTAAAAATGAAAAGTATTGTGGCATGTCATTTAAGGTCATAAATTACAGTGATCCTATTACAGTACACGTATTGGAGTTGATTCAATTGTAATTGAAATGCTGTTTAGCCCTGATGGAAATCACAGCAATGACCAGCACTGGTGTATCCTGGTCAGAGCTGGTGGTTTGCTAGTTTTCAGCTGGTCAATGTAAGGTTCAGGAGACATGGTGCTGGTTTTGGAGATGGGTAAGCTGGTCCAAAACAAAAACAAAAATAAATGATAATCCAGAGCCAAACATTTGAGTTTTCCTTATAGAATGAAATTAAAAAAATAAGTAAATCCTAGAATACTCTTCAAACCTTCTTTCTACAGCAAATGCTCAGCCTCAGAAGTTGAACATATCAGTACTGTAGTGGGGACCTGATTAGAAAGAAGCAATCTTCCAACATATAATTATATACCAGCTTAGAAACCACAAGTGCAGTACACAACCACCTCAAAACCAGTGCTGAAGATACCGCTGCTCCTGTAGTTAACAACGCACCATGAGGTCTGTTTCAAGGTAACGTGCAGTTCCTTGGATTGTTTTTAAAACAGAGTTCATCTTTGTGAACATATGCACTATAAATAGCTGTCATCTTTAGAAAATAAATGTACTTATGTATTACAGCACCATCTACAGGGGCA
Source organism: Acipenser ruthenus (assembly GCF_902713425.1). Classification (NCBI taxonomy): domain Eukaryota; kingdom Metazoa; phylum Chordata; class Actinopteri; order Acipenseriformes; family Acipenseridae; genus Acipenser; species Acipenser ruthenus. Next base: position 24,241,786 of record NC_081211.1, read on the forward strand.
GTACAGCATCTGAGAATGATCTCAAAATTGAACAGTTTCCAAGAAAAGCATTATGTAATAACTACCTGACTACTATTCACACCTTGCTGATGCATTTAAAATAAACAAATCACATTTTAAACGGTTGGCTTTTCATTTCCTGTGCTTCTTTCTAATCTTGGAGTCTAATTAGTACTTTCAGTCTTTGGTACTCTCAGTCCTTGAGGGCATTTGGGATTTGAGGTCTCGCTTCGACATTTCTAATTTAAGAAATAATTAGGTTTCCTATTACTGTGTCATCCATATTGACAATGTGTGAAAATGCAGTACATTACCCATTGCATCTTAAATTAGAAAAACACAGTCGGTCAGATGAAGTTATACATACCGGTACAATTTGAATCTTTGTTTAATTCTGTAAGACTGTCTAAAAGCAAAGGTGATACAAAACGTTCACTTTTACATAGTAAAACCATAGCAAAGTGAATAAAAAGCAGTGTGAGCATCGTAAAGTATAGGTATTGTAAGCATTGTCACGCTCAGAGAGTTATGATAAAGCATATTAAAAACTGCAAAGTTCGTGTGCCATTCTACTGTGGTAAACTTGTATAAGGATTATACTACTGATTTATACACTTCAGAAACTCCAGGGGGTTGGGAAGCCTCCCACAGGAATACCTGCTTCAATCTACTTCTCCATGTCCCAGGATGTACTGTAGAGTGCTGCTGATTGCCAGTGCTTAGGTCTTGTGTATTGCCAGGGTAATGTGTTCCTGATGAAAGGTTCCAGCTTACACTGCCTAGCACCTGTCTGACAGGTGTCTGCCTGGCTGCCAAGTTCCCATCACTCTCTCTGCTCAGAAAGGATCTCCTTTCAAAAGAATGCTGCATTTCCAGCTTGGCTGACAAGCGGGGGCAAAACACTAGGCGTTTTAATAAGACAGCAATGTTAAGGTAGAAAATGTACCAACTCTTGGACCAATTGCAAAATACTGCATGTTTAGTACTAGCTTTTTTGGTTGATTTCCAGCAACTACCTTTGCACGAAATGTTGATAAAATAATCCTTTGTAAGCATGAATACTACAGGTTATGTCACATCTAAAGTAGGTCTTGTTATAAAACAAACAAATATTCGAGGAATTATATTTTGCAGGTGGAGGCATCAAATGATGGATAAACTAGATTCTTGGACAGGCACCAGGGGTAATAGAGGGCGCTAACGTCAAGACCTGTACTGTACAGTATATGTTATTGCATTAAATGCCTAATATGATCTATTTTTTCTCCAAAAGGGCTTCAGTAGATGAAAATGTCTTGAAAACAGAATTACAATTTCACAGGGGCACACAAATCCTCGTGATGAATGACATCCTTCATATTGGAAAATGTTTTGCCACCCTCCAAATACCAATAGATGAAGTTAAGACCACAAAGGAAATAAAATATACGTGTGGCTGTATATTTTTTTCATTAGGTTCCTAATTAAAAAAAGAACCAATAAAATACTAACAGAGCTCTTTGTGTGTTCTGCAGTGTGCGGATGTGATCTGGCCACATCAGGCTTCTTCCAGAAGAACGGGGAGTACATCTGCACTTCGGACTACCAGCGGCTGTATGGGACACGGTGTGACAGCTGTGGGAACTTCATCACTGGGGAGGTGGTCTCAGCTTTAGGCAGGACCTATCACCCTAAGTGCTTCGTCTGCAGCATCTGCAGGTAAGACGTCTAATCAGAAACAATTCAAATCTTTATGCATTTTTTAAACAATGTCATATTTGCTGAGCATAGGGTTTGACTGAAATGTAGTTTCAACTCTTCATTTGGGTTTCTGGGAGTAACAGGAGAACGCTGGTGGTTTATTCGATTGATTTAAATTCAGATGCCGGTAATCATAACCTTGATGTAGCAGTAGTTGCATTAGCTCGGTATCGTATTAGAAGGAGATTAATTGATCTGTCAAGACTTTTCAAATCATCGTATCGTCCAAATTGTTTGCTTTATATTTCTTACATTCAAACTGTAATATTACACCAAAGGGGAAATGAACTGTGATATGCTATACAGATGTGAAGTGTCAATTATTCCAATATTTCATCGGTGTTATGACCTTTTATTAATTGAACAGGTTTATGCATGAGTGTAGGTTATTTATGAAGCAGCCAATGTAATTTCCAGAGGTTTGGGGTATACGCTCTTTGTCCTAGGTTTTGATGGTGGGTTGTTAAGCACATGCTTTATTGCTTTGATAACATTAAAGCAAGAGGTTTTCATGTTATTCCCTGTGAAAACACTTAATCAAATTCAGTGCCTCGCACGTCACAAAAGATGAATGTACATGCATTTGTTAGAACAGAGTACAATATGGCTATTTTTTTTGTACTTACTCATGCACAAAGTCCTATTATTCTGTACATCTAGGGTACAAACTCACACACACCCACAAACACACTGAATGTATAACCAGTGTAACAGTAACTACTTTACAATATTGAGACATATTATGTGTCTGGACATCAAGGGACTATCAAGAATGGAGGTGCCATCCTCACATTTCTCAAGGACTTCTATGTTGCTTTTTAAAGTACCAGTAAACTTGAATGTCCTTTAACGTAATATAAATATATAACTGCCAGCTTGTATGATTTTTTTTTTTTTTTTAAAAGATGGAAGTCAGGTATATCGTAATGGGGGCAGAAATATCAGAGTGATCTCGGTGTCCTTACTGTCATGATTAAGTGGTGCATTTAAAACAGAGAGATATTACAATGCTGCTGCTTTCACTGCTTACATTCATCATCATTGTTTTTCCTTGAAAACTAAATTACACCTCAGTTAAACACACTGAGACCAAAGCAGATTAGAAAGGATGCATCAGTCAAAGAGTAAAATGAGAAATTAAAGATTTCTGTCCAGAGTACAACCACTATACAGTTAGTAGTCTTCGTATGTACACAGAACCCAAATATGTAGATATAGCATCCTGACAGAAAAGGGTAAAAAATACCACTTGAAATATCATTATAGTACCAGGGTATAACCCTGAGGAAGTCCTGTAATAAGATCACCTGTGTTCATATCGTACCACTGTACTACCGTTTGTATGTCAAAATAGAAAATGTTTCCATTGTGGTGCAATACTCCCAGTGGCTCATACCCTTGTGCTACCATTATCCCAATGTTGCATTGTCATCATTGTAGTTCCACTGTGCTGCCTTTGAGTGTCATTTGGAAAGGGAAAGTACCAGCTACTTTGTGCATGATGCAACCCATTCTAGTAAAATGTTTCTCAGTCACATGCCGGATGTAGTATTTTTTATTTTTTTAAAGGAAATCGTATACAACGTTTGTAAAGAAGAAGATACTATAAAGGATTTTATGGCCACGGTGCAGCTGTGTGTCTATTTTGGGTGTTTTAGGAGGAACAGCTGTTCCTATATTTGTCTGGACATCATCTAAACTAAAGCAGGACTGGTCACAGTGTGTTAGAATGAGCCCCTTATGGAAAGGAAGTTAAACACAATGCTGCTGGGTTACAGTCCCATGTGCTGGAGAGCTTGTTTGGAACACATCATTTTGCAATGAGGAGTATGAAAATGTTGCTCATTTGCTAGTTCTATTCATCACTGTAAAGGAAGTATTGAAGCCTCTGGAAGTCATTGAGACATCGCTTTGTGGTGGGCCACCAATAGCTTTGCTGTTACTCTGGAATGCATTTCAAATGGCTTTCAGGCTTCTTTTCTTTCCAGGCGCATGTATGCTCAATGACTCCCTGTCTGTACGCTATGTAGATACAGACACCATGGAGTCTAATCTTAACTTTGTTACACCTTAACAGCAATTATTAACTAGTTAAGTAACACTATTAGTATGTCATTGTAGATAAAAAGTGTCTTAATCCTAACTTGTTACTTCATATCTCATATTGTATTCTAGTAGTATTTGCTCTTACTTTAAACTATACTTTATTTAAATATTGTTTTTGCACTGTAACCTTATATTGCCGTGTAACACCTGTAAGTCGCCTTGGATAAAGGTGTCTGCCAAATAAACTAATAATAAGTAACATTAAAAACTAGTCAAGTAACATTAAACTAATCACCTAATAGTTATATAAACTACATAGTAGTTACCAGACAATTGCTCTGTAAGTGAAACCGCTGTCAGAGATACTGCACGTACTGAACTTTCAGAAGGCACAGATTGGCATTGCAATATCCAGTTTTAGAATGGTCACTTTATATGGCAATGCTGGCCCAAGAAGTTGACAGTGGATCCTCTTCTTTTAGTTTGTCAGCATGATAGTACCAGTTGTTGGATTCAGTCAGTATCTGGTCTAAAATATACATGCAACTTGATGTTAACTTGATGTTAGCACAGATCTATAGTAATGAAAATTCGACTTGTTGACTAGAAGTATAGTCACGCATGGTCAAAAGGTGGTCAGCCATGGTGAAACACAGTACATGCCAACATCAGTATTATCTTGGGGAAAAGCTTGGGAAACTACCACTTTACAATGTGACGCGTGGCCAAAGAAAACATCACTGGACCCATCTGAACTTGTCAGTGGCTCCCAGCACAACCACCCCTCTTGTAAAAGTTCACAGGAATAGCAGCTGCCTCACAGCTTTGCCAGCACAATCCAATTAACTGGTTAAATGGGGGGGGGGGAAATGTGTTGGGAAATGCTCATGTGGTAAACTGTCCACTGCAGCTAGTGTACAAGTTTTACAAATATTTGCAAATTGCCTTCATTATTTTCTAATGCAATGCAAATAACTAGTGTTTCTCGTTGCATGTGTTAACCCATGTATTGCATCCATTTCCCCTGCTAAAAAGGTAATTGAATCACTTGCCTCTCATTGCAGTGGTTTTCTCATTCAGAAAGCGCACTCATCCGGGTGGTTAGCAAATAATTCAGACGCATGGGGAGAGATTCTCAAAGCATTTACCCCAGCGCACCATAAGTAAAAGCAAAAACAAACAGCTAATGTTCCAGAACTAGCTTTTTAAACCTCCTGAGTTATTTCAAGCTTTAAAAAAAAAAAACCTGGATTAAATACTTTGTGGATATCTTAGACTGCCTGGCACATTGCATTCCTTTCATTTGCATTATTTACTTAATTTAGTTCAGTTTTGACTTCACCACGTTAGCTTCCCAAGGGCCAACAGCTGTTAGAACAAGCGTAACACAATGTGTAATACAGACAGTAACAAAATAAATTGTAGGATCCTTTCAATTGAGCAAGCCAATCTTTTTTATATTATTATTTTTTTTTTTAATCTTGCAAGTTACCAGTACATTTTCTGTACTCTTTATTGTAGAGAAAATGTACTGGTAACTTGCAAGATTTTAAAAAATGTGGTCTCTCAGTCCCATTGTCAGATGCAACCAATTTGACACAGCTAAATACACCACCCCGAATTCTCACCTCCAGTCAGAGAAGTGTAGTTCATGGTGCTGTTCTGTTATATCTCGACTTGTATGTGTCAGCCTGTCAGTGGGCTGAGTCCTATAGGAATCAGCTCACTGCTATGTGCCATTTAGATACCGCCTCTCCCTGGGACATCAGTGACAGCCATGGACACCATTACCATTTCTGCACTGACAAACATATTTATTATTTGTCTGTGTACTGAAAATTACAGAAAGAATATGCATCAGGAAATAATCTTGCATTAGAATTGACCAGGTCTGTATTGCAGATAACATCCTTGCCCTTATGGAATTCTTTGCAAAATCAGGTTTTTAGATGAGAGGCAATCTCAAGTAAGCTTTCATAAGATGACACTACTGTACCTCAAAAGAAAAATGATTGCCGCACCTTTGCTTTGTAAAGATACTTTGCTTCAGTTTCATTCTGGAACTTTCAATTAGGGGTGGGTAATGAGATTGATTGTAGTGGCATAACTAGCATGCAGGAAAGGTTTCCAAAAACATTAAACACATTTGAGATAATGATTTTGCATTAACAAACCTGCGACGTGTAGAGGCAATCATTGTAGATAGCTGGGCGGACTGCCAGCACATTATTCAAGCTTTACCTTAGTGAAGCATCTCCTGGGTCAAAAAGTCCCTGGGTTTCAAATCATTGCTGGTAACATTAGTAAGCTTAAAGCAATTAGTATTTGAGCCATTTAAACTAGAATAATCCATCCTTAAGGATTTTCAGGCAACTTCAAGAGACACGGCAGTAAAGTAAATAATTCAGCATGGCTGCACAGCTGTGTTACTGTAATAAAGGCAACCACTTGCTGAATTAGGATTCCCATCTCATAAAATAAACAAATACCAACCTAAGATTGAAATAGCTCAGCTTTTATAATGCATTCGTTTAGCTTTCCATTAAGTGTTCTGCAGCAATACCTGTGTTGTGGTGAAAATGACAACCAAGTGACTCAAGGCCATCTATCCCAAAAGAGGCTCCTTATGGCTTACATTTCCCACAGTCTTACTGGGCATACATGGGTATCACAGTGCTTGATAAAAATGTCTCTGTGGTTGCAGATACTGCAGATACTAATCATGTTTGTAGAGTGGTGGATGCATGCAGTAAACGCTCTTTACATATAAGCACAGAGGAAGAATGGAATGTGGACATGCTGTAAATTCTAGTGCTCAGAAAATTCCCCCAGAGAGACCTGGCTTTGATTTGACTAAAGTGATCATGTGATAATGGATCTTCTCAAGTACATTATCTGGACTGTGGATCTCGGGACATGAGCTTGTTTTCAAGGCTTACAAACCAGGCTCAGGGTTGTAAAGTTCCCATTTAAAAATGGGTTTAAAAAATGGGTAAAAAAATAAATAAAAAATCAATTAGATTCCCAATTGTCCTTATTCATTGTTAGAAAACTCTGAACTTTAATCTACCAATCAGGAACCCCATTGCAGAGCAGTGCCACATGGGAGTTGAAGGCAGAACTTCCAGATACAACATCTGGCTTTAAAAAAGCAAAACAGAAAGAATGCAAAACTTTGAAAAGGGAAATAAACCTGCAAATTAGAGATTAACATAACAATAGCGTTTTGAATTGCAATAAAACCCCGAGTATCCAGCATTACCTTGGTAGTTAACCTTAGACCTCCCTGATACGGTCAACTACCAGACGGTAATGCCCTGTAATTGGAGGTTGGGTTGATTGTTTAGGCACAGTAAACAACGTACCCACCTCCAAAACTTCATGAGGTCCAAGTGAGAAGGTAGGAGGCAGTCCAGACCATGGGGGATCACTGTGAAGTCCTCAAGAGCAGTGGTACATGTATAAAGATTTAATACTTGAGTAAGAAAGTGCGTGGAGGGCTGGGGTTTACTTAATAAGTCAATTTGATTCAAACACAAACCTTTTGGCTAGAGGTGACCTAGAGATGAACCTAGCCTTTTCCAGTTGGCCAGTCCCAGCGGTTGATGATAGTTTGGGTTATTTATTTTTGTTGAGGTTAAGAATATATTACTGAAAATATGTATGGAAGAATATGTAATTAAAGTGCAATTACTGAAACTGATGCTAAATTCCAAATACGTTGATTTTGTTATTACATAGCATTTACACCATTAAACTGTAATGTCGCATAACTGATACTTGTTTTGTATTCTATCACAAGAAAACCTTTCTCCTGAAAAAATCCTTCTTGATTGAGAGAATACTAAAGTGAAAAGAAGAACAGTCTATAACAGGTAGTAGGAGGCGTTTTTCTCTCCACAGAATTAGGGCAAGTCATTTGCATAACTAGACTATATCCAGGAACTGATGTACTCTATACAGGGTTAGAAAAGCAACTTCACAATCACTCTACCAGCATGTCGTGTTAGATTGGATCAAAGTGAACCACGACTCATGAGAACACACAGTCAAATCCATGAAGGATCAACACACAGGAAAATCATGCCGAAAAATCCAGGAAGAACATTTTAGAGAATAAAATGGAACAGGAAGGTGAATGATAACAATGTGATTGAATTTACATCTGAAATGCTTGGGGTTAGATAGAGACTTGTGAATAAAAGCACAGAATAAAAAGTGCATCACTGTACTATATTAGAGTTTTTATATTATTTCAATAACTGGATGGATTTATGAAATCGTGTCAGTCCTAAATACAGCACAACCACTGTTTTAACTTCAGTAAAATGGGGCTGATTTATGTGGTATTAAAGACTTATACTTCAGAACGGTTTGTTACAAAAAGTTTTGCATACCATGTTGTTCTGGTTAACTAAATGAAAGTTGTGGGTAGATTTTCATTCACGCCAGACAGACTGGCATTCTGTTTGCTGCTTCTCAGCTTCCCAGAAATTATAGGAAACATTAAAAAATCATCTGCATTCAATGCCAATTTGATTTGATTGCTTAAAAGTTCAGACAGCCATAACAAAAGGTATTGCACTGATTTACTAATAGTGTTGCAAGTATGTTCCTTGCTTTGGTCCTGATTGCTGGTACAGAAAGCAGATATTACTGTGTATGATGTATGTTCTTTTTAGTGTGCTGCAACTTTGACACAGACCATTCATTACAATATACTAATAGCATGATAATAGCTGTAATAAAGGATCTCCGGTAGCGCTGTCAGATACAAAGTTATCAAGCAGACTGCTCAGGACTGTCCATTAATTGAGGACACGGTGGCTCAGCTGTTTCGCAATTGGATAAAAAAAATTACAAGCTAATAATAAATACAAGGGATGATATAAACCATCCCTTTAACTGCTTGCTCATCCCCTAACAGGGAGCTCTGGGTCTGTTGTGCTCTATTGAAAGGGAACTTTAGCTTCCAGTGCCATCACTCTTGCTCTGTACTCTACACTCATAACTATTGCTCATTTCTACAAACAAGGAGAATGCTCCACAAACAAAAGAAAAAAAAATAAGAGCTGAAAACCTCAGCAGCAATATAGAAATTTCAATCTATAGAACTTGCAGTTTTCAGAGGAACAGAGAAATGAAGTCATGGAAACTCAACACCCTTTCATAAAAGCTGAAGATCCTAATGCCAAGCTTCAGGTAACACATGCTATAGTTAGTCCCAGAGGTGTCTGCCTCAAATTGGTTTTCATATAAATCTATTTACTTTGCAACTACTGAATGCTAAATATTAATGATCGTTCATCATGACATTTCAACACATGACTCCATCTGCTCAGTAGTACAGTATTTTGCAAAGCCAGAAGAGCCACATATGTCTTTATGAAACTCCGAAATCCAAGAGCCAATATCTTTATAGCTCAATTCTTTTAAACCCTGGGATTGCTCTTCACTGAACTGTCCCTTTGGTACTGTGGTGACCAGAACTGGACGCAAGTACTGTGCAATCTCACCAATGCATTATATCATTACTATATATCCTACGATTGACTGTTTTCATTATAAAAAAAAAAAGAATATATAAGTAAATTATTAAAACTCAGTATTAAAAAAATACAGAGATAAAGAAAAATGATATTTGTTGCATGAGATTATAAAAGCATATAATCATAGACATACAGTAGATGAAATCCCCTTTATTGCAATGCCACAAAATAAGACAGCCTTCCCCTAATCTTTAATTATATTTGTTTGAACTAGGTCTTAAACATGACATCATCATAACTTTCCCATGTACATAAAAGGAACGTCCTGATATCCACCTTTGATGTTTTGGATACAGCAAGGATCAACCAATAACATGTATTGGAATGGTGCCTCTTGGAGATTTGGGAAAGGCTGGCAAGAAACAAGAGACCAGCTGTGGAGGAGTTGGGATAATCAGCCAAATCATTCCCAGAGAAGTAACTTCTCAGTTAAAAAAGACCCCAGCCTTTGCAGGAAAAACTGCCAAGAAAACGACTTGTGAGAGATCACTGCCAACCATTTGGCTGCGGATGGTGTGTGGGAGAGAGAGAGAGAGAGAGAGAGAGAGAGAGAGAGAGAGAGAGAGAGAGAGAGAGAGAGATGTGCAATGTAATGTTGAGGAGTAACCATCCTGCACAGCCACCTGGTGTAAAACAGTGTTCAGCTTTGATCCTCTCGTCATGGTGCCAGTAACCAGACTCAGAGTGTGCTGTCTCCATCGGTATTGACTGACTGACTGACTGAAAGATGGAAATGCAATACTCTGAGAGGGAGAGGAGAGTCAAGAAAAGACATCCGCTGGCAAAGGCTAATGCATTCTTTGCTGACTGCAGTGAGATAACAATTCGGAACCCGGAAAATGCAGTTAATCATCCCATCCTAACTACAAACACTTGAATGGGATTTATTAAATGTATTTTGGAATCTTAAATTAAGGATTTGCAAAAATAATTCGATTTGTAGATAGTTTCATTATTGTATCATCCTTCCCTTAGTGTGTGCCCCTTTAATTTGGATAGGATTGCAATTTAGCACAGTTTGTAATTGAGGATTATTTAATTAGGTTATATTTTTATTTGCATAAACACATACGCTTCAGGTGGAGATCAATTAGCACAGATGATAAAGAGAAAATAGGTTTATCTCCTGGTATTATTATAACTATTCTGTTTGAAGTCACAGATGCTGCAGCATTGGAGCCTATGTAAGCACCCCTCCACCAAGCCCTCTCAATGATCCTCAGCGACCCCCCTCCCACTGAAACCATTCCATTCACCGGAAAGTAACGTTTTCAATTGTGCACTGTAACAGTATTTTGTAGGATGTATTTATTTCAGATAATCAAGACTAGTTCCCACCTCTAAACAGAAAGAGTGCTTCAGAATCATGGTTAACCTGGAGATAAAAATTATTATAAGTGATTCCTTGTGATTTCAGGATTCTGCTTCCTGGCAGTTGAACATAGACCCTTATGACCTTTCAAACGCCAAAAAGCGGTGGGAAGATGTCTAGTCTAATTACACATAAACCAGGAATGGACGACTTTGATCCTGGATCCTGTTTTATTAACAAAGTACTTGTTTTAGGACCTGGGTGGAGGTTTAATTGTTTCAATTAAACAATTGATAACATAGTTGGAAGTAAGGCGTGGTCAGCAAAAGTCAAGGTTGCCCATCTATGATGTAGACACAGAGTCAAAGAAATAATAAACACAAAACTACATAGACTTATCATCATCCCCTACCACATATTAGACTTATCATCATCACCATACCACATATTAGACTTATCATCATCCCCATACCACATATTAGACTTATCATCATACCCATACCACATATTAGACTTATCATCATCCCCATACCACATATTAGACTTATCATCATCACCATACCACATATTAGACTTATCATCATCACCATACCACATATTAGACTTATCATCATCACCACACCACATATTAGACTTATCATCATCCCCATACCACATATTAGACTTATCATCATCCCCATACCACATATTAGACTTATCATCATCACCACACCACATATTAGACTTATCATCATCCCCATACCACATATTAGACTTATCATCATCCCCATACCACATATTAGACTTATCATCATCCCCATACCACATATTAGACTTATCATCATCCCCATACCACATATTAGACTTATCATCATCCCCATACCACATATTAGACTTATCATCATCACCATACCACATATTAGACTTATCATCATCACCACACCACATATTAGACTTATCATCATCCCCATACCACATATTAGACTTATCATCATCACCACACCACATATTAGACTTATCATCATCCCCATACCACATATTAGACTTATCATCATCCCCATACCACATATTAGACTTATCATCATCCCCATACCACATATTAGGCTTATCATCATCACCACACCACATATTAGACGTATCATCATCCCCATACCACATGTGGTGTACTGAGAGTCAAACCAGCAGGGAGCTGACTAGTTGTTTAATGAAATGACACTGCACGTTGGCAGCAGGATTGAACCAGGACATTCTGTATGAACAGGGGGGCTCTTACTGCTTGAGCTAGATGAACTGTTCCCCTATCCCTAATTTGACTCCTTATAAGGCTCATTTCTGTTTAGGCCTGGCCTTTTCCCTTTTGGGTTCAGTCACCCAGCAGCCTTTCATTAAGTGGAAGAGTCTTGAGCTGTGGTGAGGCAGTGTATTGAAATCAGTCAAGGAGCGTTCTCTCTGCCTGTGGCACCAACACTGTGATTGCCATACAGTAGATAGATATCCATACAGTATATTATTCAGTCTGTCAAGAGTTCAGGTGTGTCAGTTCAGTTGCCTCATAGCCATATATAGCCAACATGTCTTTATAGAAGTAAAAGCCAGCGCCATCTAGTGTTCAGCTATTCTGGATCAAGCTACCTATTGTACTGCACAGTTGTGTACTAGATGGTGCTGGCTAACAGGAAGTGTGTACTGTGCAGGACTTTAGATTCACAAGCATGCAGTGTATGTCACTGAAAGTAACGAGTATAAGCAAGCTGGTGTTGGGGTTCAGCCATCCTTAAAATGTTCTGCTGTGCCAAGGCTGAGCCGTGAAAACAAACAAATGCTGTTTTTGGTCCATCTGTCAAACTGGACAAACTAGGCATCATTTTGTAGTGAGTAGGTCTGTGAATAACATCCCAGCCCTGAAAACAACATGAGGTGGTTCAGTGAGTACTTGAAATATGTTCCAGCCTTATAAACCACCATGCTACCCTATTTTGTCTGGTTCAGCAAATGGACCAAAAATACTCCTCATCTGTGGAACTCCTTCGACTCTACAGTACTGATCTAACATTTATCATGACTTATAAAAAGCTGTTATTTTTTGTAGACTCATTTGATAGATATCCATACAGATTCTCTTTTTGAATAAAACTCAGTAATAATAATAATAATAATAATAATAATAATAATAATAATAATAATAATAATAATAATAATCTAGTACTGCCATTCTGAGTTCCAAACATGTAATTGGAGCATAACAGTTTGTACATTTTGATGGCCATCTTTCACATCACTGCGTATTTCTCTGTTTTCAATCGCTGTTTTTTTGGCAGCATTTTAGAGCAATGTGTTCTTTTTAATTATTTATGGAGATGTTTCAACCTAACTTTTTTTGCCAAAACCTTAATAAGAGAACAGGACTGAACATTAAATTCCAGTGATTAAGTGGGACCGCAATTACTGATGCTGTTCAACATTACAGGAAGGGTATTGGAAATCACAGCTACTACATGATAGAAGGAATTATGTATAACCATTACACTGTTTAAAATTATTGTCTGCACCTTTAAATTGTATTTGCTTTAGAATTGTACTGTGGGAGTTCCCATATCAGCGCATTAATCTGTGTAGGGAGATATACGACGTGAGTGAACGAGAAATGTGGGTGAAATGTGTAAGCAAGCAATAGAAGCTTCACATTAACCTTGTCTCTGTACATGTAGCATGTGCTCTCCCATATAAAGCCTTTGGAATCTACCTGCATTGTTCTGGCAATCCACCCAAGCCCCTACAGCAGTAATAACTTACAGTAGCTTAGTGGTAGCAACACTTAAATACAGTAGTCATATCCATATAAGAAAATGTCAGCTGGCAGATTTATAGCAGTGCTATGATATCTATAGTCACTGAGAAGTTTCCTTGTACTGTACATCACCACAAATAGACTACAGGATTGTATGTCGTCTGTACGCTGCACTGTGCCTGAAAAATGATCATTACCCACACACCTCCTCAGAAAAGACATATCAGTTCATCACCCTTGTGGCCAAACTATAAATATGCCGGGTGCTATTTTTAGAACTGAAATTTCATATAATTAGCTGTGGTTTCTGTCACTATAGATGAAAAGCTAAAGAAAAATCTAAAAAACTTTAGATAAACAACTTGCACTACTGGTATATTTATGTGTGCAAGCTGCGGTTTGCATATTCTGTTTTTATATGTTTTCAGTGTTAGTTTCAATGAAAGTTTGTGAGGCTTATAACTTCTGAATGCCTTTGTGATCTGAAATGCATTATGCTGCTTCACATTGGTGGGGGGAAGAAACAGACACAGTTACAGCTTTTATATCAAACTCTTCACCCTAAAAAACCCCAAAACTCACTCTCACTCAGTCTATTAATAGATCTATGAGCATATGAATGTGTAAGAATAGTTCATGTATAGTGTAAGAATGACAAAAGATTGGTAATCGTGATTGTGACGTTGGTGTTATAGACAGTTTATAAACAAGAAGATTCGCACTTTCCAAACTGGAAGAGCGTTTGCATGGTGACTGAGTGTATGGGTTTGTCTCTCTCCTCTGCACATTCAGTGACAGTCACTTTTCTAAACAGTCTTTATAAAGAATACCCCAGCTCCCATTCTGTCATTCTAAAAGCTGTGCGTGGGTTGGGCAGAAAATGCTTTGTTTTTGTCTTACTATAGTTATCCTTTCTTCTTTCAAAGAATGGCAATCATTTTCCATGTCAGCAACACATTACAGTATGTTCAAATGCCGCTAAACTAGTCTGTTGGAAACCGAGCGACAATGTCTTCTTGTGGCTTGTTGCCTAATTAAAGGGTCTTTTTGCGTTTGTTGGAGAAGATTCCTTTGCACCCTAATGGATAACAAATAGGCTCTTGTAATTTGCTATTGGACAGCATGATTTGAAATGTACTGCTTCATTAAGTATTATGAAGAACCACTTTTAGCCCACTCATAGGAAGAAAAACATTTATTCATATGAAATCCTTTTAATTATTTAGTACTATCTAGACGTCAGTGCTGTGTCAGGCAAACACGATAAGTAGTTGGTTTGTTTGTCTGTCAGAAATCTTTAAAGATGCAAACACAGGTATGTAATCCCAGTATACCAAATCTGTGCTGGGGAATCTAAAATGGTAATACTGTTTGAGGTAACTCCTAGATTAACATGAAATTCCCCTTTTTTTTTGTTGTTGTGTTACAGGAAAGCTTTCCCCATTGGAGACAGAGTGACTTTCAGTGGAAAAGGCTGTGTTTGCCAGCAGTGCTCTCATATCCTGGCCAGCAGCAATGAACCTGTGAAGATTCACGGACCAAGCCGTAAGTATTGAGCTTTAAATGTTCAGTAACAGGGAGAGTGACAGAACTGGGAGGTTAGGCCACATATTTTATTTCAGTATTGGAGGAGTAGAGCGAGGGATTTTCTAAGCAATGCAGAAATAAAGACCCATGTACTGTGGTTCAAAATATCCAAATAACCGTGATTGTGATTAAAAAGAAACTTGCATCCATAAATAGTTGGCTCACAGGGCAGTCAGTATAGTAAATTTATAGTAGTCAGGGGTGTTCTAAAACACTTTCAATTCACACTCTTTTCATAAGTTTGTCGGTTTGCAGTTGTATTATACTGAACACATTTCTGAAAGTGTAAACTACAGCTTTGTTGAAGAAACGAACCACAAAATAGAGCAACAAAAAGCCTTGCAGTCTGAAAGCACAGTTTAGGTAGGGGGGATAAACGAGACTCTCTAGAAAGTGGGTGATGATGACGAATGGCTTGCAGCTGTCATTTAATCAATGACCCTTGCAATAAACTGACATGTAGCAAATTCATGTGGATTTAAGGCAGTGGTGGCTAAAAGAATACAATTTAAAAGCTTTCTGTCATACCTTTTAATTAACTGTTCAATTATTTGTAAAAAACATCAATAATCTAGTGATCTGTAGCCATGAACAGGATGCCTATTGTGAATGAGGGGTATTGCAGCCCTCATGCTATTAATAAACTCCTTTTGAATTCAGACAATGTACTACAGTATATACATAAATGAAATGTATCCTTATGTTCTGATGTGTTAGGAATACAGAGATATAGTATAGGCAATATAATGCTGTCAATACAGGAATATTGTATAGAGTGTTGTATGATACAAGTTGATAAGACTTGGTTGACCTTGACCAAAAAAAAATACAAACCACAACAAACAAAGTCTCACTATTAGATTAAAATAAGTTCTTGCAGTGTTTCTGAAATGCTTTTAACGCAGCGTTATTCCAAATGGAATACCTGCTGACATATTCAGTACTTCTCTGATTGCAATAAAATGCAGTTTGGCACAGACAAGACTATCAGGAGGAAATGTGGTTTGCTTGTTCAGTGAAATGGCGATCGTCTCATTGCTGGCAGCAGCTGAGGAGAAATTTGTCAAGAGCCCAGGAGTCTTTGACAGCATCGGTCTCTCACACTCAGCACACTTCATTTCCTGCACTAAAATCTTGAATCTAATCATTTACCCTAATAATTCAATAATTCAAGACTTTCAGCAGAATCCAGTTTGCAATGAGCTTTCTCAGACAAAGATATCACGAAAGGCTCCAGGAATAGCACATTTTAAATGTAGAATTTAAAGCTGATATGAGACCCAAATTGGTGCAGATTTGATACAGTTGAAAGATATGCCAGGAAAATATTAGCGACCCTAAAGAAACTAAGCTTAGCAAGTAGCAACACTAGTCCATGTAGAAGAGAATGAGAATATAACTACCATTTGTTTCCACAATGGCCAGCATACACCAGAATATAGGGTACTGTACATGAATACACTAGGTTCATGCTTACTCAGGAACCCAAATACTGTGCTAAGTTCATAACAACACAATTATTTCTACTGTAAATACAGTAATATTAGACGATTGCAGACACAATGTTTGTACACTGTGGCTGTACTGAGTCCTTTAAGACACGGCTTAATTGTATTACCCTGCTGCTTCCTTTTGATATGCTGATTCCTGCTTTGTGGCGTTGAATATCGAGCTCCGGACATCGTCCCTGCATGGGATCTGTACCTTTGTATATAAACATTGCAATGATTGATTTTAATTGGAAGTAATAACAATGATCTGGAGTCCATGTGCTTCCTGTTCCGTGTGTCTATTCTGGCGCACTGTAACTGGAAAGGAAGGCAGTTTGGTAAATATACAATGTACAGGATGTGTGTGTTGGGAAAATTCAGGGTTAAAAAAGCACCAGCATCATTTCAAGGGAAATCGCAAGCTTTGATTGTTTTTATAATAGAATTGCTTCTGCCTAAAGTGACTAGACTTTAGGTATTATAACCCATTGTAAACATCTTCTTTTAAAAGTAGCTTTGTGTGTGATATAATACATTTCACTATTATGGTTGGGAGTAGTACACACAAACAGCATTTGAGCTGGCTTTTTTTATCAGCGTGCGGGCAAGTTTATATCTAGTTCGTCCTCTTTTTCTGCTTTGTGCATGGCCGTGACTTGAGCTTGTATTATTGAGATGCTTTTCACTGTACCAGGATAATCAGTTCTTTACAAAACAAGATGGCATCGTTTTTTTTCTAAAGGACAAACACCAGTAAAAGAATAACAACTCAAAAAAGCAATGTAACCGTTGAAGGACATCATAAGGGATCACTTTAAGATACAGTGATGATTCAGAAAATGCAGAATGGGACTAGGTGTAAAACAGTACCTCTTTATATGTCTAACAAACATACCCAGGCTTTATTTATCTCAATGGGGACATGCATGACATCTAAAGGAGGGGGTTTGTATGTTGATGGCCCTTTTACCACCTTCACATGAGAAGTCCTTTCAATACCTCTATCTCGTACATAACATATTGAGTCGGCACACAGGGATTACTGCGAGCCTGACTACTTGTTTTTTGTTTCATTGATTGAATGACAGACGCCTTTTCTGGTGCTGTTACACTACATTGGAAAGAGCAAGGGCTGAGCCAGGTCATATTCCAACACTAATTATGTGCCATGCAGTCAATGCCCTGCTATTACTAACTACAGTTAGGTCAATAGTCATCTGCTGTAGCCCAGTAATGTATGTCACAGTTTTACTTTGCCTTGGGGCTAAATGAGAGCATTTATGTTACCTAGCAATGCACTGTATACAGCACACTCCAGTCATAGGATTTTAGACTGACACACAGGGATGCAATGTACTCTTGCACTTGTGCAGCTGAGTATAATACTGGTTTGAATTGCAGTTACTATGTACTGGAGACAGCAGCAATGATGTAGCTACAGTGCAGTTAAACAGCTGTAGTATGAACTCTGCTCTGCTGTTTGCAAGATGCTCATTGTACCACTTTAAAATATCACTGTGCCGTTTAAACAGTATTGTCTGCAGATTCATATGAATACAGTGGCTCAAGGAATATGTTCAATATCAGTTCCAATGGCTGTAATGATAACTGAGATGATGGGAGCACATGCACTCAATCACAGCCGTTAAAGTGGAATTCATATGGAATGTGTTTTCCACATTTAGAGTTGTTGATAAGGAAAGGGTAACACAGAGTTAGAGGAGTGTGTTATAGAGCGGTTATGTTTCCTTCACTGCAGTGTGATTCTCCCCCAGTTCTGCACTGGCAGCCCATGCTTGCATGTCTCTGGGGGAAGCTCACTCTGTATTGAGCGAAACTTCAGCACAATGAAAACAAATAGCTCTGTAACCCTCCCAAAGAAAATTCACTGCAGTTAATATCATCTCAAACGCTAACCTTTAATCATGTATTCATGATGCTCTGTTGAATTGATTTGCACGGGTCTGTCTCTCTTTTTTGGTTTTTATAGATTGTGCTGGGTGTAAAGAGGAGATCAAACAAGGACAGTCCCTATTAGCGTTGGAGAAACAGTGGCATGTGAGCTGTTTCAAGTGCCAGACATGTGGAATTGTGTTGACAGGAGAGTACATCAGCAAGTATGTATACTGGCTTTCAGGAACATGTTTGTAGACAAACGAGCAGAACTTCCAGGCATGCTGAGCCCTCTACTTAGCTGCGAACAGGGGGCATTTGTAAATGAAAAATATAATATTTAATAGGAATGCCCTGTAATGGTATCCCTGTACTTGGAACCTAGTCATTAAATGAATGAAGCATTACCAAATCTATCCACGTACTGCTATACTAATGATTTATAAATACAGCTGTTTGCATAGCCTTAGATTTTATGACTATAGCTTTAAAAATATGTCTTATTTAAAAAATAAAAAAAAGATTATTTTGAGTCACAGAAAAGATTCATTTTGATGTGTGTCTTTCAGTCCTAGAGAAGAAAAAAAATCAATAATATTCTCTGTAGTTCAGCATGCTGCAGAAAAATCTAAAGATTTGATCTCAGCGGCCGGAGGCTCTCACAAAATAATTACCAGCTAGTAGCACTGTGTTTGCACAGAGCCAGTCAGAGCACTTGCCTTAGGTTTGAGGAAGGAATGAGACAGCAGCTAAAGTAAATGCCATTTTGAAGGATGCAACACAGGAATCATAATAAACAGTTCATGTTTTATAATTACGTTTTCATTCGTCTTCTAATACGAGGTGGGTTATAATTATGCATCTGTTCACTATAGCACAGTACAGTGCTGTTCCGCATTAACACAACTAAAAATAAACAAAAAGGACTAGCATAAAAAATCACGTTGATGTATTGTAGCTTTTTGTTATATCCACCCATATTCACTGTATTTTTCAAGATAAGCCAATATAAACTACACGTCATCAAATACTGTTCCTAAACAGCTTCCGGGTAATAATCAGAAAGTAATGCAGCACTAATAACACTGATCGTTTTAATGAATTCAATATTCAATAGAAACAGCATCTTATTTGAATCCTGTAGAGACACTGAAGAGTTAAGTTTCGTTTACCAAACAGAGCTGTGTTTTGTTCTCCCCAGGGATGGCGTTCCATACTGTGAGTCCGATTACCATTCCCAGTTCGGAATTAAATGTGAGACCTGCGATAGATATATAAGTGGAAGAGTATTAGAGGTAAGTAACCTTGCAACACTTCACAGTGGTTTTCTTGGTTTGGTTTCTGTTCTGGAGTGTTCTTTCCTCCTGTTCTGTCGTACTGCCCATGTAATGCTATCGCTGTTCTACAGTGACACAGACTGGAAGACTGTGGAGTTAATTAATATTAGTTAATATGGCTATGACACTTCATTCCAATACCAAATCGTTCTTATTACTTCTTATATCCTTCATTTCCTTCTGGAGGTCAGTCCTGTGTGTTTACTGTATGTTTTATCTAAATTAACAAGAATTCACTGTTCTTCATAAACGTTAGTGTGAGAAGGCAATGTGTTGATTTGGGTTAAGACTCTGTGTTTGGTTTTGCTTGACCTTTTGCAGTGGTACATGTTCTGCTCTCCTCCACGAAGATGTAGATTATCTTAGATTCTGGCAAAACTGCTCTTTCTGAAGGGATCCAATCAGTGTCTCCCCTACAGCGCTGAGTTTTAGATTTTCCAAAAATCAAACCTGGGACTCTTAAACCTCATTCAGTTGTCATGGAAACACAACTGGGCCCTTGCTTTCTTTTCACAGATGAAGATATATACGTTCAATATGCTTTGTCATGTTGATGTTGTGTAGAACACATTGTAGGGTTCAGTTATGTTCTTTTGTTAAACTCTTCAAGTACAATCAGGCAATAATGCCAAATAGATTTCCTTTCTAATTATTCAGAATAATGATATGTTTTAAAGGGCTCTCAGGGATTATATTTTTTAGGAATTCATTAACACTGTATACATGGTTATTATACTGTATAATATGATATAATAACACTGCAACATCTCCACCTGTCCATTTAATACATGTGTAAATGCCTGTCCTGCAAGAAGAAAGAATTCCTTCCTTCCTTTTGAACGACCTTGTATACACAGGACAGATGTGTTTCTGCACTAATACCCAGAGGGGCCGGGGATCTTTTTAAATTGCAATAATTTATTCAACATAGAAAAGAAGGAATGACCTTTTGGCTGTGCCTGATATTTGATTGTCACTTAATTGAGGCACCACACCCTTAATTTACATCCTCTGAGCTCTTTGCATGTCCAGCTCCAAAGCTGGAGAGATGTCTGGGGCAGGATGGTTTCTGGCAAGAATGGGTGAATTTCCTCAGTTTCTACGGTGAATGGTTTGTACCTTTTATTAGATGGCCAGCAAAGGCTCAGGATTATTTCTAATTTTTCTTTAAGAAAAATCTAGTAATCCTGTCAATCCTAATGTAATTTTGCAGTTTGCTCAGAGCAGTTCCCTGACCTTGCTATAATTCCCTTTGTATTTTCTGTATGTATTAGAGTGAGGGACTGTCATGACGTTATAAAGGTTAAAAGATAAAATGCTCTTGAATGAAGTGCTGGCTCACTTTTTTTTTCCTGATTATGGGCATCTGTTGGATACTACAGAGAGGAGTATCTGTCAGACCGCCTCATTATAGGCACTCAAACTCAAAAACTCAGCTGCTGGTGAGGAAAGCAACTGCCTTGATTGGGAACAAGGGACTAGGAAATCACTCTGTCTTTCTCTTTATCAGTCTGTTGTACTGAATCAAGTTCTGCGAAATCTGCCGGGTGAACCTCCCTCCAGAGAGACTGTAGCAGTTCTCATCTGCTGCCTTTGGTTTCGTTAAACAAAAAGTTCTCAAGTGCTTTTAGTGCTTCTGAGGAGGAAGGGAAACAATTCAGTACAGTTGAAACTTGTATTTGTATTGAAAAAAAAAAAAGTATTGTGATATAGCACAGTGTCCCTGCCTAGAAAACCTATGAATGTGCCCCCGGTGGTACATTTTCTCAGGGAAACCCTTATTGGTGTTTCACAGTTGACCATTGGGACTTTCAAACATATTCAAGCAGAAGACAATTACAAATTCCATCAAATTATTTTGAAAAGAACACTCCAGTTTAGTAATTTAGTCAACAATAAGCCCCTCCCATTTTGGGTCCCTGCGGAGCCATGTGTGATGTGTGGTCTCATTAGCCAAGGGAAATGCTACATTAATAACTCTATTACATTTTTTCATTACTTTTGCTTACTGTCAGGTTTTCTAATTCCGGGAGGTTTATTGTGCTTTCATTAACTCTAAATGTAGCATCACCAATAATTCTTATTGCAGATTATTCTTGGAATGATGGAATGACATCATTGTGCTAGTCAATAACATTTGTTTTAGAGTATGTGAAGAGTTTTGCAGATGTGAAGACTGGTTTGATTTAAAGCAGAGATGGAGCTGCTGTTGCTAGCTTGCTGGCACAGATGGGTGCGCTAATCTTAATGTCCCATAATGTGCCATTCTTGTGCAATAATGAAGCCATCCAAACAGAAGTGAACGGCATTCATTTCCAGTGCCCTGCTTGTAAATATATAGCTTCCCTGACCATGTATTGGGATAACAGATGACAAGCAATTTCTTCCATGCCGCAGTAATGATTATTTATAAACATCAAGCTGACACTGAAATGACAGCCCATACTTGCTCAGAACACTCCCTGGAGTTTTCAGATGGATGGCTGGGCACATCAGCGCATCCAAACCTGGTGCTAGCCTGTTTGACTTCATGAAAAATGCAAGAGACAGCCAAAAGATATATATATATATATGTATATATATATATATATATATATATATATATATATATATATATATATATATATATATATATAAGAAAGATATCCAGATATAGAGACACTACACTATTTAATTCCTATACCTCTGGAATCACCCTGGTTAAAATCAGACAGGGCAAACAAAAAGGAAAGATAACCCAGACCTGCCTTTATCTGTTTTAATCCAAAAAGTATTCAATTCTTTAAATGGAAACAGGACTAAATATTTTTTTAGCACAAATTCTAGACAAATAATACTCATTGTAAAACACCTTTGGTGGACCCCACAACTGAGTTATAAAGACCCAGGGGCGGCAAATCATTTGAAAGAAGCACTATTCCAGTGAGGGCAAAAGTCTTTGTCTTTGAAGTCTCCTTCCATCTCTCATCCACATTTATTTTCCCAGCAAATCAATGTTGTTACGAGTTCTCTCCAGGGTGAATATTGAAAACTGGAAATGCACAATCAGATGGGAATACAGTTACAGTAAATGTGTTTCAAATAGCCATCACTGCGATGTGGCTTATACAATAGCCATTCAAATACAGCATCCAAAACTACTCGCCATCTATACTGATTCAAATTGCAACAGCTGAGAAATTCAATAATATGAATATGAGAGCCGTTTAAAAGCAGAAAGTGTGGCATTGTTGAGCACAGCAGTACATCATGTGTGCTTGTCAGCAGCATAAATGCCATTAAGAATCAGAAGACATGAAAAAAGTCAACTTTTAGGAAGTCTGTGAACTGGCAAATGAAAAATGCATGTGTTTTTTTGCTGAAATAGACTGAAGATAAACAAGGCAAGGTTTTCTGTTCCTCAGATGCTAATCCACCTTCTCCTGTGACAAGTTTTGTAGAGACAGGAGAAGAAGAAAATGACACCAAATTGATTTTTAAATATAAATTCTCCCCAAAAGTGGTTTTAGATTCTAACCATGCTCATTCTTGTTTCCAGCATATACTTGAAGAAGATGAACAAAACAACCATTAATTAATAATACTTCATACTTTCAGCACAGAATAAAGCTGGTACAGTAGGTGCCATTCTTTTTAACAGCTTGTGGAAACCGCTATCTGAAGTATTTAGGTTTTAAGAAGCTAAATATTTAGTTCCATGATGTTCTTGTAGATGTCATGACATGTTCCCTGTTTTTTATAGGCTGGTGGAAAGCACTACCACCCAACATGTGCGAGATGTGCTCGCTGCAATATGATGTTTACAGAAGGGGAAGAGATGTATCTCACAGGTAAGCTGATTTGCTCTGTTCTGAGAGTTTTCATATATAAGGTTGTTACACTATAAGCATTTTTGAGTTTTTGTATAAGATTTTGGATAGCGCCCTTTGTAACGATGGGTTTGGATTAAAGTTTAAGTAAAACACATTGGATAATTGCAACAGTTTGCACACAGGGTTATCCAAAGGCCACAGGCTATTGGACAAACTATTCATTACTATGAAAAATTAAACCACTAAAAGGTTGATACAGGATATATGATTGATGACGTTCATAAGGTAGACAACCCCAGCTATGAGTTGTAATGGTGATGGAGATTGTAAATCTAAATTCTGAGAATTGAAACCCAAGAGCAGAAGTTCAAATAATTTTATAGAAGCAATATTCCGGGGAGAATACAGGTCTTTGTCTGATGTATCCTTCCATCTCTAATCCACATTCGGTTTCATAGCAAATTAATGTTGTTACGAGTTGCCTCCGAAGCATAATTTCAAATTGCCAGCACTGTGATGTGGCTCATAAGGTAGCCATTCAAACACAGCATCTAAAAACTACTAGCCATCAATATTGATTCAAATGGCAATAGCTGGCGGATGATACATTTAAAATGGGGGAGGATGAGAGCCATTTAAACACAGTAAAGTCTCATTTATTTTACTATCAAATTATTCTGTATCATTTTGTGGCATCTGTTAACACTGCAGTATAATACAGGTGTACCTCATCAGCAATAAAAGGTATTAAAAATAAGCGGTCATGACAATATGAAATCAGATATTACCATGGTACTGAACCCTAGGGGCCAGCCAGGACCCAGCCTAGGGAAGTCTCCACCTGGACTCATTGGCGAATGTGATGTAGTGAACTAGCCACATATGATTATCACCTCGAACCCTACGGGAGTGCAAAGCCCAATGCAGCGCTCCCTGTGGGCCCCGAGTCAAGATCAGCAACGCGTGGGATTCAAACACACTTGCATGGATCATGCTGCACTTCAAGCAGTGCTTTTACTGGAGACCACTGTGTGTCTCTTATGGCAGCCCTACCCTTGCTGCAGCACCTGAAATATGCATTCATATGTATTATAGAGACTTCTATGTGTGCCCCCAAATTCTTCCACGCTTTGTTGTAAATCACCTCTCCCATCTCTGGTATAATGTTGAACAGAGTTAAGAGAATGCATTCTGATGTCATTATATCATTTTAAACTGCAGTTCTCCTTATATATGATTTTATAAATATATAATTACACATAAAAAATGACTGCAATGCTTAAAGTCATAAGCATTTGCTGCAAAGTCATGACAAATGGATAATTACTGTGCAGAATGGCTGCCCAAGTGAGCACCTAATACTTGCCTAGGAGCAGATAAATTAAAATGTTCCTTTTCACAGAGCTGTAACTCATAGAACATGATTGTAAATATAAGACTAGCCGCAAGATACCCAGTTGACATATTGGATTTGTTGAGTACAACATATGCTTCTCTTCAGCTAGTGCTGTGAGAGTACTGAATCGTGTGAAAGATGGAGCATTGAAATAGAGGTAGAGTGCAGGATATAACAGTATTGTAGAACATACAGACTGGGAATACAATTATTGAGCGATACAACCATGTGAATTTGTTTTACCCATTTTAAAAACGAGAGTTGCTTATTTTTGACATAGTACTGTTAACATTGTACTGCATGTCCTCAGAACAGTTCCCTATTCCGCAACAAGGCTCTGATACCTGGTCTGCATGGTGGATGCATCTGTGAGCTTCCCAGCCCTTGCAATACGCTCATTATGGATTCCCTTATAAAAGTCTACCCTGATAAATTTGCACAGTATTTTTGCAGTTTCCAAATACTTTTGCCATAGTTTACCATGATTTACCATGTCGTTTTAAAATGCGTTGGCCGTACCACTTTGGGCTTTACAATGCTTACCTATGCTTTACTGTGCTTTCACTATGCTTTATTACACTTTGCTGTGCTTTTACTATGGTAATCTCTTTAATGAAGCACAGAGCCAGCTGTCACTGGTGGAGCGGTCAGGAGAATTGTTGAATTGTATAATTTATTTTTTAATTTAAGACAAGGATATGTCAAATAAGTTCCAGTCGTTTAGGCAAAGACTGTAGAAACATTAATAAGATCCGAGCTGAAAGTGTCAGCCAGCTACATCCTCTCAAATACCACTTACATTGATGCTGGTGGTGGGGGGTAGCAGAGGAAATGCCCATGGGTATAAAGGATACAGAAGACTATTAGATGGACATTCATTACGTTATTATGTCAGCAATTCTGTTAACTGAAATACTGTTAGCAAAATTTCCCAAGGGTAATAAAGCCCTCGAGGGACAGAGTTAACGCCTTGCAGACTAATCTCTTTGAATCAATCCCGTCTGGCTGCCCATGGTGGATATATATATCTAATGACAGTGTTATGACAATGGAAAGTGAGACTGAGATACATCTTTTTATATGAAAGCAAAGGCAGTACAGCAGATGGTTAAGCGTGTTAGGCAGCGAACAAAGAGGTCATGTGGACAGGCATGCTGGTTTGATTTTTTGTTTGGCACTAAGAATGAATGTCCTTTCTATATTACTGTATCGTGAGCACACTTCCAAATAAACATGATCATTTTTTTAATTCTGAGAGCGGCCCCATGAATCTTGTACCTCTGTGTAAGTTTGTTAGGAGCTGAATCCTCTGCAGTAAGTATGATGATGCACAGTGAACAGGGATATGAATCTTGTATCTCTGCGTAGGTTTGTTAGCAGCTGAACTCCACAGCAGTAAGAGTGATGACACACAGTGAACAGGGATATTTAAATCTCTGCATTGCGGGGCAAGTGACCTGGCAACGTCACAGCATGTTCCTGGCCTAGTTTTTAGCAACCAGACTAAAGAATAACTGAATCATGCGGCGTGCCAGTGGTAAGAAAATATTCCCCATATCATATACATGGTCCTGTGGATTTAAAAAATGCCTGACAGCGTTATTCCCTTCTGTTTATTTTTTTAAAACAATTTATAGGTTTAATATCATCTCATGCAACTCTCTCCACAGCAGCTTAGAAAATACTCCCCAAAGGCCTACGACTAAAGATGCTCCAAATTTACACTGGGCCAGTACATACAGTATACTGTACAGTTTTGTTTTCCCTTTACACAATATTATCTGTACAAATACCCAAACATGCTTTCAAGGTGCAACTCATAGCTCACTGTCCCATTTGTCTGCTGTGAGTTATTGGACTTTTA
The DNA here is from genome assembly GCF_902713425.1 of Acipenser ruthenus. NCBI lineage: Eukaryota > Metazoa > Chordata > Actinopteri > Acipenseriformes > Acipenseridae > Acipenser > Acipenser ruthenus. Next base: position 24,268,579 of record NC_081211.1, read on the forward strand.
GACTCATAACCTGACCCCTATATCAGCTCCGGCACTGTCTGTTGTAACTGTACATGCCATCATTAATCACTTGACATAACGCTAAATCAGCTTCACAAGGGCAGCCATATGAAATACCGCAATATAGGATACAAAAGGTAAATACAGGTATTTGAGAACAGTAGGATACTTGGCAGTGTTACAAATTCTACACAGTTTTTTTTCTTGTACAGTAGATATTGCTTAAAGCATGAGATATACATGGTTCTTGTATTGCAGTAAGTGGTAAAAAAAAGAGTTGCCTGTGCCACATCATTTTAAATCAAATTTTGAGTCTCTTGGGGAGTACTTTAAATTAGCCGAAATCATATTAGTGAAGGACTAACATGTTTAAGTCGTGGTGAGAAAAGGTGCTAATAAATAATTTATAAATTAATACTAATATCTAATCATCACTGTTCTTTTTAAGTGTAATTGAAATGTGAAATTTAAATTAAATATATAGGTGATAAAGTTCAAACACATAAACTGTAGTGAATTATTTAAAAGAGATTTGTATCCTTATGGACAAGGGTGACTGCTGCTGTTGTTAAGTGCTCTGGTGTTATGTTGTAATACCTTTGAAATTGAGAGTGTAAATGAATTTCTCCTGACTATCAGTATTCCATGGCTTGATAGTTAAATAATCATGTCTACTGTATATAGTATGTTTGAAGTTGTGTTTTTGCTGATTTAGGATCTGCGGTTTGGCACCCACAGTGTAAACAGGCTGCGAGGACTGAGAGGAAACTCAAGGTAAGAATTGTTTTGCCGTTTTAATAGATATAAGAAAACTGTAAAAAAACAAAAGCACATTATAGTTATGCTGTTGTTTACACAAACAGTAAAACATACTTACATACGATCACATCCTTTTGGTGACAGGAGTTATTTCATTTCATTGATTCTATTTCAGTTTGTACTCAGAGGTTAGCTTCCCTTAGGCTGAGGGGAATTTACACAATGCTTGTTTGGTCTTACAGCACAGACGTACTTCTGAAACCTCAATTTCTCCACCTGGGTCCAGCATTGGCTCTCCGAACCGTGTCATTTGCGTGAGTAACTACCGCTGAATGCATACATTCTCATTGCATCTAGTGTTGTAAGGACCTTGCGTACTGATTGCATTGTCTTGATCAATACAGTGTGTGATTTCTATGTTCCCATTCTTCCTGCTCAGAAGTTCATTACCTTTCTGCTTTGCCACTGAACGAATCAAAATCTGCTAATATAAGCCAATGCTGTTTCAAATTGAAGAGCATTATATGTGCTTATTGTTGTTCGCTTGCCATCAGCACCACTAACATGAAAGAGCAAAAAGCACACTGGTGGATTCCATGTCCTAAGATTTTTCATTACCTTTCTATTCTGGGTGTTATTTTAGTGCAGTTTTTCCTGATATAGTTACTGGATTTTTGTCTTTTTCCTCCAGGCAGGAAGGTGACATCAGTTCTCCTTTATAAACTCTTTATATAAAGCCTACAGCTTTTCACTGTGACTGTGGAAGCATATTGTCCCAGAACGAGAAAAGGAAAGTACAGATTAGCCTATGGAAGTTATATATAAACAGATATGAAACTCAAAGAAGGAACATCTAAAAACAGAAATCTTCTCCTTTGTATCTTTCACTTTACCGGCTTTCTATTAAGAGCAGTTTAGACATGCCTTGGGTAGGGGGATCCACAAGATGTTGTGCTTCTTGCTTTTGAAAAGAATCTGTGTCGGTGGTCCAGTCATCGCCGTTGGTCATCTCACAGATCTCCATCTGCTCATTTGGCTTTTCCTTTCCATGTTATCTTTTATTTATAAAGGATACGTATTTGACCTTCAGCCTGTACTGTAATTCCTTTCATCCCTCTTCTTTGTGTCCTCTCTAGGCAAAGGTGGAAAACGAGATCCTTAAGTACAAAGATCTCGCTGCTCTTCCTAAGGTTAAAGCTATATATGACGTTCAGCGGCCCGATCTCATTTCCTATGAGCCCTATCACAGATACACCTCAGATGACACGCTAGAAAGATACAGCTATGGGGAGGTACCGAGACCCAGAAACTAAACTTAAATGTGCTTTGTCTGTTGATCGCTGTTGTCTGTTCCTTCAGTAATGTAATGCAGGAACATAGAGTGGTCATGGTGGTCAGTGATACTCCAGTGAGTAATTCTCTAAAAGATAGTCTTGCGTGCCACGCTGAACATCTCTAACTCTATGCCACTGGCATTACATAACTGGTAATAAAGATGGGCAGAGTATGTTATCTGTGACTAATGATTCAAGATTTAACTGGGGAAAAAGCATTTCGTACAACACACCAAGCAAACAAGATACTGTGCATTAATTCCAATTGAATATTTCTCCTCCTTCACTTATAAATTCCCCATACGCCTTTTCCTTGCTTAAAATATAATTGAATGGAGCCCTAGGTATTCAATGTAAACTCTGGCTTTTCTGTTTAGAGTGTGATAAATGTACTGTAACTACAGCTGTATTGTAATGAGGGCATTTTAACGTATACTTGTTTTGCTTGTTTGCGCACTGTGTGACATTTGTACAGTTGTTGTATCTTTTACCTTTTGTCATGTTTGGAATTCTGCGAGGACAGCTCGCTCAAACCCATACGTCATGCATCTTGCCTACAGAACAATTTTTTGGAACGATAAAAAACAATCCAAACAATGAATTCATACCTTAACAAGTACATAACATAAACTACACTTTTGTACAAACAGTGCCGCAATGCAATTTTAAGCCACTTTAAATAACTCTGCAGGTGCTTTATTCTTAATTGAACTGAAGAGATCCACAGATACACTTGTGTCAGCAAGAATCAGGGTGTCCAAATGTTATGATAGAACGTCAGCAACCAGTGCTTTTGCAAGCTGTGACTTTACTTAGTGCTGTGAATTCTGGCAATGTGTGGCAGGCTGTGATTACTTTAAAGGCATGGATTGCATTGTGTGAACTGGTCCTGACTCCTGTTTCATTTCTTATGCTGTTACTTGCAGTCTCTGGGAACCCTTTCACCATACTCACAGGTACTTACCATTTACTCTTTCAAAATAACATGTGAACATGAAGTCCTAGTTCGTGGGCAATTATCAATGAATCCTCAGTCGTGCCTACTTAGACTCAGTGGGCTTACAGTGAATCTCTTGGAGAATATTTGCTTTGAGAGGGAGCTTTATCACATAAGGAGCTGTCTCAGGCTCATGCAATTTGTTTGAACCAAAAAAGGAATTTCTTACACCCTGGGGAGTGTTAAATACATTTAATCTAAACTCTTCCAGACCAGATTAACTGTATCTAAACTCGAAACTATACAAATTGAGTGCTCTTACCAAAGCATCACTTGTTTAGTTAAATGGTGATATGTTACATGCTGTTATAGCTTGTGCAGTTCATTTAAGTATTAGCTGGTGTTGCTACGCATGGGTCGCATTTAAGAGCAGAAGTTCCAGCTCACCCATCTAACTATAATCTTGATTTCTTGAAAATGCAGATTCACTGTAATTCTCTGACAAGATGCTCTAATGTGACTGTATCTTTTAAGACAGATGTAATAGTTATTGCTATACAAAATATGAATATGAAAGCAGACAAATATAATAAGCATGTCAAATTGATGTTACTGACACCCAGGTCGTACAATGGTGAAAGCTTTTGTAGGTTTGTAAGTTTATTTGATGTGCAGTGTTGAAAATGACCCTGATGATATGCACTGTAACACTGAATGTGAAAACATGGCTGTTTCTCCTGCCAGGACATTTATGACAGTATTGATCTGAGACAGAGAAGGGCATCCAGCCCCGGATACATAGACTCCCCGAGTTACAGTCGTCAGGGAATGTCACCCACTCTGCCTCGCTCTCCTCATCACTATTACCCATCAGGTAAGGCAGGCTCACAGGCAGGGACATGCCATTCTTTTGTAGAGATTTTGGAGTAAATCCCATTCACAGCAAATGCATCTTAAGCAGCTAAAGCAGCTGCAACAGCAAAAGCCCACCCCACCCATACGAACCTTCGCTCCCATTGCCCCACTAAATTCGTGCAGTCTCACATATAAGGTGCTGCAATATCACACTCATAACTGGGAGGACTCTGATTGGTCTTTTAGAGGTTATTGATCTGTTATGTTAGAGCCTACTAGTCAGTAATATCCCCCACAACCACAGGTGAAGTTCCTAAATCTCACACAACATTGGGTACATTGGGTACATTGACTTTCATTGCTCAAGAAGGAGAATGTGGAAAGGAATTCCCAGTATGGATGTAATGCATAAATCTTGTGGTCCTCACATTTCCCTGTTGGAAGCAAAAGGACCATGTTGTGGTTTGCTTGAGTGGTGGAGACTGGGGACACTTCAAGAACAAACCAAGGACCAAAGCTATTTTTGATTACCTGTTTTCCAAAATATGTACTCCTTGGTGCTGCACAGCCAAACTTGTGCCATATTTCCATATCTGGGCTTAGGAATTACTGCATCTACATCTTCTAATCCTAGGCCCTAAAATGAAAATCTATCACAAGTCTGACAATGCAGCACCAAAGAACTGTTTTGGTCTTGGATGTTTTTCAAGAGCAATCTCTCAGAAAGTACAAGACTTGCTCAAAGTGTCCCATCTGTCCTCTGTATCGAAAGACTTTCACTATCACAACCATAACATCTTTCAATGTTGCACCTCTGTACTGACTCATGAAGTTCCTTGATCACATTTATTACTACATTTCTTTAATTCCAGGTTCTTCCATCACATACTTAGGGTTAGAAACTAACGTTCGCCTGAGGCAAATTAAAACTGATGAGGACTAGTGGATGTCTGTGTCTCAGTAGTCCAGTGGGCGAGTGCTTAAAGAAAATTTACAGATATACTCTCACATTCACAAGCTTGCATTTAAAAAAATGCAGGCAAAGTCCATTTTCTAACGGGGTGTAGCAGTTCTGAACAAACTTTCATGATGCTTACAAAACAGTCACTGAGGACTGAAACCCTTCATCTCCCCGTCATGCCGATTTTGCATTATTTTGAGACATTGAATTATAATTTGAATCTCTTAATTTAATCATCACCATGGTTTAACTGTGAACTTTCGGTATAAACAGGAGACCCAGCGTGATATGCTACGTGAAGTATGCTGTCAACGGTGTTGTCCACACAGACTTTATTGAGGTTCGGAATGTGGGGAAAGCAGATGCAGAAACCCAATCAATGTATCTTGGAATGAGCATTAATATTCAATGTGACTTGACCTCCATGTCTCATGCTCTGTTAGAAACCAATCATCTCCATTAATCTGTACAGTACATTAAGAGTTTCCATTAAAATATGAACTTTGAACCAGAAAATAGCCATGCCATTTTTTTGTGGATTAAAAGATTTGGTACTCTATGCATCTACTTCTTATTCTGCTCAATGCATAATGCCTGGATACTGCAATTAGATGAAGTGCTTTCTGATGCTTTCTGGGGCTCCTCTGTAGGCACTGAAAGTGGCAGAAGCTCTCCATATTACAGCCAGGCCGATGTCAAGTCTTCCACTCCCACCACGTACCAAGCTCCTAAACATTTCCATGTGCCAGGTAGGCCTCCACTTTTATTTGCATTGAACCCCTCAAGGCTCAACACCTCATATGGTATCATTACATTAGGGATTCCTCTGCTGTTGGCAATGACAAGTCTCTTTGCTTTCTGTTTGAGCTGCTGGCCTTCTCAATCTGCTTTGCCTCTGCTTGTCTCGATCTCTGGTCTCTTTCTAGTATTCAGATGGCTTTTAAGAAGCAGACTTGTAAGGTGAAGCTGACAGAAGTCACTGCTAAAATGTCAGGACCATGCCTTTCCTTGCTTTTGCAGTACAATGACCTTTATTTGTATTTGATTCTTTTTTTTTACTTTGCCATGTTGTGGACTTCCTTGATGCATATGGATTCATACAGCAGAAGTGTTTACATACAGATTCATACAGACTCATATAAAAATGTGTGTTTGTGTCAGATAGGTATTAACATTTTGAATCCAAGTGGATGAGCTTTCATTCATCAACAGGTTATTATAGTTGTTTGTTAACGATTTGGTGGTTGTAGTTATGGAAGAATTTCTAATTCTGAAAAAAAAAAGTTTGAATTTTTTTTAACCTGACAAATAGATCCTTAGTCAGTTGATTTGATGTGCTATTTTGATTACAGCTTGATTTATTTCTATGCAGCTACTTGCATAGATGGATACATGCCTCCTGTACATACAGGTGCAGAGACCCTGCTCTGGGGAGACTCGTCCCCAGTTATGGATGGTACTTATGCCCTCCCCAGGAGCTAACAGCAGTCTACAGATGTAAAGCATTATGCCTATAAATTATTCTGTGTGGAAATCACAGATTGTTTCATCTGACACCAGGATTCCCTCGTCTGCTTGCAGAAAATAGCTCCCTGGTTTCAAAAGCCCTTTCTTCAGATTGATTCTCAAATTCAATGGAACAAGAGCCTTCTTATTGTGATAATCCCAGTGCACACTCCTGTTGTACCTGTGCTTTCAAGATCTTGTTGAGATCCAGGAAGGAAAGGGGAATTCTTGTTGACTCTTGACCCTACCATAAGCAATATTTTAGGAAATCTGTAAACAGTGGTTGGTAAAAAAAAAAAAAAAAAAAAATCTAAGCTTAGAATGACACGAAAAAGACAAAAGGTTTTGAGCTTTCCTGACTTTCAATGAATTCCACTTTCCTTCCTAACTTGAGAAGCCTGCCTCTTGACAGGGAGCGCTCTAGAAACTTCTTGACCTGACCTCCACTCGCCTCGATATTTCACTTCTTGTTTCTCTTTCTGTCTACAGCAGCAGCAGAACCAAACATCTACAGGAAACCCCCCATCTATAAGAGATATGGTATTGTTTGTACCGCTTGCTGTAGCCTGTGGGACCTCGTTCCTGCTTTTGAAAGTATTGCGTGCGTTTGACAGTGAACCCCCAACACTTTATAAATGTGTGACAGCAGGAAGCAATCAAGGAGCCTTCTTTGAGGGTTGATGGCAATTACAGGTGTAATTGTGTGCTTTTCTTCCCTCACAAATCTTATAAATGCCAGTCGAAATAAAAAGCATAGCTGCTTGAACAGCATACGCAATGTTTTCCCTCTTCAGTTTGCTACAGAGTCTGCTATATTCATAGAGGAAAGGGTCAAAGGATAGAAAGAGGCCTCCATGATTGGCTTTGAATCATGCCAGTTATTAGGGAGTGTCGTTAATTGGTGAGGGGAAAGGAATAGCGAATGGCAATACTCTTCATGTAAGATTAATGGATTCTTTGCATTAGATTTAAAGTATTTAATCCTTGAGAAAGGCTTAACGTAAAGAGAGATTCTTTTCAAACCTTGGACACCCAATGGTGTGTGTATTCCTTTGAATACAAACCCTAGGGTCGAAGTGAATTTGGTTACAGCATCTTAAAATCAGTCCCATCTGTAGGCACTCTAAGATAAACGTGCATTTTATTAGCCACAGGTGGCAGCAACTTGCTGCATTTTGTCCAGGTTTTCGTCAGTTGGATAACCAAAGGAAATGGCAGAGAGGAAATCTTTTTATATATATATATATATATATATATATATATATATATATATATATATATATATATATATATATATATATATAATAAAGGTCTGTGGGTTTCAGACCTCCAGAGAGTATCCAGAACTTGCTGGGGGGGCGGGGGGTAACTATACCTTGGTCTTAAACTTTAATCTACAGTACCTAGAAAAGATCAAATGTTTTTTGAAATCTCCACCCATATCATTGAAGAAGGATGTGACTGTGCAAATAAGAAACTGTCAGTGAACTTCAGCATGTTGGCTGAACAGTAGATTCAACTGCTGTGCGTGTATGTCAGCTTTTAAATGAGTTAAAGATGCATTGATCCCTTTTTGGAGCATTATTATTATTATTATTATTATTATTATTATTATTATTATTATTATTATTATTATTATTATATTTGAGATATACAGGCCCATGTTTAAAATATATATATATGCAAAAATGATCCTCTAAAAGGCAAAGAACAATATAGTGAAAAAAAAGTGGGTGTATGCAACTTTATCCTTCTGTGCATGTTGTTGTGTGCTGAACACCAGAAGTCTAGCAGTCTTCTGCAGACTAGTTGAAACTTGTAGTACAGGCCTGTAGCCATTTTGTGATGCCCGGGAAAGGGGGTCTGAAAAGGGAGGGAAATGAGGGGTGACTCCTCACACATTGACTGCAAGTTAATTGGTCGCATTTATGTATTATGCTGACGCTAATTGTAGCTTCAAGTACATTCATAGTCAGTGCTTACAGCATTAAACCACTTGTTTAAAAAAAAGAACCCCCCCCCCCCGAATTATCATAAAAAGAGTATTGGGTTCATTGCAAATATGAAATAGTTAAAAATCATACATGTACATCCAGGTTCCTGTAATTCAGGACCTGGTCACAATATGACCTCCGTGTATTTAGTTGTGAATGTGTTTATTTGTTTAAAAGTTAACAGTAGGTACTGAATCCCATCAGCACCCTCTTGGCTATGGGTCTGTAGTACCCCTGCCATTTGCAACCCGTATTTTCTTACTGTGTTTTCCTTTGGAGATAGTTCTAATCTTCCCTTCTCTGTTGTTTTTTTTTCTTGCCACATATTCTTTTTCCTCTACCTTCCTGCTATACTGTACCTTCCCTGGTCACCTGTCTGCTTCTGTAAGTACCACTTTGTTCAGTACGTCTGTGTTCCAGATATCAAACTGTAGGGATTTCATTTTGAATACGGTATAGATATGTAGCCCTGACTCGCTGACACTGACTCCACGGATCCCTTCTGCACTTTTTATTTTTGTAAATCACGCCCTTGTGTTGTGTGCTAGGTGTCTGATGTTTAGTGATGTTGAATTCAAATACTGAAACCGTTTCTAATGCTAGGTTTTCCTTAAGGGAGGCTCTTTTGAGTGGTGGGTCAAGTGAGATCAGTAAACGTAACCTACTAAATGAGCAATTCATTTGCAAATATTGAATAGCTCAAAGACACCTGGCATTTTTGTTTAGCTTTTTACAAGCAGCTACCCAAGCTCTGTCCATTCACGTTGTAAAACTGAGAAATACGTTTCAAGGGCCTTGGTATTCTAATTTGTATTTGTTTTATTTTTTTATAGGCAATTTCCTTACCTTGTACAATTACTCTTAGGTCTATATAGCTTCTAACAGCCCCCCTACATCTCTATTCAGCAGCCATAAAGTAGATCACACTGTCCTCTGAGCACTAAAGTAAACAGAAATTAAACATAGTTGGATCAGCGGGTAACTGCTGTTACAGTTTGCAAGCAGGATAAAGGGTCGCTGGTTGCCTTGGGCTGTATTCTGCCCTATATCATTCACTTAACCTGCCCTGTGTTGAGGAGAGGCACTGCGGCACATATATCAGGCAGTGTCCAGTTCAGCATGTTGCTGTCATTGTAACTGGAGCCTCTTTTGAAGGGGTGATTAGGAATTTCAGTGCTAAGTTCTGAAAGATATAACAATTATAAACCATGTTTATTTGATACAGTAATGGCAGACAGACATGAAATTATAATTTATCAACGCAGTTTTTATTGTACTATTGGTGACTTCTAGTCAGAAACAAAGTAAAGTTGAGGGAACACAAAGTCACTTTTTCAGGAACAGTGGCTTGAAACCTGGTTCCAGGAGACCGGGAGACCTAGTCTGAGGCAACTTTGCTGTATCAAACCCCAAGTCTCCCCTGGTGTGCCATGCAGTGTCCTGAAACCTAGTCTCCTGAAACCAAGTTCCCAGCCACAAAGTGGCTTTGTGTTCCCTCAGCTTAGCAGTTCAATGTATTTTTATCTTTTTAAATCAAACATGTTTTGATGAGTTGGTACATCTGTGATTCTTGGTACACTGTAATAAGTAATGAAGTCAATTTCTAATAATTCATTCACTTTATGAAATGTGCTTCCTGAGATTCCAACAGTTTTGTTGGATGGCTATGGCAAATGTAAAATTATGGCATATGATAGGAAAATGATAACCTGGTGGCTTACATATATACTTCCAAACATTAAAATATAAAAGCTAAGCGTTTGTAATTTGTTAGTGTGGACATTGTTAGGTTTATCTATTTTTATAATGTGCTGTTCAGTTACCTAAATAATCACTTCATTCACAATCATGTTTTCATCAAATATTGATGTTGCATTATTTAGGCTGTGTGAGTAAGGTATTTCTGTGGCCTGCAAAACTGGAAAAGAAGAGTGCAAAGGTGCAAATCATAAACACCTCACAACCTGGCCAAACAGGGCAATGCATCCTAATTGGGTTACAAGCTTCTCTACTGAAGACCAATATGATAGTTTCAGAAGTGTAATATCTATATTCGTTGGCAATATAATTTGGCAAAGTTTTAGGTGGTACAATGTAGTAACATTTGTATTTACTTAGTACCTGCCTATACTACACATGTGTTATTACAAAGTATTTAATTTGGTGACAAGGTGTTGCCATGGTATTGCAGGCAGCCTCATGTGTAGTCCTCCTGATCCATTAGAATATCAGTGAATTGCGATAGGAAGATCCTAGGATTGTTTCTTTGTGACAGATGACACTTGAAGGTGAAGGTCTTACTGCAGTGTTTTTTGACAGTGGCTTTTGTTCTCTTTCTTGTGCATCTCGGAGCTGTAAAGGTTGTTCCCCGTCTCTCCACACAGACAACCACCACTTTGCAGGAACGAAAAGCAAGACCAGCGAGGATATTTTTCAGTATTCCAAACTCCCAGCTGCCTACTCTCCACACCACTATGAGCAATCTGAATCAGACTACTATCATTACTCGGGTTCTCCAAAAGGTACAGCTCTGATTTATTTTTTAATCTGCTATCGTGGCTGGAACACGTATGAAAATCTGCTGCTTGTGCACTTTATGTAACTTTTCATTTCTGTAGTTTTTCATGCTTTGAGCTGACCAGTTCAGAATCATTTTCAAGATGGTTTTCTTCTCTTAAGTGTTATTTTTTTATTTTATGCATTTATTTATTTTGATACAACAGCCCCTAGTAATGTGCTGTTTGCACAACTTTTGTATGTAAGGAAACAGATACAGTAATGTGCTTACACTGGAATAAAAGACGATGATAAATAACAGTTAAAGCATTTAATATTATTACAGTAGAGCCTGTGACCAGTGACCAGTAGAACTGTGACTAGTTCTATATCTATCTAATATGATTTACAATTAGTAATGTACATATACCCCAATTTGAAAATGAACCCAGCTTGATTGAGGTTACGTGCAGGTTCTATCAAGGATTTCAGATGTTCAACTGTAATCTGCATGTAAACTTCATATACATGCATGTCAAGGAGCTGCCCTAGACTTGACCTACTCCTTCTGTCTCGCCAGCCCCAAGAGCTCGGAGATTCTCATCGGGAGGAGAGGAGGATGGCTGGGATCACAGCCTCCACAGGGTATGTCCATACTGTTTTACTTCTGTCATTCCTACTATTTCAGTGCTCTCTATTTTCAGTGCGCTGTATTCATTTGTTGCATTGCATAGCTTTTTCTGCCATGCTGCCTAGTGAAAGTCACAAGGCCTCATCAGATCCTACAATCCAGTCGTATTTCATTAGTTACCATATGGTTTTAGGCTCACGTTTTGGGTGAGTTCTGTTCTTTTAAAGCTCACATTCTAATATATTTGGGTTGTCTATTACCTCATTTCTGTGAAAAAAAAAAACAATTATAATTCATGCCAGGATTGTGAACCTGCCAGGACTACAAGGTTTCCCTCTTTTTGTGTTCCGACCGGTTACAGATCCAGAGTAGCATCGGCAGAATGATTCTGAAGGAAGAGATGAAGGCGCGCTCCGGTTCCTATGACAACGACCCCTGGGCCAGCGCTCGCAACTCCCGCAGCGGCAGCAAGGAGACCCTGCAGAGCATCGGATATGAGCCGTCAATGAATGGATGTAAGGAACTGTGTCACTGAACAGAACTACTTCAGTCTGTATTGGATTTGTTGGGCTTCCGGCCTATTCTTATTGTATGTGTCATAATCTTGGATACAAATCGTCTTGTGTTAATTAATACTGCTGGGACAAATATTCAAACAAACACTGCTTCAAAATTATTTGGAGGCAACAATGATCATGTTTGAATTCCTTCCTATAACGGAATATATAAACAACTGTATGAAAAACTTACCATGAAAGGATAACCAATGCATATATTACCTCTGAAATAAATATCGGCTGTATAGAAGCATTTCTCTGCTGTTTATAAGGTAATTGACCGGGTATCAGTTTTATTTCCCTCTTGAGACTGCTTTACTGTAATAAGTTACTGATTATGAATTTTTCTGAGCTATTTCAAAATGAAAAACAGTGTGAAAATTCAATTGCATTTAAAAGAATATTCAAACATGAAAGAAAACCCCACGTTCACCCCAGCACTATGAAATACTTTTTTTTCTAATAAAGTAGTTATTGCTGCACGGACCCTAAAGCAACCCCTACACATGACCACCTGGAATGGAAAACAGTATGACTTCATTCCCTAAACCCCTGCACACAATCCCATCCTACTACCCGTGTCTATATTTGCAGAGCTGCAGTGTGATGATAGAATCCGTTCTTTTGATCTGCAGCTGTTATGGAAACAGACATTTTTGTGGAGGATTTCCTTAGCTGTGGAAATGTTAGGGGACATACAAGAGTCAGCAAGTCTGCAAAGCAGATGCCTCAGCCTCGTTTGGAAGAAGGGCAGATATAGAAACCTCTCCAAGGCTTTGATCATTCAAACTTTAAAATCACACACGAAGAAAGACGTGAATAATGCTAATGCAACAGAGCTTGTTGCCAGTAAATCCATCATAATTGGGGACCTACTAATTGCCTCCAAATTAAAAGCACTGACAGTGATCTTCATGGGGAGTTGGTATGTGTATGTATTTTGTTTTTTATAAGCATTACAATTGGCTTAACATAGACATTTGTAAAGACTTTGTTCGGGAAAAGCATGTTAAATAATAAATGCAGGTTTGCTGCATTTCTTCCTAGCATTCAGGTTTCTGACTTGACGCCAGTGGGCTAATCGATTCGTCAGGGCTGTGTAACCCTTGAGAGCTCAGGTTTCTAATGAGTGGGTACGGTAGATAACCCAAGCTCCCCAGCTTCCTGTGGCTGAAGCATTAGCACCGTGACAGCCACAGTGCCAGAGTCACCTTCACCTTGCTGGAAAGGCACACTCACTGCAGGAAAGGGTACAGCGAGTGCCAAACCCTTTCTCAACTCAGAGGAAAGGTGACATCAGAAATTGTGGACACACCTCAAAGTACACGCCAATCACTGCACTGTAGCTGCACTGTACTTACACTTTTGTTACATTGTTTAATACATCTATTTACAGCTAAACGATATGATCAGGAAAGTACCTTAAATATTTAGTATGTGTGGTTAATGTATGCAGTTCCAGCCACACAGTCACATAATTGTGTGCTAAGTGCATGCAGTAAATGCTCTGCATGTAGTTAATGTACCTGTATTTTGAAGTGTGTCCATAATTATAAATAAAGTGTCTTAGAAATATTTGTTAGATACAAGTGCGGCTCATTCTGCTTTTTTCTACATACATTTCTCTCACAGGATTTACTCACATCGTTCCTTTCTCTCTGTCTCTCCCCTCACTCAATTTTCCTCTCTTGCAGTATCCTTCATACTCCCTGTTCTCTCTCTCTCTCTCTCTCTCTCTCTCTCTCTCTCTCTCTCTCTCTCTCTCTCTCTCTCTCTCTCTCTCTCCCCTTGCCATCCCACTCTTCAGCATATTTTATAGATGAGGCTAATGAGCTAGTGTGTTTTTCTGAGCAAGGCTTACCCATTCATTAGAATTAATGTCTCTACTGGGAGCAGGGGAGAAACAGTTAAATCATCACTGGAGACATGCCCTCTCTGCTTTGGCTGTGCTGTCTGTGCCGTGACTTAGAAGCCTCAGACACGTACAGGAATTTCTTGAAACACAAGTCACTTTTTGCCAGATTAGGGGCCATATTTTACTCCAGTCTTTAATGAACTCTTATTTTTTTAAGAGGTAAAACACAAATCAAACAAGTTATGTATTTTAATTATGGTTTCCTTTCTCCTTTAAAAAAATAGGACTTAATTAAAGAGCCTAGGAAACGTTCTGAAAATACGGCCCTAGGAGATCTTGGACGACAGTGTTCATCTCTGTAAAGTTGGAGGTTTATAGCTGTATCCAAACAGAGAAATACAAGTCGACGGAATGTGTATATTTATTCAGACATTTGCAAATAATTACCTGTCCCCAATTTGCTCAAATTAGTCTTTCGATACAGATAATAGATAGATAAAGGAGACATAAATATTACACCACTTTATACCGGTTACTGTTTAATGGAAAATCTTTACTGGTGGCTGCCAAGTCAGTGAACAATGGCTGCTGAAGAAACATGACAGTGATGTGCTGAAAGACTGCGGCTCCCCTCGCTCCAGGAAACTTGGCAGTGCCAACACAGCTGCCAGCACAGGGCTGTGTGTGCAGACTGCACTAACTGGACAATAATGTGCATGCTGCTGAAATACCTAGGGCATTGCTCTCAAATGCACGGGGAATTGACACTCTCTAGCAGAGCCATGCAGCGTGCAAGACAGGACGCGTTCATGGATTTCACTTCTAAATGTTTTATGAACCCATTTATTTTGTTATAAGGAAAATCAATAAGATGCAAGGAGGAGGAAATGTCAGAGCTTGGATAGGCGTTTAAAAGGAAGTTGGAGGGGATGAGGAGGTGCAAATGCATTGCATTTATCATTTCTCTTCTTGCTTGAGTACAGTATCTGACTGAATTAGTGTTAACTTTCCCAGGGCAAAATATAACAGGAGGAGAAATCTGATGGGTCACTGCTCTGTTTTTTATGGATTTTTCTTTGCAAGTATTCCTTGCTGGAATGTATTTTTCTGTGATGATTCAGTGCTAGGGGACAGCACACCAGGGTGGGGTCAATGCAGGTGCTGCAGAGTGTCTATTCACACATCTCACTTTCAAAATCAACTAAATCCCTGAAAGACTTGCAAGTCAGTCTAAATGTTTCCCTTGCTGATTCCAAGAGGAATGTGCACAATAATGCGTGGATATTACACAGCTACTGTAAAATGGCCCTAGTATTCAGTAGATATGATCATTGCAATATCGTTCTGAAATATTAAGACAGAGCTAGCTTTTTCTTTTAGCAAAACAACAAGTGAAATGCTAAAAACTGCCCTGAAACTGCATTCAGCTATAAAATAAGTGCCTTGCAATTTAGGACCATTAAACTGTAATTGCATTTATTATTATTTATTTCTTAGCAGACGCCCTTATCCAGGGCAACTTACAATTGTTACAAGATATCACATTATTTTTACATACAATTACCCATTTATACAGTTGGGTTTTTACTGGAGCAATCTAGGTAAAGTATCTTGCTCAAGGGTACAGCAGCAGTGTCCCCCACTGGGGATTGAACCCACGACCCTCCGGTCATGAGTCGAGAGCCCTGACCACTACTCCACACTGCTGCCCTGCATTTGTGCTTGCAGTTCACATCCCTAGACATGCATTGTAATTACACTACCCAGCAGTTGCATCTGAACATGCTGTAGTTAACAGGGATTGTTAACAGTCTCTGATTTAGTGTATAGTTTTTTTTTGGTTTTGTTTTGTTCATGAGATGGTCAATACGAGTTTATGGCTGATGTTGTTGCTAATGCAGGAGCTATAATTCCAGTGATAGGAATCAGAGATGCTGTTTGACTGATTTTCTAATTAGTGGATTCTCTCCTGTTTCTAATTTCAGCTCCCCGGTCTCACTACACAGCTGATAGCGGTGAGTATATTATTATTTTTTGGGGGGGGGGGTCTCGCTATTTTTGAACCTCTTGGTTATAGGGTACTTAAATTGTGTTCTGTGATAAATATAAAAATGTGGCTTAAATGTAAAATAGACGATACATCTACAGCTGACAGACAAGAATGATTGCATTATAAAGTATAATTTTTTTCATATGGTGACAGAGTTAAGATGCTATAAAGGAGTGTGTTACATGCAATGGCATGCGCCCCCTGCTGGCTTTTGAAAGAACTTCATGTGTTTCAGTCAACTGGTGTGAAGCAAGTGCTTTTCTGTCAAATAATCTCAATAATAATGCTATGAAAGTTAATTTGATCATCAAGTTGTCAGATACTTACTGTTTTATTTATTTGCAATATATTTTTTTTTTCCAGATTCTGTTATTTCCAAGTCAGCCTCTTTACCTGGTTATGGGAAAAATGGCTTACACCGGGTAAGGCTAGTGTGTCCTTAGGATTTACTTGTCTATACAACAGGCTATTCACGCTAAGTTTACACCGCAATGCAATGCTAAGGTTACACCCATTACAAAGAAACAACAACAGCAGCAAATAACAGATACAAACCTTCAGAACATTCTTGCTTAGAATGGCATAACATACTCGTATGTGGTTATCATAGTGTTTGTTATTTGGTATGCTATGATGGTAGCTGCTCCATAATGAAACTTAAATCTTAAGGTAAGTGTAGTTAAAGCCATGCTGTGCATTGTAAAATATGAGTAATATTTAAAAGGATTCCCATTTGTCTTGGTATGCAAGTCTTATGCACCAGACTTGCATGGAAATCAATCAGCCTTGTGATCTAAGTTTATCGTTTTAGTATCCAGGCTGTTTATCGTACAACCCTTGTTTGATGTTGAAGGACTAACAGCATTTACCATCACATGTCGTCAATCTGCTACCTCTTAAGCCTTCTTAAAGATGTCCCTCAAAGATAATTCGAAAGTGAAGAATGCTGTTTTTAAAAAATCAATTACAGACAGGAGTCTGGCATCTGATAACAGTTTATTGTTCTGGGAAGCTGTTAACAGAAAGAAGAACACATGACTGCTTTTGGGATTTTGTATTCATGTGCGCCTCATTTATTTTTCTTGTTTTCTTGTTGTTTTAGCCGCAGAGTGCTGATTACTTCCAGTACGACAGCAGCAATGCAGTGAACTGGGGAATGAGAGGTAAGCTTTGGCATATAGAATGTAGTGTATGTGCTGCATAAGTAGGCTGCTACATGTTTTGAAGTACCGTATTGTATATTTACAAGAAATAATATATTTACATAAGCACAGTATTGGTCCATTAAAATAATTATTCATATAACTGGCAGTTAGATTCTAAACTATTTTTCCAGCTAAAACTAGATTAAAAGGGCACATTTAACCCTTCATCTTATACTCTGAACGGACCGCTATAGTAAAGCTAATGAGGTTTATATTTTTCAATGTTCTTCTTTTATATTTTTTCATTCTGCAGAATACAAGGTAAGCGCTCCTGTTTGGAAACGCCCGCTATCAGCTATCAACAAGGTGGCATTCATAAAAACCCTGATTCATCAAAAGAAATGAGTTCCCTTGGATATTGGGGGTTGTGGCTTTGCTGAAGGAGGAGGTGTTTTAAATGCACCAGCTAATATTACAGTAGTAATGCTGACACTGCATAACAAAACCACCAGCTCTCTTTATCACAGTTGTTGTATGCTTTGCTGTTTGATAATTGTATAAAGTTGCTATAAGGACAGTGATGCCATAGTTCAAATGAATTCCCAGGGCCAGTCTGGTTATGTGATATGCTCAGTACAGGTGAAGTTGATGTCAGAACACATTTCTTATGTGTGGCTGTTAATTTATTTTAAATATTGTACAAATAAATAACAGTATTTTAAAAGTACGTTACATACCTGAGCAATGAAGACAGAAAAATCGCCACTGCATTGGCAGAACTGCCTATAAAAACACAGGTCAGTGAAGAGGTTTGGAAGATGTGTGCTGTTGAATACTGTTGACAATAGAAGCTAGAAATGGCAAAGCCCATGGTAATTACGAAACCAGGATTCAGGTTTTCATGTAAGCCTTCACTTGGGATGTGTCGTTCCCATTTGAGGTAGCCACCATTATTAACATGCCTCTCTTGTCTTTCTCAAGATTTATTCTTATGAAGCGCTATTAGTAACCACCAGGGGGCGAAACAGGCTGCCAAAAGAAGTAGACAGAGCCAGGTTAGAGGTGAGCAAGCACATGCACTCATCTCCTCCAGGTTTAACCTGCCCAATAAGAGGTTCCACATGTGATAAGCATTTTAAGAAGCAGCAGTGATTGCTCAATACTATTGGGGGAGCTCAACAACTAAGATGAACAGTACATGTGAATAAATATGTATGTATTTGCATTTCTTGATACACATGTATACATCTTAAAATGAGGTTTATTATTCTAACATAAACATATGGAATTGAATACTGTATTGTTTATTTTCAATATACTAACTATACTTTTTTTATTTTTACACTTTATTCTGTATTTGTGATTGTTTTTTTATGTGAAGATTAGGGAATCATTATTTTTACCATTACAAACATTAAAAACAATGTTTTTTTTCCGTTTTTTTAAATATTTTTAGCGCCATTTGTCTCCAGAAGAGTTCTACCATGTGTTTGGAATGACAATCACAGACTTTGACCGCTTGGCCTTGTGGAAGAGGAATGAGCTGAAGAAACAAGCACGGCTGTTTTAAAAGCAAACACATTATTGTGTTTAATACCTTATACTCTTAAGAGAAGGGATTCATCAAGACGAAACAGTGAACAAAGTTACAGCCAGAATGCAACACTGTTTTAAACCCCCCCTTTGCAAATGTATTGAACTTTTTTTTGTATTCTACTTATAGATTCTGCCCTTTGCAAATATGTCTTCCCAATTCTCTAAAGAGCTAAATAGATATTGTAGCATTTGGGCTTTTTCCTATGGGTTGCATCTGCATAGCAGCAAGCTGTATGACTAGAATATTAATAACATATCAGCCAGTGTATCTGACTGTTTCAGAGTGAAAAATGCAGCATCACTTTTTACCTTTCAAGAAATGTAATGCATTTTAACAGAAACGTCTCACAAAAATATATTGGCATTATATATATTTTAATTCATATTTGTGTGTGTGTGTGTGTGTGTGTGTGTCTGCGTGTTCGGTCAGGTTATAAGCATCACGTGTTTTTAACAATTCCATAACCCTTTCCCTAAAACCTTGTTATTCCAATGGAGCACATTAAATGAATTGTTTCAATAATGTTTTGAATGTGTTATTTGTAAATTATACAGCTTTAGCGCCATGTTTTTGTGGCTCATACCTTCACCATACACATGTTTCAACCCATTGAAAATGATTGTCACAAAGCAGTGGCACATAAGAGAATGTATTAAGGTCTCCAGGATTGTCATGCGTTGAAACACTGTGCTGTATGGTGGCTCTGGTGTACCACAGGGCATGCAACCCAAGTACCCATACTGGGGATCTTTACGTGAGTGGATTGTAGGTTGCCTTGTATTTTTCTTTTTTTTTTGCAAGTTACCAATGCTTTCAGAAAAAAAGTTTTTTGGTTTTATATTTTATTTTTTAAATGGTTTTGCTTCTGTTTCTAAAGACTACTTTTTTTTTGCCTGACTGGAACTCCTCCTAACCCCTTCCTCATAGTTTATAATGTTAGAGGGAGGTTGTGTTTTTTTTCTTGCATTTAAAAAGAAGTTTGTATTCTTCGTTTTAGTTTTGGATGACTCTAGGATGTACTGACGCAAAACGAAATGTAATCTGTCAAGCTACATTTGCTGGCCTTTTGTTTTATTTTATTGTATCCAGTCCCAGGAATATGTTAACAGGGACACTTTTGCTTATATCATATGATATTAACACCAATGTCGGTTGTTAATTGATGCCATTAATGGTTGTGGATTGTTTGAGGGCAGCACAAATTGCACAGCTACAGTAAGCTGCAGGTATCCTTGCGCTTTTTTGTTGGTGTGGTGCACCTGTGTTATAAATAACTTCTGGTAATTAAGAGGGAATTTTTAAATTGTATTTTTTTCTTTTTTGTAATGATCTACAGCACCTAGTTACTTTATTTATCTGTCAGTACTGTATCAACATACTATGTATAAATAAATATGCCGTTTAAATAAACTGGTTTTCATGTGTAAAGCCTTGAAATGTAATTTTTAAAAAAAATACCTGTCTTCTGATATATTTACGGATAATGTACCCATCGTCAGCCCCGAACACTTCAACATCAATCCTGAAAAACCAAATATTTTCTAATATGGCCTTTATGACACTTCCATACAAAACAACCAGACTGCTATAAATATATTAGCCATGTGCATTAGTATAGCACTGCTGTCTGTTTGACTGAATCTGTTGCTATGTTTGAATATGTGAATACATGTCCTGCAATGGACTTCCCAAAAGGAGATCAAATCTGAGGTAGTGTTTTACAATTCATTTACATGTTGTTACAATAGACGGCTAAATAGTTACCTACTATTCCAAATGTATTTTTTATGCGTTTGTTTATTTCAAGACGAGTTATTGCTTTGGGTAATAAACAATTCCCTGAGATGATGGACGTGTAAAGAACACTAGGACCCAGAGGAAGTTTCAGCTGAGGAAATAGGAATTAGGAGTCACTGTACATCATGTCCACTGTATCAGTTGCTGTTCGCAGGCATGTATCTTTTATTATGAACTCCGGACAAAACTGAAAACAAACTGCAGTTTGTTTTTGGAAAATTCGGCACATTGAAATGGAATACGACAGTGGTGAGTACCTTGAACACCAGCGTGCTGTCTCGAGTGTCTTTTTATTTTTTTTTCTGTGTCCTGTACTGTCATCATTGTGATTGCAGAATGATGCAAAGTGTTGAAATGAATTTGCTTAACGTGATTAATACGAAGAGATGCGTGTGATGCAATCTATTTCATTCACTTGAAAACATATTGGGGCTGGTGACAATTGCGGTGCCCAGCTGTTGAGTGCTCGGGGGAGGTTGACAACAAATTCAATTAAAAACGTGGTTTCTGTATGCCACGGTTTGACTCTCAGCATGCATGCTATAGAACAAAATAGAATAAAAAATGGAGCTACAAGTTTAAACAATAAATACATTAACTACAGTAATTGAATTTAAAATGGTGTCGCGTTTTTTCTAAGATAAAATGACAGTGCTTCATTTCAATTACTGAGACTGTAAGTATTGTTGTATTTGTTTTACTTATCGTGTCGTATGATTTATGTACCTGTTCAACTTTTGGTGGGAAGTGAATGCAGTAAAAATTAAAAACCCTGTGCTGGTATTTAAAATGTAAATTATTTAAAGTTCAAATTAAAACACGTTGAAAAATGATGTGGCTGGCACTTGTAAATGCATTTTGTATCAAAATAGATACACATTTAAACGTTTTCAAGTATTCAAGTCCTGTTTTAAGTCATTATGCCAAAAAATTGGTACACCAATAGATATGTTCAGCATCATCTTATATGGTCAGGTCAGATTTTTACTTCACAAGAGTCCTGTCTTAGCTCTTGAAACCTTTGTATGCCTTCCATACAAAATGCCTTAGGCACCTGGGGCTGTTATCAAACTTATTTTTAGCACTAAAGGGAATCATTTACAACTCTAATTGCACAGCAGTTCTAGCCTTTATTCTTAGCTTAATCAGACACACCATGATTTTATTTTTATTTTTATGTAGGCAACTTTTACTTAAAAACCTGGAATTGCTCAAACTGCCATGCAATTGGAGACCTAAATTATACCCTGCCTGTTCCAATATCTACAGGCACAATTTTACTTACAGTATAAACCAGCAGGGTATTAGTTCAGAGTTACTCTGTGGTCCAAGAGCACAGGAAACAGCATTAAAAAAAAATGTATTTCAAAAAAGTAACTTAAACAGCATCTGGCCCATAGGATATGTTTTACTTTTGCTTTTTCATTTTATTTCATCAAATTGGCAGTTATATATATATACTGTATATAAAAAAAAATTAGAAACGGCATTGATGTATTTACCTGGAAACAACACTTTAATGGTGTAGTAAAAAGCAATTAAATAAAACTGATCAGATTTGAAGAAGAAGAAAAATAAAAAATGAATAGGCCGGATGCAATACAAAGCAATTCTATATTACATTGGAGTGTCTGCACTGAGATAATCCAAGTTGTCTACTGTGTACAACAAAGCAGTGGCTTTTATTATTATTATTATTTATTTCTTAGCAGACGCCCTTATCCAGGGCGACTTACAATTGTTACAAGATATCACATTATACATTATTTCACATTATATAGATATCACATTATTTTTTACATACAATTACCCATTTATACAGTTGGGTTTTTAGTGGAGCAATCTAGGTAAAGTACCTTGCTCAAGGGTATAACAGCAGTGTCCCCCACTGGGGATTGAACCCACAACCCTCCAGTCAAGAGTCCAGAGCCCTAACCACTACTCGACACTGCTGCCCTTATAAATTTATAAATACACGACTGATAGCTGGACTCCGTTCTTATACACAACACTGTTTATATTACATGAATTCTGACTGTATAAGGATGGCATCTCTAAACCCCTTGGTATTTCATTAGGACTTTAAAGACTCTGTTTCTTCTACTCCTTAAGGAAGGCACCACATATGCATATCCCCAGCAATGGGGACATAGTGAATGCACACGTGTCACACTTTAGAACAGGGGTGACCAGAGTTGGCCCTCCCACTCCTGGTCTTTGTTCCAACCCTGTTCTAAATCATCTAATTGAACCAATTAAACCTCCATCCAGACCTGAAGTAGTTCGTTATATCACTGTACCTGTTAAACCTGGAGTGGAATGGTTCTTCAGTACTGTGATTGGACACCCCTGCTTTATAATTGTACAGATATGTAGAGAACCATGTGATGAAACTTGGTTAATACATTCATCAGCACAAGGTATCCGAATTGTCTTTCTGTTGGTCACTACCTGTATGTCACACTTCAGTTTGAACATGTTCATACTGTGGCTGCAGTAGGTCATGATAATCTACGAACATACCTGTTTTACTGATGTACTTGTGTAATTTGGAGAGGTTTGTGATGTCAAGATCCCACGTCCTTCCTGTACACAGAAACACACACAGGCATTAGCATGCCTTCAGTTTTAACTCAAGTCTGTTGACAAGATTTAGCTGCCATAAACATTACATCAAACAGATGTGTGTACTGTTGACAAGGGGAGGGAAACCAAAAGTAACATTCATTTCCAGCGATGTCCAATGTGTGGTTAATAGGAGTGCTTTGTTTCAATAATGAAACACTTTTGGGATGAAGGCACATCTAACTGGTACGCGAAGGGGAACAAATGTTGATATTTTATCTTCAAAGCTGGATTTCATAGATATCAGAAGTGACCATCTCTAAAGATAGGCATGGAATTTCACCCGCTGAAAGTGACATCTGTCATATCTCTGGCTATCTCTGTCACGGACAAGAGCTATAAATGATGTTAAAATGATTTGATGTAGATCAGACGATTTCACGCATTATAAAAAAAAACCTCCTGGGTTTAATTTCACTGATTTGAGGTATTTGGTTTGTATAATTAACCCAAACAAATCACACTCCTGCAGTTTCACAGTTCACTCGATTTATATTACCTTTGGGGGGAAAAGGGGGAACATATTGCCCTTGACCACTAACATACTTTCTAGTGGACTGGGTTTCAAACTACACAGAAATACTGTCCAGCATGAGGAACCATTGGAGTTTCCACTGCAGTTTTCCCGAGTTGTATGAGTTTCCAGGGTGGGGCTGTGCAAAGAGAGTATTATTCCCCCTCTCAGGGATTCCTAGCCTTGCTGCTGTACCTCCTGGGGACTCTACACAGACACATGTGTGTTCTTTAGATTATCCAGATCCCCTTCGGCTCCTTCCTCTGAGGCCACATTCACGTAGATGTTTCCCTCCAATGCGGCAGGTGAAGGACACTGTTTATTGCTGAAAGAAAAACTTCCTCTTCTGCTCCCATCCTGGAAACAATCTAGGTCCGTCCGTTCTATTTGTACGAACAACAGGAAAAAATAATCAGTCTAACAAATGTTTGTGAGGTTTTTTTAGCAACTGAAATGTATTTTTAGGAGTACAAAGGAATAGGAAATTAATTAGGTTTAGATAAATATCCCCCCCCCCCCCTTATATTTACATTATTATAATAAACACCCTCCGATTCAACTCATTAGCCTGAAATTAACATTGGGTTGTTTGTCGATGCCTCACAAGGTTTAATCTATTTTAATCCAGTCTTATTCTCAAAATAAAAGCACCCTAATAGTGATGCAAGGTCTATTTGTCCAACAAGTTCTAGAGTAAAATGAATTCAGATTACTTAAGGAAGGGTTATCAACTCTGTTCCCTGCATTCAGGAACCATCTGCCACTAAAATAATTTCTGTTGAAAAAATGGTGCTGATTTATAACATTTATTGACTATTGTTGCTTGTTTCCAGACAGACACTAATTACCATTTGTGGACTGGAATGATGAGATTTGTCTAAAACCTGCAGAAATATGTTGGTGGTTAAAGAGTTAAACCTGCCTTTATTGCTGACTGGGCTGTGGGTATGGCATGGGGTACCAATGAACGAATGAGAGTGTGGAATTGGAAAGCGCTTCAAAGAGGTGCATGAAGGTTCTCCCCACATCTGTTATCTGATTGGTGGAAAATGCAAAGGAAACAGCATCACCAGAAAATGCCTGACCCCATGCCAGGATAATCCCGTATTGTTCCTTCTCCATTGTTCTCCAGGATGACTATATTTCCTTCCTAAAACCTGATGGTAACCAAGAAAAACCTGAATTTGGAAACAACCACATATTATATTGTGCTTGTTGGAGCAGAGGCAATACCCTTTTATACTCCCTACAAACATTGTCCAAATAAATAACAAAACATTATTTGGTGGGGGAGGGAATTGCTTGGAGAATAGATGTCCAGTGAGACAGATCCAATACATCACAAGCTTACATTTATAGTTCTTTCTGAAAATCGTGTGGTTTGTTAACATTCAATAAATGGAAACCATTAGCAAGGCACAAATAACTTTAAAGTATTCTACATATTTGTTTTTTATTCCGCCTACACATATGTTAATAAATGCTGCAATTGGCAAGACAGGTCTAGTGTGAAGTGCAAGTCTCAAGCAACGGAATGTATAAAAGGCCTGTGTATCACTTATTTAAATAAAACATTTTAATAGTTCTATCATTTCTAACCAAGACAATTGACAACTTGTTTCCTTATCCTTATCAGATAGATATTCATGCAAAATATGGTATATTGTGGTCTATGTTGCACTTTTTAGTTTTTTTTTAAGAAAATAATTGTAATGCGGTAGAGGGGGTAGATACACATCTCATTCTGAGGGCTGTGCTAATCCCAGTCTTTTGGGAACTAGTGGCTGACCTTGGAGAACTGGGAAATATTCTTGTGGCTCAGCCCTGTAATAGTCTTGCAAGACCTAAACTCTTTTTTTTTATCAGGCGTGTGCTTTTGATCCTGTGCAAAGTCTGCAATGTTTTCTTCTAAAAGGAAAAACAAACCGTTAATGTTACACAGCTGTAACAAAACACCATAGGTGTAGACGGAAGCCCTTACATTGATGGTTTGTTTATTTCTAGTTTTTAAAGTTAGCATTTTATTCCCTTCAGCCTCCACTGTTAGCCCGCCGTTTATCCCCCAGTGAATGTACTGACATGTGACTGAAATAGTAACACATCAACGTGCTTATTTAATGTTAGCATAGCGAAACACCGGCAGCTAAAAAAAACAGCATGAGTGTTTATTTTACAAGGCCTAAACCTGTCGGATCGAATTTCTCAAATGTAAGCGACGGCAGCAGTGTGGCCTGCCACTGACTTATGGTAGTGTGTTCCGCTGTTTGGTCTATGGTCCCGCTATGAAAAGATAAGTGAGAACATTTTCTTTAGACATTTCTAGTGGTGGTGGTGTGGCGGTATTTTAGTGGGCCCTATTCACCAAACTTTTTTAAAGATAGTTTTTTTATAAGCGATATCTTAAAGTTTAACAGTGCTTTAAAAAAACAAGAATAAACTTCTAATCCTCTCTAAAATCAAACTGTCCCTTGATACTGTGTCGCTTCACAATAAGCTTAATACAATTGCTTACTGGCTCATTAAATATTAGGAGGCAGCAGTAGTGTTCTAAAAATATAATTCATGAATCTGGACAAAGCAGCTACTCTTAATCACACAACAATGGAGAAAGCTTTGTACAAATCACTGACTGTATCCCGAAGACTGGAATTCACTTGCAAAAAATCAACGCTGCTCCGACACATAGCTGCCCAATGAAATCATACAGCACTCTGACTAGTTTTAAGATATGCTAGATGAGAAATGACTGAAGGCTGAAGACCCTCATTGTTTAAGCGCCTTGAGTCACTTCTTTCATAAAGTTGGGAGTGGAAATCAAAGAGGCAGTAATGGAAGAGTACAGAGCGGATCATTGATCTTAAATGGGATTTTATCAGGGCTGGAAAGATTCATTTCCAATCTAATTTGTCTGTTTTGTTCTCCCCTAGTGCAGATCAAAATAAAAAGGGTTTGCTGAACTTTGTTGAACTTTACTAATAAGGGACTTCTACACTACATATGGATAGTAAAGACCACATTTAACACTGTGTTCAAGAGTAGTTAGATACCTGTAATTGTGCTTGCTTACTGTATAACCCCATTGTGAAAACGGCTTGGAGCACCTTCACAGTGTGCAAGCTGCTATGTGCCTCGTGTTCCCCATGCATACTAGTGCTATTAATAACTGCAGTAATAATGTGGAAACATTTGATTAGCTAAACTAACGTCATTCTTTCAAGTAACAACAGCTTTTGAAGCCTCATGTGTGGTGGTGTGGGTCTCAGGACCTTGAAACAGAAAGGAACTTCAAAGGGCAGCCCCTCCTTTGTAGAAACACAAATCAACATCAAAGCTGGTAAGCGGACGAGCAGGTGTACAACAGCTCAGAACCCTCTTGTCTCAAAGACCGTGGAAAATCTATAAACTATGTGGCAAAATTGAATTAAGTTTTTAGTCATGAAAAGGCTTTCCCGGGATATTTTTTTTTAAGTTTTAAGTTCTTGCAAAAAAAAAATCTAATTGATGTTGAGCAATGTACATTTTTTAAACACATTATTAATCAGATATTTGTGCAATACTTTATCTCCTGTTTCAGTTGTCATTCTTTGTCTTTAAACCCAGACTCTCTTAGTACATTCAGGCTCTGGCACACTGTGCAGTACTGTGATTGTCTTTTGGCAAACGCACCTCAATGAACTTTTAAGGAAATGCGCTTCTCAGCCCAGTTGTATTGCTGGATCCGGTTCGTCATTTCCAGTCATAAACAGCAATTGTCGCTTTGGAAATGACTGCTTAACGTTGTATCTGGTCCCAGCAGAGGAAGGATGCCACATACACACTTGTAGCGGATGAGCCTTGTGTCCTGTACATTCAGATCTGTTGGTCTTGATGAATTTATGACATTCCACTTGCCTTGTAGACATAGAAATGGGGAGTGGGGGGTGGGCTGACATGATTCCAGGGCTGCAGTTCCAGAAGCAATATTGGATTAATAAGGCACGTTTTCATTGAGATACAGTGTACCCAGCATTGCAGGCATCATCTGCTCACTAACAAACTACCCTTAAAGTATGTTACAAAAGTAATAGAGCAACAGAACATTGTTACTGCATACTATTGACTGATTTCTTTCACTTGTCCTGGAACACAAGAGTGATTGGAATTAAGCCCCTGTTTTTCTAATCAGGAGGATCATGATTATTTAATACAGCAGAGAAACTGCAGTCGTGTATTCTGGTTTAATGTAACAATTTGTGTTGCTTCCTGCACAGCCAGAGCTCCACCAGCAAGGGTCAATGTAGAAGGAAGCAAGGATCTCCTAAAAGTAGCATGACTTATTAAGACTTGTCTGGTCACCACACAGAACAGTTATGTAACGTGTGGATCACTGTTTCGAAGGTTCTGTTTGGGTTTTGACTGAAATGCAGCCTAGTCTTTAGGAAAGCAGTTTAAGAAACGATGCTGGTGTAGAGTACGGAAAGGAAGCAGAAGGGCCTGTTGATAGAAGTTGTCGTCGGGGGCGACAGGAAAACACAGCTGTAGTCTATATCCTTTTTCTAGATCTAGACTGTACTATATATCTTAACTCTACTCGGTTCTTGTCTGACAATGTGGGACAGCAAAGACACAAAATTAATGTATCTAACATGGATGGAATCCAGATAAAGGTCAGCACATTTTGCCCCTTTAGTCTGGATTTAGTGAAATTTGTTTGGGTTGTCGAATTCCGTCCCTGATGAGCAATTACCCACACTGGAAAGCTTCCGTGGGGGAATGTGGCACAAAGGGAATTCCCTAGCTCCATAAAGGAACTGGTGTGTTGCATAAACTATACATCCACAGGCTGACCTGTTTTCTTCTTACCCATGTACAGGAGACTGTGGCCCTCAGCCAGTTCTGACTAAGCTCAAACACGATTCATATCATTCCTGAGCTGAGATACTTAGTACTCCAAGGCATGTTATTCTGACCACCTTGAAAGCTGCATAGAATTTTGAGTTTTTGTTTGGTTAACATTTCATGAATACTCTCTGGTTAGTCTTATCTTTGAATGCACATCACTAGCTAACCAATCCATTAAATGTTTAACCACAATTTTTGATACAGCAAAGAATAGATAATCTTCAACGGGACATATGTTAATGTGTATTGGAAACCCGTCTAAAAAAAAGAACATTTTCATTTGCTTTCTTGTTTTTCTTAGAGCACTGAGTGTTTGCTTTTCCTGAAACACACCTTAATCTTCTGTGGGGAGCTGTGTTGACCCCGGGCCATGCCAGAATAGACAGATGTGACCTGACCGGGCAAGTGGAGCGCAGTCAGAACATTTTGTTTTTTATTATAATAAAGACTATGTTTGTACAGAACCCTCCATTTGTACTGTACTTACTGTCCCGTAATGAGTGTAAAGGTTCAGTTACAAACGTTATTGTTCCCTGCTGCTTTGTGTTTCTTGTTTTTATTGTGCATTGTGTCCGGCGGGTGTTTATCAGTGAGGAGAGATGCCAAAATGGCTATCAAGAACTTACCCAGTACGTGTGGTCATTCTACTTCCTGTGCACGGTTCCTCTCACCACCTGCCACAGTCATCACAGCCATTGTCTTCACCTAGCATCACCAGGCATACAGTATGCATTCCAGTGGGATTCCATTTGAATAAATTGTGAATCAGTGGCAGAAACTTTAAAGTTACCAGTTCATTTATTGCACAAATACTCAGATAGATGGTAGGGATGAGGACTCATTTAAAGATTTACCAAGGTAATCAAAATAGCTTATCCCAAGAGAATAGGGAAAGTTAATTATCTTTTTTAATTAAGTATCAATTTTTATAAAACTGGAGAGTGCGTGACCCCTTGGTCCCGCAAGGGAGGTTAATATAAACAAACAGCTGAAACAACCCTGTTTCTATAATGAGATACAAATCCCAAGAGACAGAGAACTCAGCGAAGGAATCCCAGGGTAAGAAAAAGAAAATTGTATTTTGCTGCGGCAGGAGTGTGTAGAAGTGAACATGGTCAGTTCAGTGAGAACGGGGAACAGTAGATGGAAGGTCAGAGGTCGATGTGTTTAATCATGCTAGTGACTTACACTGTAAGGTGATCACGGGCAGTGTTTCCTGTGCTGTCGTCACTGACCTGAGGGACTGCAGGGCCCTGGCAGCTGACAGGGTGACCCTCGCTACTAGGGAGGGGGCCAGCCCAAGGTGTAGGGTGGTCCATGGGAACAGGGACAACTCGGAAACTCTGAGGTGATAATGTTGGCCTGACTCGGCAGGGAGTGGCTTTGGGGTTATTTAATACCCTCTCTGCGAGGCCAGCGGGTTTAAACAAAGACAATGGAAGTCTCTTTCCTGCATTAGTCGAATGGTTTTATTTTATTGTGTGGTTAGTGCTAAAATAATATCAACACATCCTAAGCCATAGAGTATATGAATTCACCTACCATTTTTTTAAGGGAACTGTTTCCTGTCTAAAAGTTTAAAAGTGCACACATGTTCTTTACACCCAATACTCACCAGCTGTGAAATTAATAAGCTTCGGTGGGGGGGGGGGGGGGCCTTCTTAAACTGTTATTGAAACTCACTAGCTATAGAAAAGAATTTGAGCTGCTTAGTCTTGTGCCTTCTGGTGTGAAACTTCATCCTTTTGATGTTCATTTTTAAATAGCCTTTCTAAAAGTAGTATTTAAATACAAACAATAGAATTATGAATCATTAATAGTTTGAAATCCATTCCTATTGTGCCTTAATGACTGTGCAATTGCAGGGTCCATATTGAACACAATACAATATATTTTGAATTCAAAATGAAGGTAACTCTGTTTCAATCACACTGTAATAACAAACTCCATTTTACACAGCACTGCTTTGTTTTGAGCTTTGTTCTTTTAAAATAAATAATGAATGGAAATTTGACCTACGATCCAGTGTTGTGGCGTTGCACCCGATGACATCATTGGCGGAAGTGCCAGCAAATCCAATCATATTGGTTTTGTAGGATTTGCAAAAGTTAAAAACAACAGAGGAATGTCTTCTCAGCATTGATGTTGATAGCAAAGCAAAGAGGCCCATTGAAATCTGGAAATTAAAGTTGAACTAACAACGTGGGGATGCAATTGCTGTCCGAACTGTATGAAGTAGTATTGCTTTAAAAGGACTCTGAAACAAACGGTATACATTGCAAATACAACTGTAACATCACTTTTGATCTCACTTAATTAGTACTGTTGAAAGCAGAGCCCTTTGTCACTGCATTACACTGTATTAATGCTACTTAAAAGAAAGTGTTTACACGTTTACAAACTAATGCACAATAAAGACATGGTTAAAACATGGTGCTCTCGTCCTTATTCCCACACAAGATGAACTGAGGCCTGTTGATATAGCTCTGTAGCTCATCCTAAGAGAGACTTTTATACTGACCGAGCTTAGCTTTGAAAAAGCCATTTCAGCTCCCAGGCGAGTCTGCAAAGCAGTTGCCCTGACCTGTTTCTGGAAACGGAAGGGTGATGCATTTTAAAGAAGATGCAGTTGTGTTTCCTCAATAACATAAATCCATCAACAACCATGAAAAAGAAAAGCATTCTGAGGCATGCTTCATGGGTTAAAGGGTCAGGCTTTTATATGACTTGGAGGGTTAGAATCCAGCAGGTTGGCATAGCTGCAATGTTACTGTTTGCTTTGTTGTTTCAATAGAAAAAGTGGAGGGTTTTATTTATTATAAAAAAAAGTCTCTACACACTGGAACATTCTGTTGTGGTCATATATAATTGCAAAAATATGTGCACCCAAACTGATGCTATGAAAAGTTATTTAATATAAAATAATAAAATGAATAAGAGACAAAAGTTTCAGGAAATAAAACACAGTGTTTATAAGCAGAATGTTTTAAACTTTGTTTTCAAAGTGAACGTAAACGTTTGCCCCACATCAAGGACGAGACAGTTGGAAGGGGTTGGTGTGGCAGGGTGAGGTTCTCCGGTCACATGATCAGTAGATTTGGTTTAATTCCACAGGGATGGGGTTCCCTGCAGGAAAATGTATCCCTGACTCCCTCCATTCAAGCCATGTGAGAATGTGGCTGGAATGGAGGAAACTGGAGCCTTTGATTGGCAATACAATTAATCAATTAAGGATTAATCAATCCACCTGCAAAAGGCATTGGATTATAAAAGGGCATAGATGCTTGTATGCGTTTAGACTTTGCTAGTAAAGTGTTTATTTTCTTTAAAAAGCCTGCGGTAAGGGGGCTTGTGCTCTTTCTTTTGTTTTATTTGAATTAACTTTAATAATAATGTGCAGCATCCTGTGCTTCAAATGGAATGAATCGGTTGTGTGTTTCCTGCCTGATCGTGACCACTCGGGCCACCCTGACACAGTTCCGCATTCCATAGGATTGCAAAAGCAAATTCATTTAGCGCATTATGAGCTCTGCGAGGCATACAAACAAGCCTAGTTATTTTATCAACCACAAATGGCATTTAAAAGTGTGATACTGTAATGTTCTTGCAGTAAAACAGTTCTTGTCTGCACACAGAGTCATGCTGTTGTACCAGCAGTGTGGGGGGCGGTGTTCAAACCTAAGACTCAAGGGCTCAGTTTCACAGTCCACCTGCACAAGACTGCTGTGAGAACGACTGTACGCGTGTCTCTGGACATGAGTCACTACTCGCTCACTGCAGAAATGAAAGCTGTGGTTTGATGGTTTTCAGTTCTTTCCTTTTTAAACCTTCTTTCCATTACTTCATGTTTTCCCTCATCCCTGTCCACATATTAGTCCGTCTCCATGCAGTTCTATACATGAAGCACTTTCTGCATTTTGTTAATTTGTTTTGGAGTTACATTTTCGTATTTATCTGTAGAAAAAATCACACAAATATGGCAAATAAAGACTACATTTTGACATAAATGTAAATGTCCGATTAAAGAAAAATATTTAAAATACTGAAATATTCTAAAGTGTATTGCTGTATTACTAACTGAACCTTAAGGTAGTCTCGCAGCCTAAAATGTTCCTAACCATTTAAGAGGCATATCAGCTCATTTATGATTTAAAATAATTACACTTTTTTTTTTTAATGTCACCAGCATCCTGGGTATTTTCGTAAAATCAATGGGATATTTGGTTTTGAAAAAGTTCAGTTTTTTTAAAAAAAAGAGGTGCAAATGTTGCAAGTGGATTTGTAAAGTTCTATTACAAATGGGGGGGGGGGTATCCTAACATTCTTTATTATAGAAACAGGAATCTCTGTGTTGACAAAAAGTGCAGAGCGCATGGCACCAAGGTGCAAACTAACACCTAAGCTGAGGCCACGCCCCTCGGCTAAGTCCCTTTACATGTGAACAGAAAGCCTATGGAACCTGAGGCACTAATTAAGCCCATGACAGAGGTGGTATTCTGAGATAGCACAGTACATTGATTCTCTCCAGGAGGAGGTACAAAGAGCTGTGTGAGACCCAGGCTGATAACCAGAGAGCCAGGAGGGATTCCATGTGTGAGCTTCCAGCTGTCTGCAGAGAAACTACAGTCGGCTGCTTGGATTAAATTGCGTGTTTTGGTGACCACATTTTTGGGGGGAAAATGGTCAGTTTTTCTTACACATCAGCTGTTAGTGGTAAGTATGAGTTTGACTTACCACAGTATGTTTTACTGGCAAACTTGTGTGAGCAAACTTTTTTCTAACTAGCTCTGTTTGTATCCGATTCATACAACTGAAGAGTGTGCTGTACATTTTTATGAGAGGTATGATGCTCATTGCTCATCCTTATTCATTGCAGGATGGACAGTGAGACACATTACTGCAAGAACTTTGTAGTTTCATTGGTGGTTTATTTATGATCGCATTATAGAGCAGTTGTTTTCTTATGTGCATACTTTGAAGACTTTGTCAATACATTATTCAGAATCCTAAACATCTGGTAAGGTAAAGGCAGAAAGGAAAAGCTGAAGTACTGTGGTTGATTTTTCTCTTTTGTTATTTGTCTTTAATTCCCCCTGCTGTCTTCCTTGTTGTGTTCGGAGCTGTTGGTAATAGCACACACTCTAAAAACACATTGCCTGTGCATCGCACTGCTGTCGTCTTGTGTAAGTGTGAGGCACTCTGAATAATCCTGACAGTGAAAGCTTTGTCATTCAGTGATTTAACAGATTCCACGCCTACTTGTGAAAAAGTAACTAAAGCCGGTTAAATTTCAACCAAAAGAACGTACTTGCTAACCGTTTTGAAAAGTGAATAGTAGTTATTTTTTAGGTTTGTAATTAATCATTTTGAATGTTTTGTAATGCCTCATTTTAAACATTCTGCTGACGAGGATTAACAATAAAATGCACCAAACTTTTATTTTGAGATGGAGGTGCTGCTTGAAAACCTTCACAAGGTGTCTGATATTTCTTTAGCCTGTGTTTCTACAGCAGATACACAATATTGGCAGAACCGTTTAGGCAAGGAGCTCCTTGCTTCGTTAGTACCTACTGTATAATCTATTAAATATTGCTACAATGTTAAAAATGGCTAAAGAGCATTACAGTATACATACTAGCAATGCTAGTTTTGTCCTGGTTTTATAAGTTTAGACTCATGTTTTGGGATTCCAGTAATCCCTTGTGCTTAAAAGTTTAGGGATGCAAGTTAAGTTCCATAAATCAGTTAAGTGATGTCATGTGTACATTTGTTTTAAGATATTTCAAACGTTAAAGGGGGTAATGTAACTCAACACCACCACCTCACTAGTGACCCTTTCAAAAGCAGGGCTTTGTCTTTCAGTAGACATGTTATTATTTTTCTGTTGTCAAGGATTGGGCTGCTTTTTGATTTAAAGAAAACAACTATTCTTGCTGTGTTGCAAAAAAACAAATACAAAAGAAAAAGAGCTGACAGCAGTGGAGGCTGAAGCTAATCATGTGTCCATAGGGGGGGCAGGCCTGCTAGTGAGTCTTCCACACAGACCACCCAACTTAGCGCTAGGGTATTTTGTCTTCCAGGCATCTCTGTTGGGGCCTGATTCTGGCAGCTTATAATCCCTTACAGAAATGTGTCTGACAGTCCAGTCAAAATTTAGATGAGACCCTCAAATTTATCATGTTTTTTTTTAAACATTATGGGCCCTAATTTCCCCCTCAGTTCTCCTTGAGGTGTGTAGGGATATTACTTGGGGCCTCTGGTGAAGGTGTGTAGCAAAGGTTACCAGGGATAAGGATCTGTTTTTTATAGATTCAGTCCACTGACACTTATCACTTATCAGCATGACTGAAATCTCTGAGGTGCTCTCCCACTAATAGCTTTCTGTATGTTACAGCACAACCTGCTGCTGTACTGCATTAGTCACCGGAGCTAAGGCTAATAAAGCCATACACGTAGTTAACCCTGTGACTGGGGTGCACACCCACCGTGCTCCTGGTGCTGTGAGGCCCTGTCTGTGTGAGCAAGCTTGCTCAGCTGGTTGTTCTTCACTTTATGATGTGCAAACCCCGGAAGATCGTTTTTGGCCCGGGAAAGCTTGAAATTCAGGTGTTCCTTTATTAAAATCCAATCTTATAAGGTCTCTTTTTAATCCCCCTGTTCAATTTCTCCTCACATATGGAAAAGATCTTCATGAGCAATGTGTTACCAATGCATGCAACCACAGTTTGCTGACAGACAAAATACATCTTTGTTATTAATCCTCTTTATGGAATACACCTCCAGGCCGAATAATACAAACCCATATAGACAGTATGTAGGATGGCTATATTCCACGTATTTACCCAATGGGACATTTTTATGAGCCAGGAAAAGTCCAGGTTGAGTTACTTCAGTGTATACAAAACAAAAAAAAAGCCTGTGGGCAGGGAAGGAGGGGGCAGTGTGGTGGTATGTCTGGAATATGCTCAAGAAAGATATACTTTCTGAGTTTTTATCTCTGTCCAAAGCAGGTCAGATATCTCTAAAAAAAAAAAAGGCTGATACTTGGAAATGGACAATTTCTTTGTCCCTTCTAATTTTTCAAAACTTTACACAACTTTGGCACATTTAAACCAACTTTAGTCTGTCTGAAAGGTTGCAGCATGAAGGCTTGTGAAATACCCAATTCCACCAGATACTTAAGAGCCAGATAATGAGAATTTACAACTCAAACAATCTCTGTGTCTTTCGGCACCATGTGTTCAGACTGAGGCACAGCCACCATGATGTGTAATGCAGGCCACTAAGTGTTTTTAGGGTTATTCCTGCTTTCAGCATAAAAATGGACAGATTTACTGATTTAAAGTTGACAAAACTAGTAAGAAAAAAAATATGTGCAGGAGCATTATTCTCTTGAGGCCCACTCCCCAGGCAGCTATTGCAGTGGTCAGTGCACTTGCATGAGGATAAATGGTGAGTTTTGTACTGGACTTTAAAGTGTTTCTTGGGCGTCCAGTTATTCCTTCTTCTTCGTGACACTTTATTTTAAGAGTGTGTTAAAAGGTGTGTTACACACCCACACAGTCTCCTCATCTCTGCTCTACACTGAGAGCTCCTCATCTGCACAGTGTAGCTCTGTCAGATAAGCAGGCCTCCAGCAGGTCTAAAGTTCAGAGGAACAGACAAGAAGTTAACTGTTTTTATCTCTTTTTAAGACTTTCTTTTTCTTCAGCTGATAAAACCTACCTTATTTATCAACAGAGGTGTTGTAAGCTCGCGGTTAGGTGACAGACACATTTCGTCTAGTCGACTTCTAGTCAAAACGTTTGTCATTGAATTTAAGTTTCTGTTAGTATTTCTAAATGCAGCACTAGGTGTTATTCTTTCCCATGCCATGTATTATATCCACAAATATAATGTTTTGCAAAAAGCATATATATATTTTTTTTTAAATCTTAATTCACAAACGTAAAGTAAATCAAAGAATTACCTTTTGTTTTTACTTTGTATTGCACGTTTTTTTCTGGGCATAGCAGTTTGCAAATTGTTTTCAGCTAGGGTAATAAATGGAAATGCCAATTAGTTATGGAAGTAGCTGTTTATCCAGCAGATGGGTTTGTAACAAACAGTCCATTTTTGTTACCATGTCTGGTACCATGAAATTGGATATGCTGTCTTACTGAAGCTGAATATTGCCAACTAAATTGTAATTTTCTAAGATAAGCAAGTCATTTAGAAGTAATTACATAGTCTACAGTTGCAAACTGTATTATTGTTTACCATTTATTATTTAGTGTTTAAAGTTATGGATTGAATACATATTTTGACGTGCAAAAGCTTGTGTCTGTACCACAGATTCTCACTGTGAGTGGTGTGCCCGCACAAAGTACATGACCAACATTTCAGTAACTAATAGCCTTTAAATGGGAAAAAGTGTGCTTTCAAGCAAAGGTGTATTAAAAGAATCACTCGTTTCTGCTCCAGACCCATACAAAGGGGGGAGCATAAAATAAACTTTAGACATGTAGTTTTGCAGCCCCTTATGCTTTTAATTTGAAATCTCTTAGTCAGCAAATAGCCGCAGACTTTCAGATGTCACACTGTGATGTTGCGCTCTTCCACGATATCAAACACATCACACTTTTAGACTGAGAAAACTGAGACTTGCATAAGCAACAGGACAATTTCTCCATCAGCAGTTAGGTTATACTGGTAGAAATATTTCCCTTTTTAACCACTACAGCTGAATGGCCCCATGTACTGCAAAGTTGAAATGTGAGACTTTCTGAACATCTTAGGAATGGCAATTTGAAACCAGTGACAAACAAAAGTCAATGCAATGTTTATTCAAAATAATCTCGCTAATGCATTGCACAAGGGTATATCTCTTTGGCTAGACTTCAGACTGTTTATATATATATATATATATATATATATATATATATATATATATATATATATATATATATATATATATAACAACATGTGTGCCCCCAAGTCATAAAGAAGACCAGGCCTAATTGGATTAATTGAAAGATATGCACCAACTGGATAAGCTGTTCAAATAAACTGGAATATATATATTTGTTCTTCTTCTTTCAGTGTTGTCTCTTTTTAAAGAGTTTAGTACCATTTCATTTATGTATTTATTTGTTCTGATTAGTTAATGAAATCAATTTTCTCCTTGCACAGCATGACAACCCGCTTAAAGGATTAAGATATAGGAATTAGAGTTTGCTTGGAAATTAGATTTTGCTTGGAAGAGTTTGCTTGGAATACTGAGCCAAGATATCCAGATGTCCATAGCCCACAAGATATTCAGAATCTTTCTTTAATTATTTTACACTTATCACCAACAAGAATTGGCAATATTGGGACACACACCCTATGTCTCAATGTTGTTGTGAAGTAGTCATATTCTATCCGCACTAGGCTCAAAACATGGGATTTCATATTGTGTTAGTAGGCCAACTGAAACACATTTACAGGACTGTACTGGTAGTATATACTTCAAAGTAAAAATAGTGCTTAGAATGAGTACAGTAATGGTGACCAGCCACGTGGAAACTCAATGCCTAGTCAGTCTTAATCTTCCTACATAGTCATCCTATACTAGATAGTGTATCCCAACTGACTGCCTTTCACAATTTAACAGGAAACAGACATTTTAGCTCTACAAACAAATGCCTCCAGTTGGTGGGAGTGGTAGAGCTTTGGTCACTGGTGCAAGAGGTAATGTAAATTATTGAAATAGAGGGTGTCTCCCTGCAGGGAGCTTGGCTAGTGTTGTTAGCCTATTGCTCAGCAGCATGCTTCAGTGAACTCCGAGGGAGGTATTGGCAAACAGAACTAATGGAAGCATGTGAGTGCAGGCCGGGGTGGATAGCTGTCTTCAAGTTTATGTAAGCAACATCTGCTATACATTGAGTGTAACATTGCATTGCACAGGGGTATTCAATACTTTAAATGGGAATGCTAGCGTGATGCTCTGTATTAAAAATGTTTTGCAGGGAAATCAATGAACTGCAGCAAATTGTGACCACAGTTTCAGCAGACAGTAACTGGGGGCAAGTCTCAAAAAAAGCCCAGAGCTATCAAGAGAATAAATAGACATCACAGTGTAACAAAGTAATTTGTTTGCATATTGGGAGGATGGTCAGATTCAAACCTGAGACCTAAGCCAGATCTGAACCTTGTCCTCCAGAGATGAAAAGGCTAATGCATCAATCCTATGTGGAATCTCCCACCTAATACTCTGTTTAATGAAGCCATTCTTTTTTTTTTTTGTATTTCATGGAGAATCTACCCCACACAGAGGTTTTATTTTGGGGGGGGGGGGGGGGGGGTTCCAGAGGGGCAGAAGACATCCAGAGTTAAACATGTTGTCTTCTTTCTATTTCAGTGTTAGAACAGCTGATCCCAGAACTGAGTGTCCTGTTGAAACTGCTGGACCATGAATACCTGAGCACCACCACGAAAGAGAAGAAGACAGCAGTGAGCAACATCCTGCAGAAACTCCAGCCATCCTCCGGTGTGTGAGGCCAGCAGCTGTGTGTTTAAACGTACAATAGCTCAAGCTTCTACTGTACCATGTCCTGACAATTTGAACTGCTGTAAATACACCTAGTAACATATTTTCTAAACTGCATAAAGTGGTACATACAGTGTTTCTTTCTAAGTTACTGTTCAAGAAGAATTGATAATGATGAAGGATCTATTATGAATGTGTGAGGGGTTGTCTTTAACAGATACTTCGTTTTTTAACACGCTACTTCACATACTATACATTCTGAAACTGTGTGGAACTCAATTCATTGAACTTTAAGCTGAAAAATATAAATTCCTGCAACAAACAAAACTGATGTGGATTTTTTTATGTCTTTGTTATTGAGGACGCCTTTATCAAATCAAACTAAACATATATATATATATATATATATATATATATATATATATATATATATATATATATATATATATATATATATATATATTTCTCCACCTTATCTCTGTTTAATGCGCTCGTGAACAAAACGTATATTCCCCTGCCGTGTTCCCCGAAAACTGTTACATTTGAATGTGCTGAATTTTATATCAATGTGTATGTTCTGTTGCAGTGAATGGAACAGATTACATATATATGAACACTACGGCTTATGGGAATGGGACTAGCTTTGTGGAATCTTTATTTGAAGAGATCGGTAAGTGTAGAAACCAGTTTCTATTAATTAGGCACTTCTAGATTTCGTTCTCTGTGAATTAAAATTTTATAGAAGTAATTCTGTGCGGGATTCAAGTAAATAATATGATTAAATAATGTTAAGATTAAGAGTGTTGCGTTCTTTAGGTGAATAGTTACAGCAGGAGTGTTCAAACTGTAAACACATGTTACAGGAAGTCAATGAGTGTCACTGATTCCAGTGAGCCATCTCTTTATTCTAATGATGTTCTCTTACATGTATGGTGGTTAATAAAGCAGATTGTAACATTGGGACTCTCAAAGACGCTCCAGAGGAGAAGAAAGAGGAAAGCGAGGCAGAAGCCTCTGAGACATCACCTTCCAAGACAGTAGGTCCTTGTACTTTACTGCCCTTAGCTTTTCAAGAGCATCCCTTTATACAGAGCTTGTAAAAGGCTCGTTATTTTGATGGAAATGGAGAGTGACGTACATGGCTGAGTGACTCACGTCACCTTTGTTTCACACAACTGGATCCAGCAATCCATTGTTGGGGGATGTAAAAGCAGGAATGTCTTTAACCTGTCTGTAAAGGGTTTACATTTTGAAGAGCTTCCGTCAGACTTTTAATGAAGAGGCTGACCTAATACAGTCATCCAGATTTCCTTTTGTTGCACATTTACAGGTGTTGTGCCTCTTTTAAAACTAACCCCACAGACAGTGTGAACTGAGCCAATTAAAGTGGCCTGACTTGGTATGTTCAACTGTACGCTCATAGGAATACTGAAAAAAACACATTTACATGTAGTCGCATTTAGACACTATTTTCAACTAGAAGCCCTGATGAAAACATCTTTTGAAAAAGATTTTCGGTGTTAAAAGTTCTAGATGTCCTGTGCACTCATGCGTAACGATTCACGGGCATCACGCCAGCAGCATGGTTCTGCCTTGTTTCAGACTGTGTGTGTGTGTTGCATTGAGATTGTATGAAATCTGCACATTTCTGTTATATTGCTGTTAATAATATTGGTGTTCCCTGCTTGTTTGAATGAGCAGGCTGGTGTAAGGCGTGACAGTTGCTGCTGTCTGATTTCCTTAATGTTTTGTAGAGTACAGCTGATACACCTCCTCCACTGCCCACCACCCCACCTCCTGAGGATTATTATGAGGAGGCAGTGCCCCTGGGTCCGGGCAAAGCACCTGAGTTTATCACCTCAAGGAGTAAGTACTAACATGATTCGCCTCCAGGAATAAGTGCCTAGTGCATTACCTCAATAAAAGAGTTCTAATTGGGTGCCTAACTTCAAAACGTTGAGTAGATTGAATTATGGAAAAGCTGTGCTCTTGATTTCTTTAAAACTCTAGGACTACAACACAGGCATATACTTTTCACTGCTGAAAGAAAGGTCAATGAGAACGCATCTTAACAGAAGCAGAGCTTGGGTGGGGTTCAGTAACAATGTGGACAACAGTATCTTCCGTAGCAGAATTGAACTTACATTAGAATGCTGAGTGGTACAGGAAACACCTGTAAAATAAAGGACTTGGGTAAAAAGGAAAGCTGTCTGTAAAAGACAGGGCTGCTATTAAGAGTTAAAGGTTGTAATAAAAGCTGCTCATGTATGTTCAGGCAGTCATTAGGAAATAGGGGCTGTGCAGAGTCAAAACATGACCTCTGGCTCTTTCTATCAACTGTTTCCTTTCAGCCTGATGACCTGTTGATGCAGGTGACTCTTCGCTTACAGGCTTCGACATGCAAAATAAAACTGGCAGTGTCCCAAAGGTGAACACAGTTCACTCCAGATAGAAACAGTGCCAGTTACATTCATGTGATTGTTTTGTGCACTGAAAAGGTCTAATTTGATTTAAGCCAAACAATATAGGCTATGCAATGCAAGTAATTTCCAAACTACAAGTCAGTTTTAATTTACAGAAGGATATCAAAATGGCCATTTGTTATGCCGTCCAAAATTAATTCAAGACATAACATTTCTGTGCACCCATTGTTATTTTGTGATGACAAACTGGTTTATGTAGAGAAAAGAGAGCAGAAAGGTGTCGTCTAGACTGAAGGCCCTCCACTTTATCAAAGTCGGTACAAATGGAGGGGTAGGGACTTGAGACTGGGAGCAGTGCTCCAGTTGATTAATGACTGAATACAAATTTGAAAATAACCCCAATTTGAAAGCCTGTGTAGCATCCTGTCATGCCAAGACATCTCAATGCATTTTACAGAGAAAAGATTTCTGCACAGCGTGCATTGTAATGCATTAAAAGGGAAAATATTTACACTAAGGCATTTCTTAATAAGAAAGTGGCTATATCCCTGATGTATCTGGCAGAATTCCACATAACTGTGCTTGGACTGTGCTAGCTAAAAAACAAGCAGCCTCCCACAGTAACACGTTTTTGATGATTGAGCAGAACTTCAACAAGCGGCTAACTCAATCGTTTCTAAGGTCATCAATGCAACCTGCCAGTGCAGAGGAACTGTAGCTGGAGCTCTTTAATTCAATGCATATTTAACTTCAACTCGCATGTTTGTATATTTGATTGAAGTAGGATGGGGTGGTCCTAATGGTACAATAGGCTTGGAAGAATGACAGGAATTAGTGTGAACTGTGTGTGTGTGACTTGGCAGGCCAGCACAAAGCACAATCTCCACTGCCAAGACCACTGCCTGTGGTCTTTACCATTGAGAGTGCTTTCCTGTGAGTTTCTTTCCTATCCTGTACAGTGTTCCATTGATTTTTAAATAAGATTAGGAGTGAGTAATTATTAACAGTGTGAATTTCCATTCACAAAAAAAAGGTGCAAAGTGCACTTTGACGTAAATAGTATTTTAGTGATATCTGCAAGCGTAAATGGCTCAAGCTGGTGGCTTTGTACTTTTACGGTATTATATTCAAAGACTAATTCCATATAAGGAATTCCACGGTCGCACTGTTTATTTTAAGGAGCTACAGTCTAAGCTAAGTACATTGTTTTGAAGAAGGTTATTTATCCCCAGTGTATCCCAGCTGGGCTACAGTTCTCATTTACACTGGCTTCTTGCTTCCAGTCCTTTACTGCGTTACCTCTTTATAAACATCGACTATGCGGGTGTCAGTGAGATAGCAGCCGATCATCACATAAACAATAAAACTGTCCTAACATTGTATTGCCAGAAGAGCAATATTGTTTTGCCAGTTTATTCGGGCTCTGAGGTAGGCAGTTCAAATGAAGGCCTTGACGAATCCTACAGTGTGTTCAGCTTCTAATTCAACCCTCTTTTTTCTATCAGGCAGTTCCAGCCCACCAAACTCAATAGAAGATGGATACTATGAAGATGCTGACAACAACTATCCAATCACCAGGATTAATGGGGAACAGAAGAACTCATGTAAGAGCACTGTGTAGCAGACCCACAGTCCCTCTTTGAGTATAGAGCCATGTTATGAGCAGGGTATATATATATATATAAATGCCATCACTGTATATTTCTAAGAAATATAATTTATTCCCAAGGGACTAAAACACATTTATTATGTGTGCAAATATTATTTGCTTGACAAAATAACTTAATAATGTGACGGCATTCATATTTATAGAATAAGAGAGACCCAAAAGTCCTGTGATAGATCCACTGAGCTCGAAGAATTCAGACAGATTTTACTCTCTCATTTCTCATAAGAAATAATTTATTTTACCAGACAACGATTCCGATGCGATGAGCAGCTCGTACGAGTCCTATGACGAGGAGGAGGAGGATGGGAAGGGACAGCAGCTGACGCACCAGTGGCCTTCAGAGGAGAACTCCATGAACCTGGTGAAGGACTGCCGCATCTGCGCCTTCCTTCTGCGCAAGAAGAGATTCGGACAGTGGGCCAAGCAGTTCACTGTCATCCGCGACAACAGGCTCCTGGTGAGGCCCTAACTTGATTGATAAGTCAGGAGGCTTTACTGTGATACAATACCATACAGGGATGAAAAGAGAAAATGAAGCTCCCATTGCTTAGACATTTCTCGTGACCTTAGTCACCCTTGAGCTTAATAACAGAAAGATGTAAGATAAAGTATGTTTTACTAAGCTTATAGTAAAGCCTGGAATGGCTTAAACTGATATGCAATGGGTCAATAAAATATAACTAACATTTATTACTATTACTGATTATTTTCTGTGGACATATGTCCAGACCACAGAGTTTGCGTAACTGTATTAATGGAGTGGGAATGGGGTTTCACAACTAGCACCTTCTTTTTAATGGTGTTCCGGGGAACTCACAATATATTAGGTTTCAATGAAGTTGCTGTTAAAATAAATTACTATCCAGTTACTACAATGAAACATTACAGTGCCTCCAGGAAGTACAGAGCCAGACTGAGATCGGATGACATGGTGCTTTGAAATTCCCCAATAATTTAGCCAGTTTATTCTAGTAAAAACAAAATGACTGCAATCTCCATCCCTAACTATACCGTGTTTGTCTTTATATTAAGTGCTACAAAAGCTCCAAGGTTCAGAGCCCTTACATGGACCTGGCCTTGAACATGTGTAACGTTATCTACGTTCCAAAAGACGGGCGACGTAAGAAACACGAGCTGCGCTTCTCTCTGCCTGGCTCTGAGGCCCTGGTGCTCGCGGTGCAGAGCAAGGAGCAGGCTGACGAGTGGCTCAAGGTAACATCGATTCAATTAAGCAGCTCTTTAACACATCGCCTACCATGTCTGTTTGGTCTCTGTTGCTTGCAGCTATGCTTTTGTTGGTGGTTCTTGTTCCTTACTTAATGAACTTGCATGTTCCTTCTGTGGCAGTCATCCAGAACTTTAAACTATCAGTCATAAACTCGGAGGCACGAACTGTAAGAAAGCAAGTCACGAAGACAAATGTTTAAACCGGTTTGAGTAATAAACAGAAGTTTTGCCTGTTTAACACCCAACCTTAGCATTTGCCACAGGCTCTTACTTATCAGGGCTGTTGGGGAG
Organism: Acipenser ruthenus; assembly: GCF_902713425.1. Lineage (NCBI taxonomy): Eukaryota > Metazoa > Chordata > Actinopteri > Acipenseriformes > Acipenseridae > Acipenser > Acipenser ruthenus. The sequence goes on from NC_081211.1 coordinate 24,313,193, forward strand.
CACAGCCGGAACACACGGTCACTTGCGTTCCTGTCAGCTCCATAATCTCGCTCTTTTGTTTTCCGTTCTTGCTTGACATAAACAGACCCATTCAAGAGAAAATAAAATGTGCTTCTCCTGGGCTGGCTCTGTGGAAGTGTCTCATTGTGTCATTGGCAGCATGACTGATAGAGTGGAGCCTGTGCTTATTTACACTGAGTCCCCTCGTGCATGTTTCCATTTATTGTCTGGTTGTGCAAGCTGTTAGCAGATACAAGGCTAAACCTACACATGCAGACTGTCTACAAAGAGGCAGGCTGAGTCAATACAGGATTTTACTGTGTCAAACCCATGGCTAAGATACCATTTCAACAGTTACACCGCTATAGCTGACTCAGTGTTTTATAAGCATTAGCTGTAAACTTGTTTCCTCTTTGTTTGTAGAGATCATGTCTTAATATGCTTTCCTACAGGTGATCAGAGAAGTCAGCAGCCAGTGTAATGGGGTTCATGGGTTAGAAGGATCAACCTCACCGATGATTCTGCGGAAAATAGAACTGGACAAGGTAATGGGTGGTGCGGATTGCATATTTATGGTTGTTGTTGACAGTATATTTACATGTGGAATGCTTTAAGTGAAAGAGCTGGAAAAGACCAAATATTTAAGCAATTCATAGATGACCATATGCCAGCAAAGGCACATAATTCATTGTGGTAAATAATTGTACTATTTACTAAAGGCTTCTGATTCTTGTAACTGATGTTGTCTCAATGCACCATACAGACTGGGAAATGCTGTGTCTGGTTTCAAAAGCACTGAGGGTTTCTCAACATGATAATTAAAGAGTTTGTTCCATGGGAGCTTAGAAAAGGAGCATGCTGTGACCTGGGGAAATAAATCTAAACACATCTTCTGTTCTGTATTATATCCCATTAAGATCTAAACATAAAAAGCAATCGTTATTTTGGTGATATGACTTGCTGGCATAAAAAAAATGGTAAAGAACTGGTAATGAATATGTCCTTGAAACCAAATCCAAACCACTAAGGTAGAACAGAAGGCTGCTATTCCCAGTGTAAGTGTACAGAGAGCAGTGTGGTCAATGGCAGTCCCTGGGAAGGTAGAGACAGACACAGGACCGAGGCTTCCTGACTTTGTTTTTCCAGCCTGTCTAACAGTTTGGTGCTCTGCCTGTTTCCACAGAGATTATCCGTGGATAAACAGACCTCGGACTCGGACAGTGCAGTCACGGGAGACAATAGCAGCCCGGTGAACAGGAGGGAAGGCAGGGATCATGGTAAGAACCTGCTCGCACTTTCTCAAGCACATCGACTACACTAGCCTCAACACAGAGAGATGACCCTGTATGGGGTCCGTTTACTTGTAATGCTGTCATACTATTCTTGTTTCATTTTTTAGTTCTCATTTTGTATGCTTATTTTTCCATGCTGCCAGTAGAAGCACAGTAACTATTCATAAGGGGATGATCAGGTTTTAAAAGGGTGTTGTCACTTACTAGTAATTCTATGTGCTTTACCACCAGTTACAATGTTACGCTCTCAAAGCAAACTACTCAGTACAACTCCTTTTGTATGGTTTATTATACGTTGCTATGCTTTCAATGTGGCATACCAGATTGACCCTGTAAAAGAGATGCAGTACCATCAAAAGCTTTCTGGTGCACATGTGCAGTTTATAATGTCACGGTTTTGTACAGCAGTATCCCATTCCTCCTCTCAGCATTACCCCAGTAAAACAGCTATGACGAGACAGACTGACCATATCTCCAAAAGCTAATAGCTAAGTTCCTGTGTTTGTGTGGAGGTTGTGTTTTCAACACTTAAACAGTCCTAACGGTGTGTTTATCCCAGCCAGTCAGTGGTTATTTCATCTCGTTGTGTACACTGCAGTTAAAGGGAAGAGAAGTGGCCTGGCTGAATTAAAGGGCTCCATGAGCAGGGCAGCAGGGAGGAAGATCACAAGGATCATCAGCTTCTCCAAGAAAAAGCCTACCACTGCTGAGGACACCCAGACATCTTCCACTGATGAGGACGTTCCATGCTGTGGTTGGTTCCAGGGCTATACTTAGCCTCCCTCGCTTTTTTTAATCTGGAATCCATATGATTATAAAAATGGAAATGATATCATACTGTATTTATGGAGAGAAAGAAAAGTAGCAATTATTCCATTACTATTCTCTGTTATAATGATATAGAACATAAGAACATAAGAACATAAGAAAGTTTACAAACGAGAGGAGGCCATTCAGCCCATCTTGCTCGTTTGGTTGTTAGTAGCTTATTGATCCCAGAATCTCATCAAGCAGCTTCTTGAAGGATCCCAGGGTTTCAGCTTCAACAACATTACTCGGGAGTTGGTTCCAGACCCTCACAATACAGTTATGGGTGAATCAGTTTAATTGTGAAACAATGGAAAATATTAAACTCTTGGTTTGGTAACTGTGAGGTTTATATATGTTCAATATTTTTTCATTCTGTAAATTAACATTCAGAAACTTGATACAGATTGGGGCCTTTTTGTAGCTTTTTTATGCTTTTTGTTCAAAGAAGGAAACTTAGATTTAGAAGTGGGTGAGTTAAGTTGTGTAAATAAAGGCATAACTTATGTTGAATTTGTCCTTTTTTTAAGTGGTCTGGAATCCTGATTGAGCAACATCCACAAAACAGGATGCCTCTCCCTGTCTCTCTCTCACTGAGGGGGACAAGCAGGAAAGAAACCAGGGTGGGCCTCTCTCTAGTATACTGATGCTCATGTGTATGTTTTCTCCAGGTTACCTGAACGTGCTTGTGAACCAGTGCTGGAAGGAGCGCTGGGTCTGTCTGAGAAGGAATACTCTGTATTTCCACAAGGACCAGTCGGACCAGCGAACCCACGTCAACGCTATCGTGCTGCAGGGCTGTGAGGTGGCAACCGGACTAGGCCCCAAGCACCCCTTCGCTTTCCGACTGCTGCGCCACAGCCATGAGGTGGCAGTCTTGGAGGTACGGGAGAGCGCTGTACCTGTGTTTTTGGTTTTTATTTTTCAAAAATGTCCTTTGAATTTGTGTGGGTTTATTATTAAATTAGAATGTAATGCCATTGACACAACGATGTGGTTTCATTATGAAGACCTCAAATATCAGCCTTTAAAAGAAGTGGCATTTGAACATTCTGGGGTTTGTGAACTCAAAAGCTGAGCACTTTCTTTTATTAAAGATCCCATTATGATTAGATGACAGCATGAAAGCAACACAAATGACATTCTCAAGCAAATGAAAGATACAGATAAAGAGAAGACAAACAACCCTTATTATTCCATTATTATAATTCCACTGTGGGATTTGCCTTTTATTTAGACAAGCATAAAACGCTGAACAATTGTTTTGAGTGAATTTCCTATCTGAAAGACTGCTTCATAATTAAAATGAAGACGTTTGTAAATGTTTGAGGTAAGGAGGAATACTGAGCTGCAGAGTTACTCAGGATGTTGTGCATGTAGTTTTTAGCACACCCCACCCCATCTGTAGAAGAGGCTCTTCTGTGAAGTGACATGTCAAGGTCCCCATTCATAAAAAATGTTGCCCTTCCCTGCACGCTATCGAGCAGAAACTCAAACTCCATTAACTTCTCTCTCCGTCGCGCTGTGGCAGCACATCATATCACATTAAGAGAAAAAAAAGTACAAACTTTGTTACTGTGCACCTTCTCTACAGCCTGCTGAAAGCCTGCCATTTCATTTTACCTCTGCCTGCTCCTTTTCATCTGTGGCCTTGAAGAGCTTAGATTTAGTATTGTCCAGTGTATATTTCCTATGTGATAAACACGACCACCCTTTGAAAGACTGCTTTCAAAGTCAGTTCACATTCTGTATTCTATGGCTTTGAAGTATTATACCCTATTCACAAATCTTTAATGTATAAGTTATTTAAAGAAAGTTGCATTTATTAGTAAAATGCTGTCTATAGAACACGTTCATGAATCTCTTATACTGAGTTGCAGCTTTGTGAATAGAGCCTGTTGTCTTCTATTCCGGTACACCGCTGTGTTCTATGATTCTTTAGGCAAGCTGCTCTGAAGACATGGGCCGGTGGCTGGGACTGCTTTTGGCTGGGACTGGATCCTCCACAGATCCGGAGTCTCTGCATTATGACTATGTGGATGTGGAAACCATTGGCAACATTGTCGACGCTGTCAGGCATTCCTTCCTGTAAGTGCTTGTAGTGAACAATCCGTTCAGAACCTCTGTGTTATGTGGGGAAGTCTCTGCATGTGCAAGCAGGGGAAATTCTACCACTTTAACCGGTCAACTCTCCCACATCGTTGTGCCATTATTCTATTGAATCTGTTTAGGACAGAGGACAGGCAGTTAGTAAGACGTACCAGTGTGGTGCACAATAGAGACACACACCTATCACCAGCTCGTTCAGTAGCAGAGCAATTGGATTTAATGTTTGCATTGGCATTGATTTCTGCAGTGTACGCCAGTAACAATTTGGAGTTTGGTTGAACTGTGCCACCCACTGTATTTCTTGCTAGTGAGCAATACAGCTTAACTTCAGGAGATTTGTTTAGTTCTCCTATGCAGTAATGTCATATTCTATGATACCATACTCCTCTTCTGTCTGTAGCTGGGCAACCTCTTCTTGCAGCCCTGGAGGAGTGATTGACTCCAGGACGTATGATGATGTACCCTACGAGCAAGTCCAGGTAAGTTTAAAATCCTGCCTTTAGCAACTACATGTTGAGGAGCTCATTGACTTTTGAGCTCAATGTGGAATGTTGTGAAACCCATTGAAAACTGTAAGGTTTTACATTTGTATTTATTTCCATGCATTCTAAGCTTTACCAGTAGAGGGCGCTCTGCTGGTGCAGCGTGAGAATTAATGTGCAGTTTTCCAAGTTAGCATTTTGTCAATGTAAATCCAATTGATTGCCACCACTGTCTTCAAAACCATGTTTAAATTTACACACTTAAGTATTTGGACCAAATAAATAGGTCTCCCTTATTTAAAGTTTTAAGAAGTGAGGTTATCTGTTGAGCAGAACAGTATGCGGTTCAACCACACAATAAAACCTTTTTTTTCTAGTTTTTTAAACCTCTGTTATTTAACGTGTCAGCACACATGCAATATCATCAGCAGCATTTCCACGTCTACACTCAGTGGTCTATAAACATGGGAGAAATCGGGGTGTGAACAGAGCTTTGGTACCCACCTTTCAAGAACGACTGCTAAGTAATCATATGCTGTCATGTAAGGTGTATCCCACCCTCCACCCCCCACTGCCCAGCCCTGCCTGTAAATGGAGGCTGGACATCCCTGTAAACAAATCATTTCAATTGCTCCAGATCAAAATCAATCTTGTTTTAAGAAACCCAACATTGTATTTCTTCTGGTCGCACTCGACTTTCTAACAATAAAATGTGATCCCCTGTCAAGCGAGGGCTGCTCCACTTACTGACTGCTTCCCCAGATGTTCCTTTGATGGTCAAGGACAGACTCCTCTGATGGGGGGTCACTCGTTACACATGAAGAAACATGCAGTAGTTTGTTCCACCAGTCCCTTTCCCTGCATACTGTCTCTTGTGTTCTGCACTAGATGAAGTGGTGCACTTGAAGTTTCTGATTCAGGGTTATATGCATATAAAGAAACCTCCAAGTTTGTTATTGGTCTGCATTGCAGATGTCTTCTGGGCGTGATGTATTTACTGTGGTAAACTTTTTGTAAGAGTTGGCATCTTGACAAATGAACCAATAGCCACGTGATGTATTGAAAACCTAGTTCAACCTTGGCATCATCAAAAGCATAATGATTTGGCTTTATTAGCTACAACACTTTGCACGCAGAACATATCCCATGGTGCTCTATGACTAACAAAAGGCTTGGCTTCCAGGGCCAGTGTTAAACGAGTACAAAATGAAATCAAGTATGGACCAAGGCAGTCCACAGGGAGAGAAGAGTGGAAACTTGTGTGGATTTTGTCCAAAAAAACAACTTTTGAATCAATTTAAAGGAAGAGATTAAAAATGAACTCTCTGTATATGTGTGCAAAAGACAGGTGTAAGTTGAGAAGCAAAACTTTAAGAGCAGAAAAGCTCCACCTTGACTCTTTAAACAATCCAAGGAAAACAAAGCCGTCCTCCTCACGGCTGGGCGCTCTCCCAGGCTGACGGGGCTCGCTGTGCAGGGTTTAGGTGTCACTCTATCCCCTCTGCAGCTGTGTGCAGACAGACCACTGATTTCCATGTGATAGCCCCTCCAAGAAACCAAGCCTTTCAATGCTTTATAATAGGGGCTTATAAACTGAGGGAAAAGAAAGCAGCCTCCTGCTGTGTGCACCCGTAAAACATTCCTGGGGCTGATATTGAAGCAGTAAAGTACCACAGTTACAGTACATTATTACTCACTGCACTGTGTTTCGACAAATTACTATCATTAAATACAAGTTGGAATTGTATGGTGACTCTATACACTTCTATTGCATTTTTTGTCATAGGTGAAACCGTACTTAAAAAATAGAATTAATTGCTGTCCCTCCCTACCATTAATATGTACAGTATTCTATATGCAAAACCTTATGTAAATATTATGATTTCATATACATTGTAAGAAGCAACACTTCAGATGGGATAAGCTCACGGTTTTGTCTTTTTTTCCAACATGGTCCAGATGGAAGAACAGAAGCGTCCCGCGGTGACTCCAGTAAAACGGCACTCATCCTTCTCCAGTAAAGAGACCCACAAGATAGACCCGCAGGTTAAGATAAAACGCCACGGCTCAAGTAAGACTTCATATGAACCGGAGTCCTGCAGCCCTGCTAGACTCCTGGGTGTTCCGCCTTAAGTACCCAGCTTTATTTTAGTTTGTAGTCTTTTCCCAAATGCAGTCTCCTTTTAAATAGTTCAAGTTCTTCGTTTTTTACAGCTGAATGGATTCCAAGTGCTGCGTACATTTGAAGGTTTTTTTGCAGTCACTAGGAGTAACTTTAGATTTATAATGTATCCTCTGGTAAGGACTGGAAAGGGATAAAGGGGGTTCACCCAGTGATCGCCTCCTAGTGTGTATGGGGAATGGGGTTTCATCCCAATGCTGATGACCATGGCTCCTCTTGCAGGGCATGAGTGCAAACTCAATGCGAAAGCAACATTGAACTACTAGAGTGTGTTAAAGCCACAAACGCCTTCTTTGAAGAACATTGAAATTTCAGTGATGCCTTTACGTTTTATGGGGACCATAAAATGACACCACCTCCCCACCCTGAGCCTTCACCTCTTGAGTTCTTTACGGTCATTGTTTTAAGCTGTCAGTGGCTCAGTAGGCAGTCCAATCACACTCATCGAAGAGCAATAGCATTGGTGGGGTGGGTTGGGACATGGAAGAATTGCCATTTCTAGTCTCAGGACAGGGATTCAGCTCACCCGACCACACTGTTTTTAAGTGTCACATGAAATTGTTTCAGAATTGATTCATCTAAACTAAGCCACTAACTTTATTAAAATTAGTTTTTCATTTGAGTATTTTAGTAGATTACCAATATTGTATTGCTTTAAGTTCCCATAATTCCTGAATGTTGGTTTTGGATTTTTCTTCTGTGAAATAGGGATTTATTTTTTTTTTTTTAACTAAATGTACAGTCTAGTTTACTGTAGTCAGTATAAACTCACCCAGACAATTTGAGAGCTAAAACTCACAACTGCTATCTGCTGTTAAAGTGGTGGTATTGACAATTGACGTTTTTAACAAATAATAGGAGTTTCTTTCTATATTTAATACCTCAAATACTACAGAAAATACTATGTTTAAGTGCCTCATCAGAAAAACACATACAATGCAATGAGACCTTTCATGGTAGGTTGTTAAGGTTATTATGGATTTTGATAAACCTGTTAGGTTCTGCTCTCTCCATTTCCAGTAATAAGCACAGGGAAAGCCATGGCTGTACACATCCCTTCCAGCCACACCTGCCTGCTGTAAGCTGGTGTTGTCAGCTGAACAAGTGCTTATACTTTCCTTGTGTGTTTCTTTTCTAGATGCCAACCAGTATAGGTATGGGAAGACCCGCGCTGAAGAAGATGCAAAGAGATACTTGAGTGAGAAGGAGAAGTTGGAAAAACAGAAGGAAGTGATTCGAAATGAACTGGTAGTGCTGCGCAAGGAGAGGAGAGAAGTGAAGGAGTCACTGAAAAGCACCACAGGTACTTTATATTCTTCACCTACAATCAGATCTAACACCATGGGAAGAGTACCTGCACACAGATATTCTCCAATACAAGACAATACAATGCAAGACAATACAATACAGTCTTCCATCACAAGGACCCCAAAGCGCCTCGCACACAAATACATTAATACAACACAGTAACAAAACTGGAATTAAAAAAGGACATAAATACAGTCCTCATTTGGAAGCTAGTCAGATACTGCTACTGAAATGTCACTGTGGATCTCCAAGCGAAGCCAGAATTATGGAGTCTGTTTCTTGACTGAGTTGTGTATGTAGCTTCCTTGTCCTGAACAGCCTTTGACCCTTAAAGTGCCTCATCTTCTGTATTTGCAGTAACCAAGCAGGTTTGTAAATGATCAGACCCAAGTCAAGGCTTAATAGCAGCCAGGGCTATTACTAGTGGAAATGGTTTTTCTGCCCATGATTTTTCATTACAGCGCACGGGCATTCCAGAACCAGTCAGCGTGGCTTTAATTAATAGAATACTCTTTTTATATAGGTCTGTTTTTAATTACATCCCCAAATGGACATTTCAACAGACTTACGCGTTTGGAAGCTGTTATTTAGTGTACTGTAATCGATAAGAAATAGAAAATAACGTGCTAGTCCAATGTAGCATTAAGTATTTTGTTCTTAACAGAGCCTTCTGCTGCTAAAATGGTGATAATCCCTGAGATTTTTTATTGCTACATAAGACTGAGAATGTGTTATAAACTGATATTGAAGATACAATGCACAATGCAATGGAACCCGGTATATTTAACAGAATATGTTCTAAAATAGTAAATCAACGATGTGGAACATTTGTAGAAATGTTTATGTTTCTTAAAGATATTAGTAAATCATTATCTTTCTTTGTGTACGGTTAGGCTCATTTTATGATTCCTTTGTAGTTAAAAAAATGGAAATTGCTAGAAATGTTCCTTATAAAACCAACCCTAACTTTTTACAGGCGCTAGTAGTATCAACAATTATTTTTGAGGTCACTAGATATCTACAGCTGAGAATCTATGACAATTGAAATGAAAACCACCCATTAAAGTTTGCTTCCATGTTCAGTATCTGGTTCAGTTGCTCAGGGTATTTGAAGGTGAAAAGGCATTTGAAGTTAAGGTATTCATTACTGTGTGTAGGGACTGTGAACCATTTCCTTTCCTCGCTTCAGTTACTTTGGTGTCGAAAGGATATTCTGCTTTGCTGCACATCCTTTAAGTGTTCCATTTAAACTTGAGTACGCGTTATATATGCTATCTAACTCTAGTGACTTGATTTTAAATATTTTAAATGCTGAAATGCCAGGACTCACTCAGATGGTAAAAGAGCAGGAGAAAAAACCGCCCACTTTCTGCATAAGTGGGAAATCACTTATTAAAACAGTGGTACTCAATTCTGCCCCTCAAGATCCATTCCAGTCCTGGTCTTCAATCCAAGCAGGTCATAAATTAGTTCATTGCCTCTTAGCAGGTTCAATGAACTATTTTAGAACCTGCTTGGAGTAAAAACATGGACTGGTGTGGATCTCAGGGGCCACAATTGAGTGCCACTGTTTGATTTCATAGGGGGACACTGCCCTCTGGTGGTCATCATGAATAGTGGATACAAACCATACACTCTTGTCTATACTGTTACACCAGCTAATGGCAAAGAACAGAATCACTCCTTTCATTCTCCAAAGACCGGCTGGCTATTAAGGTTTCACTTAGGAACCACTTGTTGGATTTTGCTGAACCTGTGCATGGTCATTTGTTTTGTGTAATGTGTTTACATCACTGTCTGGGGGTATGTTGGTAATTTACACAACTTGTTTTATTTATGGGTGATCTAGGTAAGAAATCGAAAGCCCTGGAAGAGAAGATTGCACAGTTGGAAGAGAAGTGTCGAGAGAAGGAAAGCCAGCGAGTGGATCTGGAGCTCAGCCTGACGGAGGTGAAGGAGAACTTGAAGAAGTCATTAGCGGGGGGATCTCTTGGGGCAGCCGGGGACAACACGACTGGCTCACAGGTACACAGCTCTCCACACCCACAGTCCCCTCTGCCCAGGACTTCCATCCAGTCCCATATATATAAAGAGTCTGGTGCGTTACTATTGATGCCCTAAAGGTAATCTGTAGAGGTGTAACAGCAAGCACCTTAACCACAATGCAAGAGCCAGGCTTGTCTGCATTTGTGGTTTTAGAGCTTTTAACCTCATCTGATCTCACCGACAGGGGACAGCATCCGTAACGGCAGTGCATCACATAGCACTGCCTATTACAGAGGCAATACAGTGAATATAGTGGGCCTGTCCATCCATCCGTATATCTGCACTTAGGCAGGTCACGCATTAGAATTTTACATATCCAAAAAACCTAAATGTGCATACAGTGGATGATGGTCATGGCAATCTACTACACTTCTTCATGATACTAATAGTTCTAATGGGTGATGTACAGCCCAGTCTGTCACTGGCATACTTTTATTTTTATTTGAGTTTGTTTTGGATTGTACAGGTGTTTTTATCTTGGTTCTGGGATATGCATTACTTTATTTTAATAGACAGATTTAATCAGGCTGTTGATGGGAAATCCATTTTTTTTTTTTTTTTGGTCAAAGAGCTCAGGAACAAAAAGTGAGAGCAACTACGCAGAGCCTTACCTTCCAGTGAACTGTGCTTCAGAAATCCGAAAGCGCACCCCGTCCATCACTGCCTCAGGGAAAGGCAGTGTCATGAAGAAGGCTAAGGTATTTATTTATTCATTTATTCAACAAGTTCTTAAGTGATTTACTAATATAGTCCGGTTTTCTTTTTTAAAAAGGGTTTAACCTGATCTTCCCCTGAAAAATCAATCTCTCTCTCTCTCTCTCTCTCTCTCTCTCTCTCTCTCTCTCTCTCTCTCTCTCTCTCTCTCTCTCTCTATATATATATATATATGTATATATCATTTAGGTTATTGTTCTGTTCATGTTTCTTTCTTTTTTTGTTTACAGGAATGGGAGATGAAGAGAGGAACCTAAGTGACTGTGTGTCATGTGGGCACTTCAAAACTGAGAGAGGTTTCATTCAGCGTAGAGAGCATTTTGAAATGCAAATTCAGAATCTATTCCAGTTTCATCTTTTGCTATTTTCAGAATGCCTTATGTCATTTTGTAACAAAAGAAGGAAGACTGATTAGTATCTGCCATGGTGTTTGTCAATCAGTGGGATTTCTAAGGGCAAGACGGACAAAAGGGTCTTTTATATATAAAAATAATGCAGGACTTTCTTTAATTGGTGTCCAGATATTTCAGCTACTCTTGCATTGAAATGTAAGAGAAGCATGATTTATGAATACAGGGTCCTAGATTTCAAAGCTTGATAGTGTACACTGAGCAATTCCTCCCAGTGTAAGTTTGGAAAGTAATTAAGTACATTAATTAAATGAGTTATGTAAACTTTAATTGAGCAAAACCAAAGAGAACTTATTTTGTTAAATTGAATATATTTCCTCAAACTTCACATATATTTTGTATTACAAATTTTAATTTGCCACTATCTGTGAATTTAAGAGTGTAATTAATAATAAAATAGCCTAGAGATAGAGAGAAGATAGAAACTAGGAATTAGATATTTCAGCTGTGTGTGTCAAAATGCACGCTGTACATGTTTTTGACTGTAAGAATGCTGTAAAAAAAAAAAAAAAGATTGACAATTGTTTTTATTTAATTTTTATAGAATTTACTGACCACTTTAGATAAAATCCAAGAGATTTTCTTTTTTAAAAGTTTTTTCTTGCTTTGATATTTACATTGAGTATTAGTGTTCTTGTGTATTTTATATTCAGACAGTATGTCTTTAAGATAAGTTTTTCTTAAATACTAAGAAGCCAAAAGCCAGGTTGCAAATTTTCCATTCCAGGTTTTGGCTAAATGTGAGGATAACAGGATATATAGACTTTCTAAAACTACTAAAAGGTGACGGGTAGATCTGAACTGACCTAATACTAATACTAATATTGCAGTTGAATACTTAAACTAAAGCTAGTTAGGACTTTCAACTGACTGCCATCTGCTCTATCATAAAAAAACGGCAAGGGCACTTCAGAAAACTGAAAGCATGGGTATTCCTGGAATTATTTTAAAAAAAAAATGCTCTCCAGACCTGCCAGAGTATACAGATAGGTTCCTAGACACATGAAGGAACTAAACAGAGTAAATGAATTAACACAAAGGTGAATTGATAAATTGAGTTTCACTGCTGGGGCCGTTTCATGTATGAATCCATTTCCATATTGAGTGCTTCAAAGTGCGTAGATCTGGTAGAGGAGCTGTGAGCTCCAAGTCTCTGTTAACAGAAGTTCTTCTTACCCGGATTCTTTCAGCTTTTCTACATTGAACTGGTTTCTCTGTTTCAGTAACTTCTACTTGTTCAAATGTATGCACTTTAAAAGATGTTTTCAATAACTAGAGGTGGCGATGGACCACCCAGCTTCCCTGTGTTGATTCCTCTTGGAAACTGTTTACAAATGTGAAAATAAAAGAAGCATTATCTTTCCCTAACGTTTGTGTAGATGTGTCTTTCTTGATACCCATTCTTTTTTACGACCAGAATAGGGTATTAATGAACTGAGGAAACCAGTTTCCAAATACAGCACTCATCTGGTGCTCTAAACATAATCTGCAGAGGCAATATAGTGCCTCTAATGTACTGCAATCTAAGCAAAATGACTGCAAATTACCTTAAAAGAACTGTTGTCAAAATACAGCACTCATAAAACAAATGTTCAACATATGCTTGTGGAAGTGGACAAAAAACTGGTAAGACATATTTAGTTTGTGCTTGCCGGTCTGTTTTTACTTTACAGTTATAACATTAACCAATAGATCGACAGTGTGTATCTCCAGTAGGTACAAAAGCGATTCACAGTCTCAACGTTCATTTCTATGTTCACCAGGTAAGAAACAACATCATAATGATCACTTTTTGATCAAGGCTAACCCCAGTGGCTCCAGCACTCCTTAGTTCCGCATGTGCATACAGTTTATAAATAGTTTAAAATGTGAGTTAACCCTTTCAGTTCTCAAGGTCCCATCTTAGCACCATGTGTTAACATGCTGTCGTAAATCACATTGGAACCTAAGTCCCAGTCTGAGGTAGTGTGGTCCAGTGGTTAAAGAAACGGCCTTGTAACCAGGAGGTCCCCGGTTCAAATCCCACCTCAGCCACTGATTGTGTGACCCTGAGCAAGTCACTTAACCTCCTTGTGCTCCGTCTTTCGAGTGAGACGTAATTGTAAGTGACTCTGCAGCTGATGCATTGTTCACACACCCTAGTCTCTGTAAGTTGCCTTGGATAAAGGCGTCTGCTAAATAAACAAATAATAATAATAAAAATAATAGTGTGTAAATATAGGTCAATTAAATGTCCTGTTCTGATGTATACTCAGAATGATATAACTGAATATCGCATTCTTCAGCTCGGCAAAAATAATTCAGGACTGGTATAGTATAGGCCATTCAATGTTGCAGCAAAATTGAGGTTGACTGTTTTACCACTTTGTTTCCAACCCAGCCTATAAATATGATATATACACGAGCCCATCTGTTACACACACGTCTGCATCATACTGCTCCCAGTCTGCCATCATCTTCAGCTTCCTGGACATTTCACACACAAAGTCCAGAGGCTGCAGCACAAGATATAGCTTTGTCCCGTCATCAATTCTTTTCAACAGCCTCTGAAAAAAAAAAAAAAGTTTAACCAGAATCATACTTAGTGTTGTGCCAAGCGTTCTTCAATGCCATCTAGTGTTCACTTGTTGTACTACATCGACCTCATGTGCACATCTACCTGAATTTGAATTCATTCCTTATCTCTAATACTCTTAGTTAACACAGTAAATGGTGACTCTGCTTTTACTATGTATCCACTAGAGTTTAGTTTAATCAACCAGGTGGCCGTGCTTTCCCCATGTTTTTTATTATTCTTTACTACACTTTTCTATTTTGCAATGCTGTTACAATACATACTGTGTAAACTGCAGTAAACTGTACTAGAGGAAATAGCAAGCTTTGCAGGATAGATGTTTTATTTAGGATACACTCAGAAAGGGGAATGCTAATCCTCATTGTAATCCTCCCCCTGCTCAATAACCTGCCTCCTACAGAGTTCAACACAAACCTGGGTGGACCTCTTGTCCTCCTGAATCAAGCTGACGGGTTTGAAGTTAATCTCAGTGATGCACCAGGGGACTGTGCTTTCAGTTGTGACAGCCATTGGACAGTCCAGCCCACACTGGGAAGCACTGGAGCCAGGAGTAATGTACCTTATCTGTACCGACAAACAGGACGATAACACACAGCAGGAAGAGGCTCTTATCAAAGCAGTGGGCAAAAGCTGCTTCATGGTTCATTGAAGGAGATGCTGTATCTGTACAACTTGAATTATTTCCTGTTTTTATTACTAATACTAGTGATTTTTTTTTAAACATATTGTAAACGAGCAAAGGTCCTCACCATTATGCAAGTGCCAGGCTCCTCTGCATTCATGGGTACAGGAATTAAATCTTATGTCTCTGACAGGCGTCACAAAGTGTAATGGCAGTGCATCACGCAACACTGCCGATTACAATATGTTATATTTTTTTTTAACCCTGTAAACAGGATTTCTTTTTCAAGCTGTATTTGCCATGAAAGTGTCCAGGAGTTCCACCTACACCCATAGCTATACCGATGACTTTCTTGGAAATCCATTGCATGAGAAGCAACACTTCCTTTTCAGTCAGTGGGGTTGTGTCACAAACAATAATGCAAAGTTTAAAAACAGAGATACGATTGCGGAACTAAAGATGTTAAACAGGTGTCACATTCCAATACCTTTATTGTTTTTATTTCCGTATACTTTTTTTTACCTTGCATTGTGCATAAAGATTGTAAAATTCATATTTTTTTTATAATGAAGAATATCTAATTCCTACCTTGGGCCCGTCCAAATGGATCCCCCAGTCTTCTCTGCAATCTGTCCGAACACAGGTGAAGACACTGGCCTCTGGCAGGCGCCTAATCTCCAAAGAGCTCTAATAAACGGATAAATAAGTGTGAATGTGGTGATCTCTACCATGAACCTCAAATGCAGGTCAGCTATCTGCTGGTGTTGATGCAAAGTACCATTTCTTTAGCATAATGCCTGCTGAATAGCTTCAGGTGGTCTATGTTCTGTGGGATCATGTTGTTCAGTTGACAGACTTCATCTCCAACATGAAGAGTATCCTCAAGATAATGATCTTCCCACATTCTCCAGCCCGCAATACTAATGTGCAAAAGAAAAGGACAAAGACAAATCACCAAATGCACTGTACCTTCCAGAAATCAGATCAGGACTGTACTACAATCTGCAGCCTGAATGGATGGATGTCATTTCGGAGAATGAATGTGAACCTTCTCTTACCAGATCTTATTTTTGACTTGGAGGAATGCGATATTGTTGTGTATGAACTCTGTGGGCAGACTGAGAGTTATACTCCTCCTCTGTTGTTCGGATTTCAGTACACTAAAGAACAATGAAGGAAAAAAAACATTTCTGCACATAAATACCACGTTTTTCAGTGATTACTTACTTCAGCATTGGCACAACTGACAGACTGGTCTGTTTAAGAAATGGTTGCTTGCCCATCTAGAATATCTGCTTGTGGGCAAACAAGGGCTACATTTCTTCATGCATTTCTTATTAAACGAGCGCTAATCAATTTATAAAATATCGCTGTATGCCGTTCCCGCACGGGGCATTACTGTACCTGTTTGTGACTGAAAAATCTGGTTTGCTAGATGCATTCGATGCCCCACGATGGAAGCAGTATTCCTCGTCTCGTTCATCATTTTCCTCAGCTTTTGCACAACTGCAGGAACATGCGCACGACTGTCTGGAGGATTGACGAGAATGGTCCTCGGCTGCCCTCTCTTGAATTGTTATATTAAAAGTTATTCCGCTGTCTGATAATCTTTTCATCGCGCGGTCCTGCCTTGTGGTGTCTAGCGGAGCAGCCACAGCAATCAAAGAGGCGCAGCAGTTGCACAGGTAGATCTTTCCCCCATCGCCCTTCTCCCACGCTTTGCTCACTGGCGTGTTCAGGTTGGCTGTGAGGGTTCTTTCTGAGTCTGGATTGGGGCTCTCCGGTTTGCATTCCACTGTCCTTGACCTAACTCACAGGTATGAGGGGCATGAGCTTTGGTTTTTACCATTCTAGGAGCGTAAAAAAACGTTTACAATTAACTTTGGTTTATTGAAAATATGAAGAACAAAAATGGACAAGTAATCCATTTTGATTCTTAATTTAAAATGTTGTTCTCTTACCAAATGAAGGACATTAATCCTGATTAATACGTAATAAATAAATCATCTGAACTACTTGTTTCTGCTTTTTTACCTGCTGCTGAACTTCCTCAGTCTCAAAGTTATTTTCTGCAGGAACTCTAAGTTAAAAAAAAAATGTAATGAAGAGAATTAATCATATCTTATAACAGTTATAGATGACAGTAATACCACAGTCCTCTACCCTTGTAGTGAAAATGTGAATATTTTATACTAAGTCTAATTAACATTGAAGACATTGAGAAAGACGTCTATTTGAAACATTTCTCATTTCATTTATTACGTTTCTTTCAGCATTTATAAATGTTAGTAAGGTAGTTGTAAAAAAAGAGCTACTCATCAAAATGAAGTGTCACCAAAATAATTATTGTAAGACAGCTTACCCTGGATCAAATATACAATCTTCTTTGTCATAGCGTTTTATTTCATATAGCTGACATGGATGGATTTCCTAAATAAATAAAAAAAAAAAACTGTGATAAAATATTCCATAAATTGGTTCAACTGGTGTATGTAGTATATTTTAAATGCTATTTTTTAATGGGTTCCAAGTTTTAGAAAGAACACATCATCAAAATAATATATTATCTATTAGATTTCAGTGGACAAAGTGCTTGCATTTTTTAAAATAGCATTTTCTTATGTTTTTATTTTAGTGATCAGTTTTTACTGAACTGTGTTTTTTTTCACTTTTTCTTTTGCGCTGCTTGGGTATAGCTTCAGCTGTGAAAAGCATTATATGTGACTAAAAGCTTTATATAAAACTGTTGCTGTTAAACCTAGGATACCTTTTCAACAAGAAGGTTTGCTGGAAAGCAATGTGCTTACATATTGTTGTGGAGAATGGTGGTGTGCCCTCTGCACACAGGCAGGGGCCGACCGTTTCAGAGCCAGAGGAGGCTTTTCCACAGGCCCTGGGACACTGCGGCGTACGTGCTTCAAAAAACAAAGCAGACATCTTTTACCTTTCTAACTGAGACAGCATTCAGTAAACAGAGTTATCTGACTTGTATTCCTGTTTCATTATTGTATTTAAAATAAAATATACATTCCGAGTAGCACAGTGAATTGTTTTACTAACAATGATAGCATGAAGGTATTATTATTATTATTATTATTATTATTATTATTATTATTATTATTATTACTCTTTGGTGAATAATCATGGTAAAAGTCTTACCTTTTTCCAGACTTCCTGTAACTGGCAATACCAT
This sequence comes from Acipenser ruthenus, assembly GCF_902713425.1. Taxonomy (NCBI): domain Eukaryota; kingdom Metazoa; phylum Chordata; class Actinopteri; order Acipenseriformes; family Acipenseridae; genus Acipenser; species Acipenser ruthenus. Next base: position 24,330,933 of record NC_081211.1, read on the forward strand.
TCATCCAATTCCTCCCTTTTAGAAAAAAACAAAACAAAAGTGGGACACAAATGCCAATGCCTACCTTTCCCTAATCAACATTCATTTTATTCAGAATAGAAGATGCATTCAGATCAGACATGGGGATGCTCACGTTGTGCTGTCAGTAATAGTTTTCCTTTTCTTTCTATAAATAGGGAGGATTTTTCAACACCTTTCACAAGTTCCAAAAATAAATGTACACATTTCAAAAAGAAAACAAAATCAAAGAGAAAGGGTGACAGATAAAGACGTACCTGGATTTTGCAATGAGGAAGTATTCTTTTTCTGTTGTTTTCAGGTACAGAACTGGTGAAGCGCAGTCCATATCTGCCTTGGCTTTGCCCAGTGACAGTGCTTCCCATTTACCCATCTCTCTAACTCTTGAACAAAAAAGAAACTATGGTATACTTATAATCATAAAACGTATAGAACTCAATGAAGAACCATACAAATTACACTGTTAGGACACTTGTAAAGTAGCCCACAACAATGTAATAACTGTGAAATCAAGTTCCAGACGCTGAATTGTAGGGGTGTTTTTAATAGGTGCTGCTGAGTCACATGATTTGAATGTAATGAAGAAGTGTTCAGTGCTGGCATTTAGGATTCTCCAGAAAAGCTCAAAGCAGCTCCAAGCCAGGTAAGGACAGATTTAGAGAACAAGATAAGAACTCAATATTGGAGAAACAGAACCCAGAACCACTCATAATGATTGCAAATATCATAACCAAGCAAGGGAAATGTACACAAGCAATACAAATTACATTGTGGTGTACTTACTCCTTAAAAACAACGTAACCAAACAGACAGCAACCATCGCAGTACCTGAATAAAGGAGTCTTCAATACCACCAGCATTCTGCTGTGATACAAGAATAGATCTGAGCAGCCTCACAGTGATTTGCTTAGTTTCATTATGCAATGTATATGATTGACTTACATTTGGATTGGTATTTTTTCTTCTGGTTTGTTTCTTAGGAAGTGTTTCTCGTCTTTGAAGTACTCTAGAGTGCATTGTCCCTGGTTATAGTGTGTCTCTGTCGTAAGAACGAACAGACAGTCATTCCATGGATCCAGGTTCTGCCATCGAACAGCAGAGATAAAAAATAAGAAGAATTTTGAGTTAAGTGGATTTCATTTCATTTTGCAAAAAGTGTATCATGATTCCAGTCATCACTTTTTGTAGCCTACTCTTCACCTTTATAGCTCAATAAGCACAGTGTTAAATATTGCTATTAAAGTGATTCCTGGGAAAATCTGGATTTTGACTTTTGGTCAGATGAGAGCTGTCCTTGATTGATGTGATCATATGATAGTGGACAGTTACGGACGGGTAATCAGAACCAAACAGAGGAGTCCAGATGGAAAGCAAGTCTGCAGGGTGACTGAAGAGATCAAATTACAGGAAAGACAAGCTCAGTATTTAAGAAATGAGGATGAATTACTGACACAATGAGCATTACAACATGCCTCCAAATGTGTATCAATGCCAGAAGCAATACTATGTTCTAGAGCATTTAGAACGTACTTATAAACCTGAATGAGTCATTTATTTTTAACATGACTAAGTATATTTATTCGATTTACAGCAGGTAAAAGACTCACCTGTGATTTTTTCAAGCTTCCTTTTAAAAGTATTTGCGGGCTTCGAAATGCATTTGTTTCCATTTCAGTTACTGTGCAAATAAACAGACATGAAAAAAACAGCAGAAAGCATACCAGAACAATGCATTAAATAGGAATACAATATGACAGCATGCGATTTTATAAGAATGAATGCTTCCCTATAATCGATAGGTTCCTTTTTTTTTAATGACATCAGAAACTTTCACACAAATTCCCCTACCTAATATTCATACAAGGACAAAAAACATGTAAACTAATCAATGTATTACCGGTATCTGCATGAAGACATTTTATATGTTTGTTTCCTACCCTTTACTAGCCTAAGAATGCAACCACAGAGCTCATTGAGAATATGAACCTCATTATATAAGCCCACCCCACCCATGAAAACAAAGTTTGTATTTCTGAAATGACATCCAATATAAAGCAAATTGTTTGATTGTTAGATTAATTGAGTGACTGATGTTTGAGTGGAAAAGTGTGAAATGTGGCCAGGTGGTGATTGTATGATTTATTGTCAAACCCCTAGGCACATGGTAGAAAAGGAACAAAGGAGTGTTTGTTTGTGAGAGTTTGTAGGATAGTGCAGTGGCACAGAGTGAGAGTGAGAGTGAGGAACACTGTGATAGCTGTAGCTTGGGTGTTATATTGTGTTTATTTTGAAGGGTTGCTCGCGTTTGCAGTGTTTTGTTTGTGTTTTGTTTAATTTGTGTTAAATAAATGGGTGCCAAGACACACAAAAACTGCAGTTACTGCCTTGAACTGTGCTTTCTTCTGCCTGTGTTTATTTCCTCATTTTCACAAATCCCTTTATGATACATAATTCAGCATTTTCCCTTCCACCAGAAACTACCTTGTATTGTTCATTTACGTTTCCTGTTATTGTTTTTTTTCATTGAGTATCATGAATATATATTACATAATATGTTTCTATTTAGTCTTCAGCTTCCCTTGAAAATTCCACCCAGAATGAATTCCTGACAGGGATTGTCTGAGTTGGATATACAGCCTCTGTTAACAGAAGGATAATGATTTACATTTATACACAAACAGTTGTATTATTGATAGGTGCGTTCATGTATACTAGATCTCAAGAGCAATGTACATTCTTGGAACAAGTTGATGACGTTGGAGCAGCTGAGTGTGCAGTTTCTCAAAGTACTTGTAAATCAAACCTCTCTAATCATTAGCACCCTAAATAAAGTACATTTTACACACAAAGTGGTTATTTTATCATTTAACTAGTTACTTTTGCGGCCATTTTGAAAAGACAAAGTTGTCAGGATGTTAACAATGAAAAGAAAATTACGTGGGGACGTGTAACGGTATATTTTTTCAGAAACATTTGACAGCAACACCATTACTGTTTTAATAACTAAATATGTGTTAACTGTGTGATAAATATATGTTACAAAAAAAAAAAAAAACTGGAATGCATGTGATTTGCCAGTAACACTGTCATTTAAAAATAATAAAGGCAACAAATTAATAGAACTTACAAATGTTTAAATTATTACGTAGGAATAACATTTGTAAGTTATATTAATGTTAAACACTACTGGGAATTTTAGAGTATTTTACAGCACTGGAGAATTATTCATCTAAAATAGGGGGAGTTTCCCAGTGCTGAAAAATGCTAAAAAATAAATAAATAAATAAATAAATAAATAAATAATTCACTGTAAATCAAATAAAATGTGTTTATATGATATAAACTATGTTAAACAACGTCAAACTTGGCTACTGTGAGTGTAATACTGTTTAATTGTTCTAAACAAGACATTCATAGTGCGTGTTTTGGCCTGCATCATCTTGAATGTAAACACACTTTCAAGTTGTACTCGCTGGTGTTTACGTTTCAGTTTCATGGTTTGCTGATAAGCAAAAACGGCGCTACGGATATTAAATCCAGCACTGCCTTTTATTCATATATCGTCAAACTGTTTTTTCCTTTTGAGATGTTATCTTGGATCTGGGATAAGCAGAGGATGTGAGGATGTTATTCTTGATGTTGGAATAACCACGTTCACTAAATCTTAGACAACTCATGTTTTTAAAATCCACTTCCGAATAAAATTTAAATTAATGTGATTGATTTATTTGGGGGAGGGGTGGTTGGGGAGGTGGTAATAACGGTCTATGAACATTTATGATTCAGTCAAAATGATGATTAAAGCATCTATGATCCTGTCTGACTTAATATATTGCCAGTGCTTCTGTCAAAGCCCCTTTTTTGGTTCTATATTACGCTAGTGCCAGCTGGGTGTTGTAGTACTATCATACCTCGCAATGCCCTATGGGTCTTGTAGTTATACAGTTCACATGATCTGCGCGGCCCTCAGCAAGGTTGTTACGAATATGGCTATGCGTTACCTTCGGGCGGCTGGAGAGAATCTGCATCATTTAAAGTGTTTAATATCGCACACCACCAGGATTAACAAGTAAGAAACACACTATACAATTATCAGGAATTTACTTAACGAATATGTAGAACTTGTGATAGAAACAAAACGTGGTTTACATAGATATTTATGCTCCTCCATGGTTCATAGTGCTGGAGAGGCAGCGGGCATTGCGCAGCTCAGTGTGTTACTGCCGTCTGCAGTTGACCTGAGAGAGAACAACGTAACATTTACATTTAAAGAAGTGTCTGTCACTGCTTTGAATGAGGTGTATTTTAAACCCACAGGTATCTGTATGTTATGTAAGAGGGTAGTATGAATGTAGAATGCCTGACGCTCCGACTGAGGCTGTGGTGTGCCTAAGTTTGTCTCCAAATTACAACGAAATATGTAACCCAGATTCTGAGGATGACCGGCGCTTTATGTATATATTACTATACATTGTATTAGTCTTATTTCAGAAGACACCTGTTGTGTCAGTTTTTGAATGTTAACATAGATTGCAGTTGTCCAAGGTACAGTCAGATATTTTGTTAAATGAAATTGTCGGCGTGTGACTGGTGACAGTCTGATTATTTATATTTGAGGTGATTGTGGACGAACCTTAGCTATTATTATTATTTTTGCTGAGTTCAGTCAAGTTCTTAATTTTGTACGTTTTCTAACAATACAGATTTGGAAGTTCAATGTCGTAGCACAGCCTAGTCTTACTGTCTATTAGTATTAATTGTCATAAGGCAATTTGGCATGACAATTATAGATCACATGATGGCTTAAAATGCGATAACGGTAGTAGTTGCAGTGTATTGCCACATTCAAATGGTGTATTGTTGTAGTTTTAAACATCGATTCAATTTTCGGCTGTATAAAACAGAAAAGAAAAATCAAATTCAGGTAGCGATAATGTAATAATGTATCTTTCAGTTTGTTCAAAGTGCGGTCTAATGTTTACTCGGCACAACTAAATGTCTGCCGCGTTTCAGTCCATTCCTTTTGGAATCCATTCCGCTGAGGCTGCTATTCACGTAGGCTTTGCTAGGGGACTGAGACGGCACAGCGCCAAATGAGGCGAAGTCCTTACGCTGCTTGCTTGCCCTTGCACTACAAAAGTGGAGATGAATGCTGAAATCCAGAAAGTGTGGAAATATAACAGTAACTTGTGTAAAAGAATGAATTTGCTTCAAGTTTGCCTTAAATGGCTTTCTGTTTTTAAAGTTTAAAATTATATGTAATTACAATTATTTCGATTTTGTTCCAACCTGTACAGTATTAAAACAGTCTTGGAATGACGTCTTTCTCGTGCTTCATACACAGAGTTGACACATGAAAATTCAATATAAATACATTATTGTTGCAGACTCTAATTTTTTTCAGTTGTTAGTGATTAAATGTATTGCTTTGATACATTCATTTTATAAGTGACAGCTCATTGATTATACTGACACATCCTGGGCGGGTGCAGAGGGCCCTGAGCTACTTATCAAAATAGTGAAATTAAAAATAGAGATTCCACAGTAAAGTTAAGAAATTGGTAATTTTTGAACCCCCTTCTACCTCCTCATTTATTTACTTTAATTCAGATGGAATGTATACTGCTGTGTGGCATTGTGACACAATGGCAGGGGATATACTGTACCTGCTGTGACAATGGATTAACTAATTTGATTGCAATAGTATAAGCCAGGGGTCTCATTGCTGGCTCACCATGCTCATATGCAGTCCTTTATCACTCACCATGTCACACTTTGTCGCAGATTGCCCGTGATAAAGGAAATGCGATATTTAGTAGCTGATGTAAGGATAGGTGCAGTGCAAACAATTGCAGCTGCAAAATCCGAAGGATGACCTGTAACGCCTTACCACCGCATCCTTCAGCATCCCAAACAAAGTGACGCTGGATTTGAATATGCAGGGTCTTTTCCTGCCTGTCCTCAACAAGAGCTAAGCGTCGCCGCATCAGGAAGTGTACCACAGCAGCCATCCTGAGGCCAACGACAGGTCTCTGAAGGTGTGTGGTTTCGTACAGCTCTTAATTAATTGCTTCTACAATGGTTTGCACCAGTTCCATGCCTTTTTTTCTTCATTTGAATACATTTCAATATCATTTAAATTAATTAATGATGGCAAAGTGCTAATTTGATAGCGGGTGCAGAACACCAGGTGAAAACCATTCTTTACAGACAGCACATTTTTAGTGGCCACTAAAGTCCCACTTTACAGACGCTAAACATGGTTAGCGCGTGCAAAACTGCAATTTTGACCGCAAGATGGGTTTTTGCAGCCGCAAATCAGTTTGCACGTAAACTTACATCAGCCCGTTAACGTTAAAGGTATTGGTTCATGTACTGATTTTTTTTTTTTCTAATGAACTCGATGAGATGAAGAATTGTTTTATGCTGTGCACATAGAAACACTGCAATCAGGCAGTCCTTTGTACTTGAGCCTGTCAAATGTACAAAACATTAGTGAACTATTAATAAGCGTACATGCCAAACACAAACCTGTGATTATTGAACTGGAACACTGTACGTGCAGAAAAGGACAACATCTCAGTATCAAGAGGATACAAGGTCTGGTTTTCCAATAATTTCTGTACAATAATGCATACAAACAGAGCTAGTGTGCTGGCTCTGACACATAGTACTGAAAAATATGTCCACATTATTTTATTTAAATTGTGAATTCAGCTGAATCAATTTGAATGCACTTAGCTTCTTAAGGGGTTAAGTAGGGTACAGGGTACAGTTTTGCTACAATTTCTGTAAAGATGGTCAAAGCCTAAAAATGTGAGTTTTCAAAATTGTGATTGCTGACATCGTATGTTCGGTGCCCAGTTTTTTTCAGTAGCAGTGTTCTAAGTGACAGCTGACAAGTGTATAAAGACTCAATGCAAATTCTCTACATGCAAGAAGATTCTTAAGCCTTTAACTAAAATATTTGCATGTTCTCAGTATTAGGATCATTGTGCTAATTTCACCAGCTGCTGCTATTGGGATTTCCTTTTAATACACATTTCATGCCAAGGTTTATGATCTTAATTCCAAATCAATAGGTATGCATTAACTACATAAAAACAAGCCACACAAGGAAGGACTACTGCATGCATGAACTGCAACAATAATTACAATTGTACGACTGTAAGGAGCCTGGAAATGAGCCAACATTCGGCTTCAGGGTATTTGAGTTTGATATTCAAATTGAGACATGCTGTGGAAGGATTGATAAAGCCGGCCAGTGTTTCTAAACGTGATGGTAACCATGACTGAAGAAAACTCGCTGTTCGTTATTTTTTCTTTTTTTTTCTTTTTGCAATCGTGGCTGTTCTGGCTAAGGGAAACCAAAATGTTTGTCACATTGACTTGGGAAGGTTTGGTTTAGGTCTTGGGGAGAGGTGGTATTTCATGCACATCCACACCTCCCCCCAAACAAATAAACATTCCCTGTGCTCACACAGCCGTGCTGGAGATCAATCAGTTGTTCCATTTGCTTCTCAATGCTAAATGCATACATCATTTACTATTCTGTGAAGCATTTGTGCCTAGTGCAAATCTGTATCTTGTTAAAATGGAAGAGGTAACTGTAATTGCTAAATTGTCTTTAATGGTCTTTGCCAGTTGTATTGACATCTTATCTTTTTTTATATATATAACATATGGAGAGACTGATACATTATTGGTCCAAAAAGGGAAGCCATTCATTATTCCTTGGTGGTCCCTGAAGCCATCTGTCTGCCTGTTTAAATTGTAAAAGGGCCCATTCTCTCACAGCAGGAAAGGCGGAGATCATTCATTGACATGGATCAATAGATGGTCTCAGATTTTAGGGGGTTGTCATTGGAGTTCTGTTTGAATTTGCAACCAACAGGCATTTTAGCAATAACCTGATGATCTTAAAATGGTCTGTACCCAAGCGGTTACTGATTTTTAGACTATAAAATACATGCAAGAACAAGAATTACATTTTTATTAGGCATCCTTCCAGCAGCTTTTAAAAAGTACCAGATCACAAAACACACTTGTGATGTAACTGCTTTTTTACATTTTATTATTGCTTAAGGTCTAAATGACTGCACACAGTAATGCTAGTTTACTAATGAAAATGAATTCTGCAGTTTAAAGTTAATAGGCTACATGTTGCCAGTAATGTGTTCTTTTTTTGGGGGGGGGGGGGGTTTGTGTCAATAATGGTACCTCCTTCTGCTCTCCAGGGTGGTGCAAATTACTTTCCTTGAAAGATTAAGAGTTCTTTTTGTTACAAATGGGTCTGGTGATCCCAGTGTTCTCATTCCAGTGTAATGTAAAGTAGGTAAGAGTGGGGAACAACTGGGGTGTTTAAATGGCCTTTGAATTAAGATTAAAGAATTGCCTTCTCTTTCACTAGATAATAGAACAAGTTTAATTGTAAATGTCAGGCAAACTGCTCTTGATAATTGACATTGATTAATCAATTGTCTTTACTGATTCTTCATTTACCATAGTGCCTTTTTAATACTGGTGTGAATTATTTTTTTTGTAGTGATATTATTATTATTATTATTTGTTTATTTAGCAGACACCTTTATCCAAGGCGACTTACAGAGACTAGGGTGTGTGAACTATGCATTAGCTGCAGAGTCACTTACAACTACATCTCACCTGAAAGATGGAGCACAAGGAGGTGAAGTGACTTGCTCAGGGTCACACAGTGAGTCAGTGGCTGTGCCAGTGTTTGAACCGGGGACCTCCTGGTTACAAGCCCTTTTCTTTAAAAACTGGACCACACCGTTATCCCATGTTGCTTGCAAACTGAACCCATTCTGTAATGTTGTGCTCTAGTCTTGTGACCTCAAAGTTGTTTTTTTTTTTCTGGACAGTAAAGAGAGTGTCACACATTTGTAAGCGTACAAGGAATTACAAAGGCACGAGGTGATTGTTATTTATTTGGTTGTGCATTAAACAGAACGGTGTCAGATGTTTTCCCATGATTGAACTGTATTTCTTGTATCAGAATGCTGTTCTTTGGTGAGAGTTGTCTTGTTAGATCAGGTGCCCTGTTGCAATGTTTGATTAAATGAACTGAATGTTTGTTTTCCCTGTTTTTCAATAGGGGATCCCAGTGCTTGTTCAGTTCGGCTGCACATCAGAGAAGCGCTGGGGACGAGAACAATGTGGACGACTCCGAGGACGAGTCAGGGAAAACTGTAACAGTTCGCATGCTCGAAATGAGAGCAAGTAAACTTGAAGAACAAGTTCAAGATCTCACAGTAAGATTTTTATTAATTAAACATTATAACTGTATTCCTTGTTGTATTAATTCTACCAGTAGTTGTCTGTCTTCCTAAATACATTATACCAAATGTAATTGAAAAAGTTGGAATCTGCTAAAGAGACGAATCCTGGGTTCAGACAATCCTGAGAAAGAAACTTGCAAGGGTCTGCTGCCTGTGCACGTTGTCAGAAGTTACACTTTCTTCTTTGCTTTTATAGGCGAGATATAAGAAAGCTTTAGCTGATTCTGATACAGTCAGAAGAAGAACTCAAAAATTTGTGGAGGATGCAAAGATCTTTGGTAAGACATGTTTTGTATTGAATACTGGAATTGTTTGTTAGAAGGACCCTGAGAACATAACACACAGAGCTGCTGACCAAATTAAATAAATGTTAATTATTTTTTGTATGTACCAAAACAATACATTATACACAACCTCCATACTGTTAGTGCACACAAAAATGTTGAATGTGTTGAATGGCCTACTCTTCAGCCTATTACTCAGTTGTATCTTGAATGTAATTTGCTAAAAAGCCTTTGGGTAGTAATCTTTGTTTTAAAAGTACAAATGCAAATTGAAATTTATTATACAAGTTTAAAGTGGTAACAAAGTTTTAAGATCAACTTTCTTAGCACTTGTAATAATCTACAGTAACGGGTCCCACTTTTCTTCTGTTGAAGATTGCCTTGTATCATTAGTACTTGTTTTTAAATTTATTTATTTTTTATAACTTTTTTAATTTATTTTTTTGTTCTGATCAGTTATCAAAAATACCCAGAATAATACACCTGTACTAAAATGAAGATCTCATGCAGTGTCTTACAGGTACATGCTAGTAATATGCAGGTATTTTGAATTTGCTGAAGATGATGAAGGATGGGTTTTGCTTTTATACATATGTAATAGAGGTCGGCACGGGTACCAGGAAACCCAGGTACCTGTCGGGTTTAAAATTACCCGATCTGGGTCTTTCTTTACTACCTGGGTGTCAATTTTATTAATTTGAGAATTTGAAGAAAATGTAGAAGATATGACAATGCAAATATCCAAGCTATATATTTAACCAACAAAGAAAAGTCAGACAGCATTAACTTCCTAGTTTGACAGCTTTTTATTTAGTGTCTCTATCTATATACACTGCCCTCCAGCAAGCTTGGACAAGTAGCTTAGTATCGCTTAATATATTTGAATGAACAAGCTGTCTCTCAAGGGTGTTCACACACACACCTGCTGTCTATGAATGCTGAAGACATTTGAAATTCCATGGGTTATTAATTCTAAATAACATCTGTTGCATACGTGGTGGTGGGTAAGCAGTTCTCTGGTCATACATCAACTGGGTGCGAGTAGCCATCCACATGGTTGTATAATGGTTACTGTGTCATGGGTGCAGCTGTATAATTGGTATTTGTCTTGTTGCAGGTATCCAGAGTTTCTGCAAAGATTTAGTAGAAGTTGCAGATATGCTGGCGAAGTCCACAGATAGTGTGTCTGAGGAGGAGCTCGGTGATCAAAACCCAACTCTCAAGAACCTTTATGACGGACTTTTGCTCATTCAAGAGCAGTTGCACAGTGTGTTTGGCAAGCATGGGCTTCAAAAGATGACGCCCATTGGTGGCAAATATGACCCCTATCAGCATGAAATTGTCTGCCACGTAGCAGCCGATGGTTCAGAGCCTGGCACAGTAACGGTTGTAACCCACGAAGGGTATCAACTTCATGGGCGCACAATTAGGCACGCACATGTCGGAGTAGCAGTCGAATCCCAAGATTGACAGCAACTCCATTTCAACTGAGACCTACTTCAGCTTGGCATTGCCTCTTATGATTTCCTGTCTTCTGAGCTAATTATATATATATAAAAATATAACAAACAAACATTTGTATTGCACCTTTTGCTTCTTAATATCCTGTACAGTCTTTATATATTTCATTTTGCAAATTATGCTTTTATATTTTTTTATTTGATACTTAGTTGCTGCTGGTCATTCACAGAATGTAGGATTTGTTACCAATTTTCAAGGTACCGTAATTGTTTGAGATTTTCACCCTCAACAATTGACTCATATCACAATTGAAAGTTCAAACTTTTCTCTTGCAAAAGTAAGACTTTCAGTATTATAAATTATCCTTAAATTGTTTAGTTTAAATCTTTATTGTGACGGTTACTGCACTGAGTGGTTAAGTAGATCTCCCTTTTCCCAGATTTTTTTTTCCCAGTATAACCACAGATAGGTGGTTGATGCAATCCAGGGTGGTTTCTCCCCAGTGCTATAAAATGTGCTTATATAATCAGCTATGGCTTGCTATGTCAGTTTTTAGGTTGATCAATTCAACCCCCAAGTCACTTAATTAAAGGTTTATTCTAGTTTGGAATACCAGCAAATTATTTAATTGTGTGACTTTGTATATTTAGCACCAGTTGTTTGTTACGTTAGCATTTTTCGAGTGATTCGTCACAAGTTCTATCGCCATATGAGGTTTTCAATATTTGCTTTTGGAAAAGGCATATGGAAACAAAAGTCTTGATTTTAGTATTGTCATAAAAGATAAGAGATGCGAGGTGTGTTCTACAGTTTGACCCTGAAAGCAGCTAATAATGTATGGGCCTGAGATTAAATGAGTGCATGGGATAATGCATGTGTACATGTTGTGTAGAGTAGAGCAATTTAAGACAAGGATATTAAAGAAAGTTAAATCCATTTGTTTTTTTGTATTTTGTATTTAATTTGCTTGTAGCACATCAAGAACAAAGTTGTGTTTATTGAAACATTGTATTTCCTTTGGAGGCTGATACTTGCCCACGCAAATGGTTACCAGTGTCGGGTTGTTTAAAAACTGTTCTCTCTTCAACATGGAGGTTATCTGTCATATCCTGCGTGAAAAACGGCAAGTTGGCTAGTTTGTCTTGTTAATACAAGAATGTTTCAGTAAAAGTGTTAATCTTCCATTCTGTTTTACTATTTAATAATACTTTTGTGACTGGCACTGTTTGTTATTGCTTTGGTAATATAAACTTTGCATTACAGTATTACATTTGTTTGTGCAGATTAAAATACCCCAAATGAAATCCCTGTTAGACCCAATAGTAATGCCATTCAGCAGATTTATTACTGACTGACTGCTGCAGGGGAAATGCTGTATTCTGTGCTACATAGCTTACAGATAACTTTGTGCATATTTATTTTGGCCTTGTCTGTAACCCATCTGAAACTTTCTGTAAATACGTATTTGTTACAATGTTAAGAAATAAAAAAGAAATGTCCACGAAATGCAATTGACTTAGCTTTATGCTTGAAAGACATTCAGATTTAGTATTTGTTATTAAGCAAGGTATAATTACTGTATAGAAAAGTAAGGTGTTGATTTGAGCAACCTGCCAGAATAAACCACTGCTGGATTATTTAGAGTTTGTTATAACACCGGGGAATCATCCAGCGTGGCATTAACCACTTACCCGTTATCCTGGGATTGCCCTAAAAAGTAAGTGGATATGCTATGAAAAGTCCAAAAGTTTTGCTCTGTTTTATCAAGTCGGGGTATATTGTAGGCTAATCACATCGATCCCTAAATCAAGATGAAAATAATTCAGTGTCACCGAACACATTTTCTCCTAGTTTTGCTTTACAGTCTGTTTTTTTTATTAGTTTATTTTTAAAAGTTCTAGATGATTTGTTACAAAGTGAAAAATAATCTCTTTCACATTTCTACACCAATGGGATTTAAAGTAGAATACATTCACCTTTTGGTGTAAATGTACATGGTTGTTTATCTGAAAATGATTGTTATCAAAATAGCACTTAGTGCAAGTATCCTTTACAGTTTTTTTTTTAATGTTTTGCAGCCAGTGTCTACTGTACACATTTAATTATTTTTATACATTTCTAAATGATATGTACCTAAAGTTTATGGTTGTACAGAAAATGTATATCAGAGAGTTAACTTCAAAGCGAATGTTTCTGTATTTAAACAGAACCATATTGAATTACTTATGTTGGTAAATAAAAGTTGATGCCAAACAATAAAGAATAATGTTTTTTTGGTTTTTTTTTTTCATTTTTACTCACCCCCAATTTGTTGTAAATTTACGCAGGCTAGAGATTCTTCTGTTTCCATTTTGCTAGCACTGGGTGTACAAGTCATCTTA